>NC_092343.1:332990903-333342570 GCF_046630445.1 Rutidosis leptorrhynchoides | reverse complement strand
ACGGATTAGAAGTTATTGTCAACTGAATTTTTGTAAAAATGATTATTATTATCGTCGTTATTATCGTCGTTCTAATTTTTATCCAATTATTATTATTATTATTATTATTATTATTATTATTATTATTATTATTATTATTATTATCATCATCATCATCATTAAAATAGTTATTAGTATTATCATTATCATAATATTTATTATTATTAGTATTATTATAATTAAAACTAATATTAGTAACACTTAATTATTATGATCACCATTATTAAAATGAACGCGATATAAAAGATGATTTAAAAACTATTAACAAATCGATTAGGAAATAATGAGTATGAGTATCATAATGAAATTTAAAGATATTAATTTAGATAAAATTATCGTTCTTATTATTTTTATCATTATTATTATTATTAAAAGTATCGTTAGTATTGAAACTATTTTTTTAACAAAAATTATCATTTTAATAGAAATGTCATTGTTATTATAAAATATCATTATTATTATCATTTTAAGTAAAATGGCTATTTTAAAGTATCGTAAATATTAAAGTTATCATAACTAGAATTATCATTTTATTATAATATCAATTTCGTAAATATAAATATTATTATTATTATTAGTAGAGTAATAATAATTATTAATACAAAATAATACAACTTTTACTTATTATTATTATCAATGTTATTTATTCAAATAAATATGTAATACAAATAATATAATTACCTTAATATAACCTATCATAATATTTTTATGATATTAAATAAACTTTATAAATTTTATTACTTAAGTTATATAAGAGTATATTTTTATATAAAGTTTTATTTGTTAATAAATGAATTATATTATTTACTCTAATAAATCTTTTAAAAATATTTAAAACTATAAAACGATGATATTTAAACTATATAATAATCATGTATAAATTTTGAAAATCATTTTGAGTCAAATTGACTTTTGTTAACTTTTGCATATTAGTCTCGAGCATTAGGATTGTGGTACACTATGACTTGACTTAAATTGTTAGACAAATATTGACCAACATATAAATATATATAAATTATTTAGGTTCGTGAATCCGAGGCCAACCTTACACTTGTTCAATGATGTTATATGTATTTTTACTACAAAATACAATATGGTGAGTTTCATTTGCCTTTTTACCCTATATATTTTTGGGCTGAGAATACATGCGCAACTTTTATAACTACTTTACGAAATAGACACAAGTAATCGAAACTACATTCTATGGTTGAATGATCGAAACTGAATATACCCCTTTTAGCTTGGTAGCCTAAGAATTAGGGAACAAACACCCTAATTGACGCGAATCCTGAAGATAGATCTATGGGCCTAACAAACCTCATCCGACTTTCCGGATGCTTTAGTACTTCGATTTTATCATGTCCGATGTAGAGTCCCGGAATGATGGGGATATTCCATATGCATCCATGTTAGTTCGGTTACCAGGTGTTCACCATATGAATGATTTTATCTTTATGTAAGATCCGAAAAGCCTGCTATGAGATGTTTAATTATGAGAAATGAAAGATGAAAATCTTGTGGTCTATTAAAATGATGAAAATGATCGATTATGATAAACTAATGAACTCACCAACCTTTTGGGTGACACTTTAAAGCATGTTTATTCTCAGGTTTAAAAGAAATCTTTCGCTGTGCATTAACTCATTTTAAAGATATTACTGGGAATCATTCATGACATATTTCAAAAGACGTTGCATTCGAGTCGTTGAAGTTCATTAGAGATTATTATTAAGTAAATGACAGATTAGGTCATTTATAGTTTGGATATTATGAAATGGTATACATACCTGTCAACTTTCAATGTAATGAAAGATTGTCTTATAAAAACGAATGCAGTGTTTGTAAAAATGTATCATATAGAGGTCAATACCTCGCGATGTAATCATATGTTATCGTATTCGTCCTTATGGATTAGGACGGGTCGCTACACTGTAGGTGAGCTTAACCGGATGGTTGATGTAGGATTAATGACAGAAGCAGGGGATTTGTGGTTGTTTGCAATTGATTTATTTGAAGATCCGGTGAAAAGAGAAATATTCATCAATATGCGAAGTGATAATGACAGGCTAGCATGGCTGCAACGAAAACAAAATCCCTGAAGTTTCTTTTAGCATAGTTTTTCTGAGTTTAAACAATTTTTTTGAAACATTTTTATTTTTCTTATGTGTGTTAGTGACATAAATTAGTTGGATGTTATTTGGTATATTTTTTATATAAAATTTCTACTTGAGAATATTTTGTGTTAATGAATTGCTAGTGAAAGTATATTCATAATATCATTTGGTTTGAAGTAGTATTATGAATTTGTTGACAGGGTTAATATGAATAGTGAGATAAGCAAGAAGATACACAAACGACATTGTTTTAATTTGTTTTTGGATTCGTGCTATATTAATGATCTTGTTGCGGCATATTATTATAAGTATATATACAAGGAACCGTGCATGACATTATCTCTAACAGGCGAGGCTTGGGTGATGGAAGTTTTAAATGGTCATCCAATACGATGTGTAAATGCATTTAGAATGCATCCGGATTTGTTTAGGAAACTATGTGGAGAACTTGAAACAAACTATGGATTGCAGTCATCTGACAAAATGTTCACATTTGAGATGGTGGGGATATTTATGTATACATTGGCATTGGGGTTATCTAATAGAGATGTTATGGAGCGTTTTCAGCGTTCAGGAGAGACTATTAGTCGAGCATTTCATGAGGTTCTAAATGCAATTATTGGTAGAGATAAAGGTTTTCAAGGTCTAGCACGCGACATTATAAGACCAAAAGATCCAACTTTTCAACTAATACCACCTCAAATCATGAACTACAAAAGATATATGCCCTATTTCAAGGTAATGTATTTATTAATGTCATCTTTTATTTATTTAAATTTTTACGTCTCTAATGTTGAAATTACATTTAGAATTACATCAGATATATCGATGGTACACATATAAGGGCCTGCATCACAGAGAGTCAACAACTGTCTTATATTGGTAGAAAAGGAGTACCTACTTTCAATGTAATGGCAACGTGTGATTTTGATATGTGTTTTACATATGTATCAGTCGGATGGGAGGGATCAGCACATGACACACGTGTGTTTATGCACTCAATGCAAAATAAGTCAATGAACTTTCCACAACCGCCTGAAGGTAAATACACATATCTATTTTATACTTTCATGTTACTTTTTTCAAATTCCAACACGATTTGTTTAATCTTTTTTACCAGGTAAATATTATTTGGTTGATAAAGGATATCCAGACAGAAAGAGTTACCTTGTTCCATATCCCAAGACAAGATACCATCAATCTCAATTTCAAAAGGAGTCCCCAAATAATATGCAAGAAGCATTCAACCGTTCACATTCATCTCTACGAAGTTATATTGAGAGGTCATTCGGAATTTTGAAGAAACGATTTCGCATACTTCGTGAAATGCCAAGGTTTAGTGTGCAAACACAAATTGATGTTATAACGGCTACATTTGCGTTGCATAACTACATCCGTACTAACAGCCAAGAAGATATCTTGTTTGCAATAATCGATCAACATCAAAATTACATACCACGAGATGAGCTTATTGATGTTAGTAACCGTGACATAAGCGCCGAAGGAATATTTGAAGGAAGAAGTAATGAGATGAAACATGTTCGTAACGATATTGCTACTTTAATATGGAATGCTCGTCGAAAATAATTTAGTATTACAATTTATGTTTTCGGTTATTTGTTAATGGCTACGTTTTGTTAAGTCAAAATTTAAATTAAAAATGATGAAATTTAACTATTTTTTCTAATGTCTATTTTTGTCATTTTACTTATTTTTTTAACAGTTACAGCTACTTTGTCAAACAATTATATATATATCTAACAGCTAATCGCTAACAGCTAATCGCTAACAACTAATCGCTAACAGCTTTCAGCTAATCGCTAACAGCTAATCGCTAACAGCTAATCGCTAACAGCTAACATCTAGTTTTGCCAAACATACCCATTATATATACATAAAATTGTTGACACATGTGCAATCGTAACTGTTAGAAAAACACTAAGCTCTTCATGTTTCGTTATAAAATGAAGGTATATAAATAAGTACTGGTATTAGTGTATTACTAGTATTATTAATCATAAACAGGACATAACATTCATCCTATTTATCTCTAACAATAAAATTTTTCAAACAAGTAGACAAGATACCAATGAACCAAATCGAAGTCAAAAACAACTTATTTCACCCAAACAATAAGAAATTACTAATAATTGCCCGGGCCACAGGGATGACAAATGCAGGAACCGTCGTCACAGTACGCATCCTTTCGTTTACACCAATAGTTTTGGCAAATATCGTCATCTTTGCAATGCCACAACAAGGATCTTCGTTTAAATGGTTCGGGTATCACCAAAATGCCCGGGTGACAAATACACTTCCCATAGTTAGTGTCACATAAAGCGTCTTCTGTTCCACAAAACTTTGTACAATAATCAGGGTATGTTGGTTCTGATGGTGGTTGTGCTGGTGGACTTGCCGGAGGTGGCTTCGTAGGTGGGCTTGTTGGAGGTTGCTTCGCAGGTGGGCTTGCGTAAGGTGGTTGCATTGGTGGGCTTGTCGGAGGTGGCTTCGTTGGTGGACTTGCGGGAGCTGGCTTCATTGGTGGACTTGCGGGAGGTGGCTTCGATGGTGGGCTTGCAGGAGGTGGATTCGTTGGTGGACTTGTCGGAGGTGGTTTAGTTGGTGGACTTACGTAGGGTGGTTTCGTAGGTGGGCTTGTGGGAGGTGGCTTTGTTGGTGGGCTTGCGTAAGGCGGATTTGATGGTGGGCTTGCAGGAGGTAGCTTCGTTGGTGGACATGTGGGAGGTGGCTTCGTTGGTGGACTTACATAAGGTGGTCTCGTTGGTGGGCTTGGTGGTGGGGGCGGCTTCACTGGTGGACTTGGTGGCGGTGGCTTTACCGGTGGGCTTGGTGGTGGCGGTGATGTTACCGGTGGACAATATGATGGTATTGACGGCGGTGGCGGTGGATATGACCATACTGAAATGTTTTCAACAATAATAGCGATACATCATTAATTTATCAAATCAAATAAGATAACTATAAAAGAGGTAATAACCAATATGTCATTAGCCGAATATTATTTTTGAACACATCAAAAAATATTTTAAGTTATGTTTGGCAAAATCTCCATGCAAAAGTTGGTATTTTGAGGTACTAATTGTAGATGCTAAGAATAGTTACTAGCTTAGTATGTAAAGTCTCAAAATGTTTTTAATCCTTTCCTAAGTATAATTAATTAATTTAATTAATTATAATTATATTATTTTCTAAAAAATTATGATACATTGATTACCAAGCATTAAGATATGTAACATTAAGCATGTGTGGTGCATTTTCTTCTTTGCTAATTTATTCACTATATAGGTTTTTAAACGATAATAAAATAAAATGAAGAGGATTAATCAAGAGTAGATTACCTTGGGCAAATAGGAAAATTGTTAAGAGAGCAATCTTGAAAGGAAGGTACTCCATCATAAAATTTACTTGTAAAGAGTTGATCAACTCTTGTTTATATTTATAAGCGAACAAATTAACACTAATAAACGTTTAATGCATTAATTAATTGGTTAATGGAAGTGAAACGCAAAATTTAAACAGGACAGTTTGGTATTGATGAAAAGTATTTGCAATTAACGAGTAGCTAGTTTATAACGTATATTATACTCGTATATAACAACTCCAACGTAAATAAATACGGTATGAGTATATATTGCAGAAGATATTTTGCTATATACTCTATATATGTTACTTAAGAAATTACTCAAATTAAATCTTAGTAAACCATGCAAAGTATGGCGAATCAGTGACCAAGCTAAGATAAAAATTTAATTCGATTTTTTTTTCCAAAACTAATTATAATTTAAAGGCGCTTTAGTGGTTATTTATCTAAAAAAACACTATAAATTTTTTGAATATATGAAATCATATCCATAAATTTAGTGACGTCTTATACAATATAAAATATAGATTGTATACATTTTTTTTACCCTAGTGAGGTCAAAGGACCCCACTCCTAACACATTAAACTCGCCACTGATATTTTTTCCTTTTTTTGTTAAGTGAAAAATGTACTTATAATCCACAAAAAGTTATAGAATATCAAATTCATATTTAAGTACACTAAACTTAGAGTGCGTTTGATAGTGCATTAGATGGTTTATAATCTAAATGATTTAAGAACTGAATAAAGTATGTTCCAAGTGATAATAATTTGTTTGATAATTTTGAATGAACAATATAAATGATATAAAATTACCTTATTAACAATCTATATAGTTATATAAAGCTCTAAAATGATGATGTCATCATTAACATAATTACATTTTAATTTTCATAATGATGATGTCATTATTTAATATTAATTTAATTAAAAAATAATACAAAATATTTTATAAAAGGAATATTAATCTCTCATAAATTGTAATTTTAATTTTCTAAAAAAATTTAAAAAACATTTATTATTACTAATAATTATAAATTATTATTATTATTATTCTTGAAAATATAAATACTAAACTTTGAGCGAACTTTATTATTATTATTTTCTTTTAATATAATAATTATAATTATAATTATTATATTATTAATATTAAAGCATGTATTGTTTTTACAAAATTAATTATGTTATATATGTATGTGAAAATACATGTCTCTATATAGGTGTAAAAACAACGACAAGTTTCTTAGTCAAACGGGTCATTAAAATAAATGACTTTAGCATTTACATTCACTTAATCCCTAAAACTGTCATTAAATTGTTTCGTTTAAACAAACACGTGGCAGGAGTTAAAACCCATGGAAATTTGATTCTACCATTTTCATGGCGTCTAATTATTTTTATTTTATTATTTTTATTTCTTTTTAAACTTTTTCCTACTTAAAGGCCGGAGGTCCTCTCGGAAGCAATCTCTTTATCCGTCGAATAGAGAGAGGGATGACTTTCTCTACTTTTGAGAGTGTTTCACTCTGGGTGAAGAAATGACTTGTCTTTATTCTCGGATAGGGGAAGGATTGTCTACATCTCACCTCCCCCATACACCACTTATGTGGTATTGGGTTTTGTTGTTGTTGTGATTTCACGGGTCATTTCACTAGTTTATATTAATAAAAACAAAAATATAGCTGCTTAATATAATTTGAAGATGATATTATTATTATATTACTACTGTTATTATTGTTATTTATAAATATTAATTAGGAATATTGATATATAATATTATTTTTAATTCAATGGATCATTTGTTTCAGACATATGAGTATATATTATTAGGGTTAAAGCTAAAAATACAAATAGGTTATATATTTTCACTTTTATCTCATTGTAGTCTATATAAACCAAGTAATCTCACTCTAGGTTATAAACTTTCAAAAAGTGTATTCATGTCAACAAAACGTAATCCAGCTACCGGTTCTTTTAAAGATGACATGAAACATACATAATTAAGGGTTAAAACTATAAATAAATTACATAGTTTCTCTTTTGGCTCGATGTAAGCTATATAGTTTCTCTTTTTTTCCAATGTAGTGGCTTTAAATACCAACCATAATCGTATATGTGTGGAATGACAACTCATTGCCAAGTAGGATGACACGTCATTACGGTTTTTATTTCAAGTTAAAAAGTTTAGTCGTTTATATTAATACACTTTTTATAAGTTTATAACCTACAATGAGATTATTTGGGGTATATAGCCTACAGTGGGACAAAAATGAAAGTATATGACCTATTTGTAGCTTTAACCCATTATTTTAAGTGGGTAATGGAGTTCGTACATTCAATTAACGTCATTTTCTTTTGAGCTGTGCTTTATCTTTTTAAATATTGCCACCTTATATACATATGAAAACTTTAATATAAATGAACATAGGAAACCGCTCGTCGATATACGAATTATAATTATATACATATGGAGACAGAGGCATTGCCCGAGTGGTACAACTCTTATGTTGATCCCGGGCCCACGTCCTTGAAATAAATAGGAGAGGGTTTGAATCCTGGGAGGGGGTTTTCTCAAGGATTCTGTTGGGGGTGATACGGTGCATGCCTTAAGTCTCTCAGTTTAATCAATGCACACTGGGTATTCAATGTGGCGATGGTGTATGAAGAGTTTCCTCTTAACGCGTGTTTGGGTGACAAATGAGAGCATTCAATGTCGATATCTTCATTCAAAAAAAATTATATACATATGGAGTGGATCATTTTCCACATCGATGCGCGCGCTCTCCCCCTCTCGTTGTTAGGACTAATGTTAGTATAAAGGTATTTGTTTATCTAGCCATTATAATTATATTTCATGGTTACATTGATTATCGCCCAAAAAGTATATGTCTGTTGTGGAACGAGGTCGACAGAGCGAGTCTCAGGAGGTGACTTAATGATTTTTAATTTATAACAGTGAAGTCTAAATCCACTTTTTCTTCTTAATTGGGAAGTAATGTCAAGTGTGACATAAGGTCATGTTTTTTAATAGGTTACGTGAATTGAAACTAGGAACCACAATTTCCTTGAGATATTTGAATAAGTTGCATGAATTGAAACTAGGAACCACAATTGAAACTAGGTTACGTGAATTGAAACTAGGAACCACAATTTCCTTGAGATAGGTTGTAATAGGGTTTTGGTTGATTATAGTCCTAAATACGAAAAAGTAAAGGTTCGAAGGTGTATTCGAAGAATGTGGATTGTGGAAATGTTGACTATGATATATATAACACCCTGATTTTTTTTTATCACAGCGGAAGTACATTTAATTACTAAAATAACCCTGGTTAATGCTTACAAACCATAGTTAACAAATCAACTTAGTTAACGTTATTATAATATTCCAAAACATCGGTGTTACTTGAAAACATCATTAAAATAGAAAACATCAGAGTTAATCACATAGTCGAACATGTCTTCTGTAATGACCCGCTAAAATCGCTACTGACGGCGCCGTTAACTTAGGTCCCGTTACGTGGTCATAGTCCCTAATTGTGACGCGTTTGACCAAAATTACGTCGCATTCATTTGAAACGTGTAGGACTTGCAAAGTTTTAAGTTTACCAAACGGTTCGACAATAAGTTTAAGTTTACAAAAGTTATAAGGTATAAATGAAATAACTTGCGACATAATATAAGTTGAAAATTACGAATGCTATCAATAGCGTATGCACGTATGCTTGACCCCAAGCAAGTAATCAAAGTGTGCGCGGAAGCATGTATCAAGTAGCCAATCAAGAACCTGAGAAACATATAGAAAACTATCAACGAAAAACGTTGGTGAAATCATAGGTGTAGTTGTAAACGTTGTTTTTGAACCACAAGATTTAGTATTTCCATAACGTTGATTATCCAAATCATTTACATTCCAAAAGTTGTGTATCACGAGCACCCAATTATCAAGACTTAACTGTATACGAACCCCGTTATCATAGTGTTAGAACCTACACTATACCCGAAAATATATTTCGTCCGCTAACGGTAGCTAACCGTCCGAATGAGAGTTCGTCAAACCCGTATGGATCCACACAACATAAGTTCACGCTTACACCCTACAAGTGTAACTAATGATAATTGAATTGAGGCTTTTTGTTCTAACTCGTACGTAGAAAGTTTGTTTTCGTACTTGTGTCCAAAGCGTAAAAGTATAAAACGTATATGTTTTCTCATCCCATAATTTAAAAGAGTATAAGTTGTTGAAAAGGTGGGACTATGATCTCACCGTAGTTGCAAGCCAAAGTACTTCATTTTAAACGTTGTGCAATGAAAATTGTTTAGCCTTGACCTAAACAAGTAAGTTGTATCAATGCCGGGTAAGACACAAGGTCGGTCGAAATGTATTCAATTAGTCCTATGGCTCATTACGACTCGATTATATAGCATGTGAGTCAAGTAGTCAAGTTTCATGCGAGATATAAGTATAAAAGAAAGTTAGAATGATTTCGTAAGTCTTTGGTTAAGTTTGACTAAAAGTCAAACTTGGTCAAAGTCAAAGTCAACGGGGTCGGGTCGGGTATCCGACTATTGTACATCAATAAGTAGTCATATATAAGCATGTTGGCCAAGTTTCATGTTAATCGGAGTTGCGAGTAATCGGGAATGGAATTGTGAAAACACAAAAAGACTTTTGGCAGCCAATTATGTTACGCCCGCAATGGCCTGGGTTGCGCCCGCAATGGCCTGGGTTGCGCCCGCAACTTGGGTCCTCCAGGTGCTGAAATGCTGAATTTTTCTAATTGTCGAGCCAAACTTCTTTCATTCATAACTAATGATCCGAAAACGCTAAAAACGCATATCATACATCGTTGGAAAGGTATTTTAACAAGGAACACAACAGATACATATCATCAATCAATTCCATCACTTATAACAATCAAATCCACATTGAATTATCATTGAAAGTTCATCATTCATTGCTTCAAGTCCATAAACGCATAAGATGATTCGGTAATTTACTACACACATATAATATGCTGGTTCGAAGGTAATTAAACATACATTGCAACTAAACACTTACTAACAACATCTCATAGTATTCAATGTATCAATAGTTCATTTTAAGTCTATCAAACCCTAACCAAAAATCACAAAATCAATAATCATGTTAGTGAAGTTTTCCAAATCAACCGACACATCAAATTGAAGCTAATGATGCTAGTAACACATTTAATACATGGACTTTACCATATAACAACATTAAATCAACCAAAATCCAAGATTTAACTAGTCACTTTTCATGTTCATGCTAGTTATCCAAAAATGACAAGAACAAGCAAATAAACTTCATATTCATGTTAGACTTGAGCCATAGATACTAACTAACACATTTATTAGTCAAGAACACCAAGAACAAGAAATCGAGAGTTTTAGAAAAGTTACCCAAAAGAGATAAAGTTGGTATGGAATTGAAGAGGAAGATGCAAGGATTCTAAATATGTAATTTGTTTTGTTGTTAGCCTCCTAGATTTGATTTAGATGATGATTGAATGATTTGGGTGAAAATGGGGTTTCTTGAACTAGAGAGAAAATAGATGGTAGGAGGTGGGAGATGAATGTGAAAAATGATGGTGGTGGGTTTGACTAGGTCAAACTCTAGTGGTGGGGTTTGACTTAGTCAAACTTAGCGTTTTCGTCTCTCGGGCTTCGGATACGGGTTTAAATGCGTATACGTAAAATTAACCCAACGGAAAATATTAAAATGCTAATTAACGGAAGATACGAATTTAGATAACGAAGGATATTATTAAAAAAAAGACGGGCGTTAAAATAAATTAACGGAAAAAGGCGGGTTATTACATCTTCAAACCCGTCTGTAACGCCCTTCTAACCAGCAGTACCTAAATCTGCAAGGGGTGGAAATGTGGGGGAATTAGCATAGCTGCTAAGTAAATGGATACTATCTAACAGACTAACCAAAAGCAACTGAACATGCAAAGGTCACAGATATGCTAACGTCCTGAGCTAGCATACAACAATAACTGACAATATGAGGACCGGCGGCTTGTACGAGTACACGACTTAGCTGATCATGCTACAGTCTACCGATAGTCCGCTTTACTGAATCCACTACATAACTGTCCAGATGTAACACATGTGTCCTTCTATGCTATACTGAACAATCAGTAACATCAAGACACGACCAGGCTACCACGGTCGACCTCACATCAACCATACCTTGCTGCCTCGGTGGATTCCCAACCTTGCCGCCTCGTTTGGTGTCCAATTAATAGTGCGCACATAAGATCATAGATAATCAGTCATGCAATCATCCTAACTAGCATGACAATATCTTACAACACATGGTATTCGTACTGAGCATATAAACATAAAAGTAAAGAGTCTGAACAAGTAGCGTGTCAGCTACTTAATACTCTATTCGGAGATAGACCCACTCATCGAATACCAGCAACTAGCTCAGATAATCTATCACTGAGCGGCTTCCTTATCCTTATCACCTGAACATAAGTCAAATCAAGTTAGTTTCTGTCCGTTAACACAAAACAGCACAGTACAGAAAATCAGTTATAAAAAGTGCCACTAAAAGTCCACCTAACACTTATGCATTTTCAGAATTTACATCCTGATTATCATAAGTCACGCGGGCAGCATAACGGATAGACATCAACACTTGGTAAAATATTCTGCCCATAAAGACACACGGTCGACTGAGTCACACAGTCGGTCGACTATGTCCACACACTCGGTCGAGTGTCATATCACACGGTCGACTGACTAAATTAAATCATCAGGTCAAAATCCAAACACACTCGGTCGAGTGAGTCACTCAACGGGGCGATTGTCTACTCAGTCGGTCGAGTGTCAAGAGACACTCGGTCGAGTGTGTTCATCTGATGAAGAAGATGAACACAGCTACGGGTTTAACCCAAAATTCGTCATTTTTTGCTCTAAAGCTCGTTTCTTACCACAAAACTGACCAAATCAAGTACTCTAAACTTTAATAAACACAAACCCATAAGATTTTGACATTAATAACATCAAAATCAACCATTTTGAATCAATTTGCACTTTTAACAAACTTGACACAAAAACACCATTTTCTCAAAGATTAAAGCTTGAAACACTTTGATTCTTACCTTAATAGATTCAGTAAATCATAAAGAACAAGATAATATAAAAGATTTGAGCTCTAGAACACCAATTAAGAATCTAGGGTTTGAGAATGAAGAAGAAATGGTACGGTTTGATTTGAGGAATTTTCTAGAGAGAGAGATTGATAAAATGAGGGAAGGAGCTGCACAATACACTTAATTGGGGTTAAAATCCAATACCTCATCACACACGGGTATTTACCAGTTATCTAAAATCTTTCGTATCTAATTTGACTGCCCTAACGGAGTCCAAATTAAATAAACGAACCTGTTCTGTGACCCTTGTCACAAACTGGTCTTAATCAAATAATAAAATAACATTACATATTTAAATAAAATAAAGGCATAAATAATCGCACAAATATGTGGATAACAGATGTGGATAACGAGCCTTTATCAGCTCTTCGGTCTCCTACGTAAGGTTCTATCTTAAGCTATTCTTCCACTCAACAAGCACCATATGGATCTCCTTCTTTCTCTGCTTAGTAACCTTTCTATCAACAATCCTAACTGGTTCTTCAACTAACTTTTGATTCAAGTCAACCCTTAAATCGCTTAATGGAACCAGTTGCATCTCATCATCGACTTTACACTTTCTAAGGTAACACACGTTGAAAGTGTTATGTATCCCTGCTAACTCTGCTGGAAGCTCTAATACAACCGTCTGATCATTAATCCTCTGAATAATCTTGAACGGCCCAATGTATCTTGGAGCTAACTTTCCCCGCTTACCAAACCTGATAACACCCTTCCACAGCGAAACTTTCAAGTAAACACAATCACCTACCTCAAAGTTTACCGGATGTCTACGTGGATCAACATACATTTTCTGTCTGTCGCGTGCCGCTTTTAACTTTTCACGTGCTATCGCTACCTTGTATGCTATTATCTGAACTAATTCTGGACCTGCAAACTATTTCTCACCAGCTTCTAACCAACAAGTCGGCGTTCTACGTTTGCAACCATACAACATCTCATAAGGCGGCATACCAATACTCGAATGGTAAGTATTGTTGTAGGCGAATTCAATCAAAGGTAGATGTATATCCCACGGACCACTGTACTCTAACACGCAGGATCGAAGCATATCCTCTAGTGTCTGTATTGTACGCTCACTTTGACCGTCAGTCTGTGGATGATACGCTGTACTCAGATTTACTCTCGTTCCCAAACTTTTCTGTAAACTATTCCAGAAGTTCGATACAAATCTAGAATCCCTGTCAGATATGATAGACAACGGAACTCCATGTCGACTAACTATTTCTTTCAAGTACAATTATGCCAAAGTACTCAACGAAGCTGTGTCTTTTGTAGCTAAGAAATGTGCACTTTTCGTCAGTCGATCAATAATTACCCATATCATATCATTACCTCTCTGAGATCTAGGTAACTTGGTTACAAAATCCATCGTAATATGATCCAATTTCCACTCTGGAATTTTCAATTATTGTAACGAACCATAAGGTTTCTGGTGTTCAGCTTTAACTTGAGAACAAATATGACACCTTTCTACCAATTGAGTAACATCTTTCTTCATCGTTGGCCACCAATACATCGGTTTCAAGTCGTTATACATCTTGGTACTACCCGGATGGACAGTCAACCTCAATTTGTGCACTTCATTTAAGATCAATTTCCTTAAATCTCCAAGCATAGGCACCCAAATTCGGTTCTTAAACGTCTTAAGACCACGGGAATCGTCAGTCAATTGGTCCTTAATTTTGGTCATCAGTTCAGTCTTTAAGTTTTCCTCCAATAAAGCTTGGTCTTGAACTTGTCTTAACTGTTCAATAAGGTCTCGGTTCTCATAAATTTCACAGTCTCCACAGTCTTTTTACGACTCAAAGCATCGGCAACAACATTCGCTTTGCCCGGATGATACTTTATTTCACAATCGTAATCTTTTATAAGTTCCATCCACCATCTCTGTCGTATATTCAGTTCTTTCTGCGCGAAAATATACTGGAGGCTCTTATGGTCTGTACATATCACACACTTTGTACCATATAAGTAATGTCTCCAAAGCTTCAACGCAAATACCACTGCTGCCATTTCTAAATCATGAACCGGATAATTACGTTCATGTGTCTTTAACTATTGAGAAGCGTACACATAACTTTATCTCTCTGCATCAGCACACACCCTAACCTGAAAATTGATGCATCACAATAAACCACAAAGTCATCTGAACCCTCTGGCAACGCTAACACTGGAGCCTGACATAACAACTGTTTCAATGTCTGAAAAGCCTATTCCTGTTGGTCACTCCATTGAAAACTTACGTCTTTTCTGGTCAATTTAGTCAACGGACCCGCTATTTTAGAAAAATCTTTTATAAATCGGCGATAATAATCCGCAAGACCCAAGAAACTCTTAATTTCTGTCCGCGTCTTTGGAGAATTCCAACCCATTACCGCTTCTATTTTCGACGGATCCACTTTAATACCTGCTTCACAGATAACATGACCCAGAAACTGCACCTCTCGAAGCCAAAACTCACACTTCGAGAACTTTGCGTATAACTTCTCTTTCTTTAATAACTCTAACACTAATCAAAGATGTGTCGCATGTTCGGCATCTGTCTTTGAATACACCAATATCTCATCGATACACAATAACAAACTGATCTAAATACGGTTTACAAACCCTGTTCGTCAGATCCATAAAGACTGCTGGAGCATTCGTCAACCCAAATGGCATATCTCGTTATGAACGCTGTCTTTGGTATATCTGATTCTGCAACACGAACCTGATGATACCCTGATCTAAGATCTATCTTTGAAAAGTACGATGCACCCTGAAGCTGATCGAACAAATCATCGATTCTAGGAAACGGATACTTATTATTAACCGTTCTCTTATTAAATTCTCGATAATCTATACACATTCTTATAGTACCGTCTTTCTTCTTTAAAAACAACACCGGCGCACCCCTCGGCGAAGAACTCGGTCTTATAAACCCACTGTCTAACAATTCTTGTATCTGAGACATCATCTCTCTGATTTCAGAAGGTGCTAACCTATAAGGAGCCTTAGCTATTGGGGTTGTTCCCGGAACCAACTCAATCTTATATTCTACTTCTCTTACCGGCGGAAACCCCGGTAACTCACCAGGAAACACCTCAGGAAATTCCGAAACCACCGGAATATCGGTAATAGATTTCTTCTCTATCTTAGCATCAATAACATAAGCCATAAAAGACTCACACCCCTTAGAAAGTGACTTCTCCGCCTTCATCATAGAGATCAATGGAAAACTGAACCCACTTCGTTCCCCTCGGGCCACAATACGGGTTCCATCGGTCAAACAAAAAGTCACAATCTTCTTATCACACTTAATGTGGGCCTTATGTAGACTCATCCAGTTCATCCCTAATACTACGTCAAAACTAGGGATAGGCAACACTAAACAGGACATAGCAAGCGGTCTACCATCAATTTCTATATTAACCCCAGACACATACGTTGTGACTGGAACCGTCTTACCATCAGCTACCTCTACTCTAACAGGCTCAGGCAGCACAGTAGCAGGTAACCCTAACTTAGTACAAAAATCTACAGACATAAACGTCCTATTTGCACCCGAATCAAACAATACTCTAGCAGGTATTGAGTTGATCAAGAACATACCGGTTATGACGTCATCATTATTGGTTGCGGCTACAACTGTCATCTGAAAGGCCCTGGCTTCCGCACTCGGCGGGTTCTTTCTCTTTTGTCCACTAGAGGCCAAGGTTGGAGAATTCGGATCTCGGGGAGATCTCGTTTGGACTTTTTAGGGAGATCTCGGCATCTCGAAATAATCTCGGGGAGATCTCGGATGTTGACTTACGTTGACTTTATAGTTTTTTTAATAATAATATACATAAAAACATAAATATATGTATATTTATATACGTTTTTACGAGATTTTACAAAATATCCAAGAAATGAGCTAGAAATTCTTAGAAATTACGAATTTTACAAGAAAATCTTACAAATTAGCAAGAAAATTCAAGAAATCGTGGCCTTGACTAAGTTTGACCCCGTTGACCGAGAAATCTGGGGAGATTAACATCTCGTCTCGGTTGCCTTCTAAAAACGAGATATCGGGGGAGATCTCGGGGAGAGCTTGGGAGATTTACAACACTGCTAGAGGCTGTGGAACCCCCGATAGATGCCGAACGCGCCCCTGACCCTGCCCTTGAACTTGCGCCCTTTGATGCCTGACAACTTGCTGAACGATGACCTGGTTGATGACAACTCCAATAGACATTTTTTTTAAAGGAACACCCCTGTGACTCGTGACCTACCATACCACATCTCAAACATATTCTCGCTGCATCAGAACACTACCCACTGTGAGAAGACTTACAACCCTTACACCATTTTCTCTTACCCGAACCAGACCCTGTGCTTACTTGAGTACATTTAACCTTTTGTCTAAACCTAAACGGTTTCTTAGACTTAGAACTTGACTGACTGGTAGGCTGACTACCCTGCGGTACCACATTCCCTATATTGATACCTCTTGTTGCTCTAACATCACTTTCTACCATCTTTGCCATCACAAAAGCCTGAGATAACGTCGGCGCGGACCTCACAAATGCCTGTATTCCGGCAAGATCATATTCACAAAATGCTGGATTCTTGATTGTTCAAATGATTTTTCAACCTCCCTTAACCAATTGAGCGTCACAGCTGGGTCAGAACTTCCTGAGAATGGAGATGGTCCACAATCTCTGAATTGTATAAAGGTACATCTTTTTGGTGGCTGGTATTGTTGTTGGAATTGCTGTTGTGGAAATGGTTGTTGGTATATGGGTGGCTGAACTTGATTCATCATCATGGGATTTTGATACTGGTAGTAATTCTGTGGTGGCATGACATATTGAGGGAATTGATTCTGGAGTGGGTATTGATACTGGTTCAGGTTTATCTGTGGTACGGTATGCGACTGTGCAGTGGCAAAACCTGGTGGTGTATCCTCATTACCCGACTATCTAGCTAACTCAAGCTCAGCAATCTTTTCTTAAGCTTCCTTAAACTTACTTTCAAGCTCATGCACATAACCAACATCATAAACCTCTGCCTCATCCTCCACATCGGGAGCACTAAACGTTCCAGGGTGGATCGGGTTTGTAGCGTTCGCATCCCTGTTATCTGCCATCTGTGCTACAAAACAATCACACAAAAGCTTAGTGGATAACTGTTAGTTTACTAAACACTAACATGCACAAACATCCTACATTCACTTAGCCCCCATCCCACCGACATGTTTGACTTAACTCATGGTTTAGGAACAAATACGCGCACGTACTTGCTGCTAAACCACGCTCTGATACTAAGTTATAACACCCTGATTTTTTTTATCACAGCGGAAGTACATTTAATTACTAAAATAACTCTGCTTAATGCTTACAAACCATAGTTAACAAATCAACTTAGTTAACGTTATTACAATATTCCAAAACATCGGTGTAACTTGAAAACATCATTAAAATAGAAAACATCAGAGTTAATCACATAGTCAAACATGTCTTCAAACCCGTCCGTAACGCCCTTCTAACCAGTAGTACCTAAACCTGCAAGAGGTGGAAATGTGGGGGAATTAGCACAACTTCTAAGTGAATGGATACTATCTAACAGACTAAGCATAAGCAACTGAACATGCAAAGGTCACAGATATGCTAACGTCCTAAACTAGCATACAACAACTGACAATATGAGGACCGGCGGCTTGTATGAGCACATGACTTAGCTGATCAGGCTACAGTCTACCGATAGTCCGCTTTACTGATTCCACTACATAACTGAACAATCAGTAACATCAAGACCCGACCAGGCTACCACGGTCGACCTCACATAAACCCTACCTTGCCGCCTCGGTAGGTTCCCAACCTTGCCGCCTCAGTTGGTGTCCAACTAACAGTGCGCACATAAGATCACAGATAATCAGTCATGCAATCGTCCTAACTAGCATGATAATATCTTACAACACATGGTATTCGTACTGAGCATATAAACATAAAAGTAAAGAGTCTGAACAAGTAGCGTGTCAGTTACTTAATACTCTATCCGGAGATAGACCCACTCACCGAATACCAGCAACTAGCTCAGATAATCTATTACTGAGCGGCTTCCTTATCCTTATCACCCGAACATAAGGCAAATCAAGTTAGTTTCTGTCCGTTAACACAAAACAGCACAGTACAGAAAACCAGTCATAAAAAGTGTCACTAAAAGTCCACCTAACACTTATGCATTTTCAGAATTTACATCCTGAGTATCATAAGTCACGCGGGCAGCATAACGGCTAGACATCAACACTTGGTAAAATATTCTGCCCATAAAGACACACGGTCGACTGAGTCACACAGTCGGTCGACTGTGTCCACACACTGGTCGAGTGTCATCTCACACGGTCGACTAACTAAATTAAATCATCAGGTCAGAATCCAAACACACTCGGTCGAGTGAGTCACTCAACCGGTTGATCGTCTACTCGGTCGGTCGAGTGTCAAGAGACACTCGGCCGAGTGTGTTCATCTGATGAAGAAGATGAACACAGCTACGGGTTTAACCCAAAATTCGCCATTTCTTGCTTTAAAGCTCGTTTCTTACCATAAAACTGACCAAATCAAGTACTCTAAACATCAAAAAATACAAACCCACAAGATTTTGTGATTAACAACATCAAAATCAACAATTTTGACTCAATTTGCACTTTTAACAAACTTGACACAAAAATACCATTTTCTCAAAGATTAAAGCTTGAAACACTTTGGTTCTTACCTTAATAGATTCAGTAAATCATAAAGAACAAGATAATACAAAAGATTTGAGCTCTAGAACACCAATTAAGAATCTAGGGTTTGAGAATGAAGAAGAAATGGTACGGTTTGGTTTGAGGAATTTTCTAGAGAGTGATTGATAAAATGAGGGAAGGAGCTGCACAATACACTTAATTGGGGTTAAAATCCCATACCTCATCACACACGGGTATTTACCAGTTATCTAAAATCTTTCGTACTTAATTTGACTGCCCTAACGGAGTCCAAATTAAATAAACGAACCTGTTCTGTGACCTTTGTCACAAACTGGTCTTAACCAAATAATAAAATAACATTACATATTTAAATAAAATAAAGGCATAAATAATCGCACAAATATGTCTAAGGGCAAAATAGTCATCTTACGTCTAGGCCCGATCTGAGGATGTTACAATATATGTCTAGGCAGTGAAAGGTAATTATGTTTTAAAAGCATTCAATTGGGTAACCTTAATTTCTTCGAGATGAGTTAATCTTACAAGCCTACTAATCTCTTATCCTAGAGGTGTCTAGTTATTGAGGCAAGTATATTGCAAGATTGAAGTGCCGTTATACCTCGAGGGTTATAATAATTAGTATATCATCAAGTTAGGTTAACAGCTATATTATTGTCTTAGAGAAATATTCATTTGAATCCATAAATTACGTTGAGATTCAAGGGATCAATGAGAACGTGACATGTGGCGCGAAAATCACATGTGATTGAAAAAAAAATTCAAAAATTTTATTTTTGGAAAAAAAAATATTTCGATAAATTTTTTTTCAAATTTTTTTTTACAATGTGATTGAATTGTACAATCACATTTGATTCGATTTGACATGCATAATCACATGTGATTGACATGCATAATCACATGTGATTGTAAAAAAAATCGCAAAAAAAAAAAAAAAATTTCGAAATAAAATTTCAAAAAAAAAATTAGAAATTTTTTTTTAATTTTTTTTTTCCAATCACATGTGATATTCGCGCTACATGTCGCGCTCTCATTGATCCCTTGAATTTCAGGAAAATTAATGGATGAAAGTGAATACAACTCTATTGTCTTATTCCTCATTATCATAACCAATTTCTTGATCTAATAAAAACATGCCATGTTGATTAATGGTCACAAATAGAAAAATCCCGTCAGAATAAGTTGATATAATCTTGACAGGCCTACAAACTCTTAATCATTCTAATGAAAATTACGCTATCCTAAAAATTATATAGTCATTAAAGTGTTACGTTGTCATTAGATATGAATAAAAACTTTATAGCATGCATACAAGAATAATGGAAACATCCCTAAAGCAACAATCAAACAAGAACATGAAAAAAGGTAAATCATACATTTAGATGCAGACACATAAGTCGTAAATTGCCTGAGACGTCTCTCGGAAACATTTACCATGTAGTCTAGGTCTTTCTCATCTCACTTTGTAGGTTCCGTGTCGTGGAAGCGTATACAATACCTTAATATCCAGCATACAAATTAATTCATTTCATAAATTCAGCACAACAACAATAGCATACAAAAGATTGCATAATTACTTTAACCTAAATTTATAGCAACATACATACTTCTATGCGTGCATAACAACTCTAATGAGCATAATTAAACAAACATAATATATACATGACATATTTAAAAATGCAAATAGGTTAAAAGGTTATACACCTGAATGGAGTGTTCAAAGAGAAGTCTGCGATTAATCGAAAGGTCTCGGAGTAATGGATGTGTATTGGGGTGTTGAAGTATGTATCAAATGAGAACCAAGACCACACATTTATAGACAAAAAATTGCATGTGAACAATTTACCGATGCCGTTTTTATTGGTATGGGTCGTTTCTCTAGGCTGTTCTTCTTGGTTGTTTGGTTTGGTATGCGCCGCTTTCCTTGCCCGTTTCAAGATTGGATCTTAATACTTAATCTAGGACGTTTTTAGAGGTCGTTTTCCTTTTGCTTGGGCTGTTTTGCCTCGCCGTTTTCCGGTGACCAGGCCATGACTTGGTCATCGAGATCGTAACTTGACTTTTCACCATTATCGTCCTTAATTCTCCGTTTTAAGTCTGTTTTCTTCAATTCTTCTTTCATCTCCTTCGTAATTACTCGATCTACAAAATAAAGCAAATAAATTTCTAATTCTTTAATAAAGTGGATTAATTTATAAATAATTGGACCAATATCGGAGGTAAAAACATAATTTTTAGCCGATAGCATGTACAAACATTCTTTTTCTTTTGAATAGGGCTCACCACACGTGCCATGTGCCTGGCCTGCCCATTACTCATTGTCTTCCAGGCCCAGAAAACATATATATAGGCCCATTTATCATCCATTTTTTCACACACCTCCCTCACTAACAATCTCACTCTCTCACTAGTTTCTCTCTCCGAAATTATGATATAATTACCGATTAGCGATAATTACATAGAGTGAGCGTTAAACGGAGTCTGTAGAAGATTGGTGGTGCGTCAGAAGTTGTCACTTTTTTAATTTCGGAACTCGATTAATCTTCTGGTATTTTTATCCCTTTAGTCTGTATTTTCATAATGTCTTTCATTATTGTTATGCTAGATGATATTAATGCCATGATTAGCCAATAGTTATCTTTAAGTGTATATTGCGATGTAATTAGTTACGATGTTGAATTTAAATTATGAAATGTGATGTTGTTGAAATTCTTCCAATTATGTTTTAAACTCAATCACATTTCCAACTAATAGAATGTGGTTATTGGCTCTTTATTGAGACGTCGCGAACCTCGATTTAGAGTAAACTATCCGTGTCCCCTTTTTGGTTAAGAAAACTCTGACGGATAAGTAGTGCATTTGACGAACATACAATGATTGTAGTACGTCAACCTACACTAAGGATTCTGATAAATGAAACTTTTATAATGGAACCTCTACCTAGGAGACTAGAGTACCAAGTTGGCCTTTGAGCTTTGCAGTGTAGTCACCAGCATAGTAAACATAGTAAGAGTAAGCTGGAGCACAATGGTTGTTGTAAGCTTCAACACTGCTAGCTTGGTAGTTCTAGAACGCATATTCAAACATAGATATTTACAAGACATATTTAAATTAAAATGCATAAATAGATTAGAACCTGAAAAGCGTTGCGTACAAAAATTTCATGCTTTATCGCAGGGTCTCAGAGATATCCTCCAAATTGAAAAGTGAAGTGAAAAGAAATTGGATAATGAAGTGTGTTGAAAATGAGAAACAAATGGCCTTTTTATAGGCAAACTGGTAGCGGGAAAGCCGTGGGAGGAGGTCGGGAAAAGTGGCAACCCAAGTGCGCCGTCCGTGTGCTTATGCCGGGGTGTTGGTGTGCTCGGGTAAGTGTTCGAGGTGAGCCAACCCTGTGGGCAACACGTGTAACCACCCGGGTAAATTGGGTACCCCAGGTGAGCTAGCCGTATAGACTGTTGTGGCTTGGTTCGAGCTTTTTTCTTGGATCGTAGCTTGATTTCCGAGATCGTAACTTGGTTTTCGAAGTCGTAACTTGAATTTCACCGTTTTCGCTCTAGATTCTTCATTTTAGCCGATATCAATATTGTTTGGTAGTGATCCAATATTAATATTCAAATGTTAGTCACTTTGTTTTGATGATGACACCAAGTCTTGTGTGCTTAAACAACGTATAGAACAACACAAGTTTACAAGCCTACACTATCTCTAGCAAAAGACCAATTCATAATAATAAATTTGGCAAAAAAAAAAAAAAAACACGGCTGATCCACGGTCGACCGTAGGCCTGACCGTGGATGCCCTGTACAAACATTTTCAAACGATTTTTGAAAATATGATCCACGATCGACCTCACGGCTGACTGTGGATCGACCGCAGTTCTTCGTGTTACCAAATTCATTCACTTTGAGTTAGACCACTTTGAGGCATCTATAACTTACAAAACCTTTCTAAATATACTTAGAATAGTTGCCTTCTTTGTTTTCAAAAGAGTTTTGAACCAAAAGATGTTAATCTTGATTAATTACACCTAATGACACATTAATGACAATTTAACTTGAAATAAGATTAAACACACAAATGTTATATCTTTTTATCCTATTACATAATGTCATTTAAACATACTAATAATGGTCATTAAAGTCCCAATTAAAGAGGTGCTCCCCATTAGTTTTAAGTACCATTGTATGTATGTAAATGTAATTAGTTCAAGCTAGTCAATGTTGTAACAAGGATCATTAAGTTCCAACTAGATCCAAACTAGTTCAATTAAGATGTAAAAAGGTTCTAAAGAGCTAGATAATTCCATCAAATAAAAGAAAAATGGTTGAAGTCATGGGTTATGAAGTTTGGATGGTTTCTAATTGTCATGGAGCAAAATTCAGCATTTACTTCTTTTGAAATAAATGACAAAAGTCTCCAGAGAAGATGCTTTCCTTATTTGCAAGCAACCAATGAAGCTTGATACTTCCATCCATGTATTGAATAATTATTGAAAACTTGGGATTTGAAGTTCGGAGTATTATGGTTTGTCACAAGATTAGATGTTGACACATGTATATAAGTCTTACAAGAAGAATTTTGGAAGGTTGCTATTTCTCAAGTAACACATGCACTTACCTCTTTCGGATAAGAAAGATTATGACAATGGTAAACCAAGAAAAAGATGCTATCCTTATTTGATAAATGCTTCCAAGACTATTGCAACTATCTTGGAACTTTTGACTAGATACTTCAACGATTTTATGTGCCAATACCTTGCATCTCTATTTCCTATTTAAACAAGGTTTGAAGACATATGAAGACCACCTCTTTCTAACATACTTTCAAAGTCATATCAACTAATCTCCCAAGCCTCAAGCACAAATCTATGTAGAGATTATAAGAGAGAAAGAGAGATTCTACTTAGACTAAGTAGAATTGTAATGTAAACATTATGCTTAACATTTGTATCTTTAAGTTTACATTGTGAGATACTTCCTTGGGGGGTTAAGGAAGTTTAATGGTTCTTGCGATAGGAAACATCTATCTTACTTAATGATTCAACTTCCTTAAAGGGATCTATGAAGTTGATTAATTTCATTGGGAATCAATACTTGTCCAATGTAAAGACAAGTTTGATCTAAGTAAGGTTGGTGTGACCTATTGAAGAACTATGGGTGATTGTAAGCTTAGCTATAAGTTTACTTGTGAGCTATCTTCTTAAAGGGATCTAGAAGGTAGTTGTGATTTTACTAGATTAGAGCATTAGGATCTTGTGATAAGAGCTTTTGGTGATTGTGAATTCTTCAAAGGGATGTAAGGGTTCATAAGTTGCGGCTTATCGAAGAGCTAGTGTTGTATTCGGACACTCCACTGGGTTTGGGGTATCATAGTGAAGAAAAGTCTCAATTCGTAGAATTGGGGAGTGGATTAAGGAGGATTAGTTAACATCCTCTCGAACCACTATAAATCCTCGTGTTTGTGTACTTACATTCTTTACATACTCACATTAACAAACACAAGCGCTTCTACACTTAAACCTTATTTTTAATTGTTAAAGATTTCGAAAAAGTTTTAAGAAATTATTAAGGAACTTTTCACCCCCTCTAGTTCCTAACAATTGGTATCAGAGCGGTTGCTCAAACATTTTCTCTAAAAACGTTTTTGCTTGTGTCAAAAATTATTTTATGCAAAAACCCGAGTTAAAAGGTCTTGGAACTAAAGTCTTCATAGTTTGGGGAAATCTTGATCCATGGAACTTTATTGAAATGGGGAGTTTGTGTATACATAGTTCTTAACACGACAAGGGTCATGTATGAGTTTGAAAAATTGAAGATGGGTCTCAAGAAGAACCTCAAAGGAAAAGTGTCATGGTAACTCAAGCTACATCAAATACAAATGGAACATGGAATGATGGTGAGCATGATGAAACACGTCTTCTAGGATAACACGATAGTGAGTGATAACTCCTAATTATACAGTTTTTTGATAACATTTTAAGGAGTTATCTTAGCATTTTAAAGTCATTTTAATTTTAAAACACACTAAAATGGGTAAAATTAGAAAAAGATAATTCTAATGATTTTATCAAAGTTATGTATCAAACAGAATCAAAACAAGGAAAATTGCAGAAAATGCTATGAAGCCGCTGGCCAGGGTTCAAGGAAGCCGCCGGCTTTGGAGTGAATATGCCAGAATGTTCTAGAATTGCTCGTAGAATTGGATGAACTTGTTGACTAAGTAAAATACAGATAAAGCCGTTGATATCGGCTAAAAAGTCACGTTTTTACCCCGGTATTAAGGCCCAAAAACAATAAAGTTTCGAACTTTATTGGCGAAATACTCGCTTCGACGGTTAGAATTGAAGATCAAGTGATTACGAAGACGGTGCAAAAAGAATCAAGAGAAGCGGAGCTAAAACAAAGATTCTAGATCGAAAACGGTGAAAGACAAGAAATCAAGTTACGATCCAGTGAATCAGCAAGCCAAACGGGCTTCCATACGCCCAAATCAAACAGGCATGCTAAACGGGCTGGCCTAGCAAACAGCCCCTGCAAACGGCTTGCCAAACGGCCTGCCAGCTGTTTGCAGGCAAAAATCAAGCTTATTTGAAGGGTCTTTGTCATTCACTCCAACACACACTTCAATTTACTTATTTCTCTCTCTTGTACAATATTAGTCATACTTTCAAGGTCTTCAACTCCGTGCGGGAAATCTAGTACCCGGAGAAGAACGTCGAAGATTGTATTAGGAGCGGTCTAGAGTTTGAAGTTGTTACATTTGTATTCAGAACTCGTTTAAACTACTGGTACTTCTATCCTCTATCTTTATATAATGTCTTCTATCATTAGGTTTTGTGATGTTGTTGCCATGATTAGCGAGTAGTTATCTTTAGTGTATGCTATGATATAATCAGTTATAATGCCTAAATAATATTATAGTTTGTATATGTTGTCGAAATGCTTTCCGATTATGCTTTAAACTCAATCGCTTTTCCGACTAATAGAACGTAGTTATCGGCTCTGTTATTGGGAAGTCGCGAACCCCGATTCAGAGTACACTATCTATGTCACCCTTTGGTAAGAGAAGTCTATCGGATACAACACGAGCTCGACTAAGGCACATCGGTTGTAGTAAGTTTATCAAGCTTTGGATTCCGACTGAGGACTCTTTCGTAGTGAAACATCTAACTAGACCCTTAGTACATTGTCGGTCCTAGACCATGCTAGCGTAGTCACCAAGCATATAAACTTCGTACGTGCATGCTGAAGCACAACGGTTGTTGTAAGCTGTACCTCTGCTAAGTAAGGCCATGGAACCCGGTCAGTGTTGATTAGTACACTTCACTATAACGCGGTCTCAAGCATTGCACCCCACTTGAGGAATTCTTGGTTAATTAAGGAACTGTTTGTTTAAACACATAAAGGATTGGACCGTTAGGATAACTGAACATGTTCATGAAAGTCAACTTGACTTGACCATGGTGTTCTTTATGGTTGAACTCTTTTTAAGGGCCTAACTATCTTTTAAACCTAATCGTTAACGAAACCATTGAAACACATCACGTCTCTTGGATATGGTAAGCCCTGTATTCTATTATGCTTAAGAAAGTTTAGACCTTTGTGGAATGTCAATACGTCACCCAACCGAGTCGCTCAATTGGATGAGCCGTCTGAACGTGTATGCTTGTAGTCAGAATGCACGGGCGTCGGGGGTAAGGGACGTTGCCGTCTATTCAGAATCTTAAGCCTATCGCATTACCCAGTGACATGTCTTACGACAGGGGCGTTTAGGACCAGTGTAATGAATATAAGGTAGACTACCTATTCATGAGCCAGCATTCCATAACCCCGGTAGAATAACTGGTGAAATTATAGTATGCACTTGCTTTAACCTTATCTGAATTACGAATTTTATTGCATTTACTTTATCTGTCTTATAAACTAGAAAAACCCAAAATTAGGTAACCACTACTCTTTCTCCTTATAACTATCTTAAGCTTTAAATGTAGGTTCGATTCTACTGATATCTTAAAAATACGACCCTAGGTCATACTTCCCTTACTCATAATAAGGAGTAGTACAATTTAGGCCCTGCTAAATATAAATTTAAAACAGTACCCCCCTCTCGGTGACTAATTCTGATGTGTTGTGACCTAACGACACCACATAAATAAAATCGTCCGTTTCGGTCATATCAAGAGGGAAGCTAGTTTTTGGCGCTGCTACCGGGGAACTGGTATCAGATAATACTGCTTTTTATCAAACTCATTCACAAAAATTTAGTGGTGTCTAAGAAAGACAATTATACACGGACTTGGTTGTTGGATTTTTCGAACAGTCTCCAATTATATTGGAACCAAAAGGATCCTGCCTCTCCGTAGTCGGCCTGACCACTTGGTTTGTTGAAAAGTTCGTGCGAAGCTCTATTTTCGAAATACCAGGGAATCAGTAGCAAGAACCAAAAACATATCCAAACTTAGGATAGTTAGATTATCTTAGATTAAATTAGATTACCTTAAATTAGACTACCTTAGATTAAGATTACATTAGATTGCATTAGAATTACCTTTGATTACCTTAGAAATTTAGTTTATCTACTTAAAATTAAAAACAAAAAGGCATACCCAGTGTATGACCAAAACCCGATCTAGACCAGGGCATTGTTATTCGTACTTGATCCGAACGCAATAATCTCTAAAGCGCGCAAGGAAGCACGAATCAGAAATCAAATGGCGTTACGCATTACTTTAGCAGAAAACATCAAACCCTCGATTGAAGGTCGAGGAGGACCGATCAGATTTCCAGAGATCCAAGCACACTCGTTCGAGTTAAAACATCACATCATACAGCTCATCCAAAATAGCTGTCAGTTTCATGGATTACCGAATGACAATCCTAACTCTCACCTTGATAAATTCATATCTCTTTCGAACTCCTACAAACAGCCAGGGATAATACAAGATATAGTCTTGCTATACTTGTTTCCCTATTTTCTCACTCATCATGCACAAACATGGTTCGAAGGACTGAAAAAAGATTCCATCACGTCATGGACGGAGATAGCTACTAAATTCCTAACCAAATATTTCCCTTCTTCTAAACAAACCAAACTCAAGAATTACATCATTAACTTTAAACAAAGTTATGATGAATCTCTTTACACTGCATGGGAGCGATTCAAAACCCTGCTGAAGAAGTGCCCTAATCACCAGTTAGAACGATCCGCTCAAATATGCACCTTCTACAATGGTCTTACGATAAATCATAGGACAACGATCGATGAAGCAGCTCAAGGGAATCTGATGAACCAAACCGCAGAGGAAGCATGGGAATTGCGCGAGAACATGATAATGCATCATCATGACTGGAACAGTGGTGAAACAACTTCATCATCTGCCCCACTCTTTGCACTTAACAATCAAACAGAGGCCATCAAATTCCTAACGGATAAGATGGAATCTCTCGCTAAACAACTCCGAGAATTAAAGACGTAGCCGCAGCAGGTTAACCAGGCTCAGGCCTGTGTTAATTGTACCAACCTGCAACCCACTGAAGAATATCAAGTTCAGCACGAGAACCCCAACGGTTCAGTCGGTTACGTTCAATACCCAGCTCGTCAACCAAATTCCGGATTCAATCAACAACCTAGGGTTAACCAATTTCAACGAAGCAACCAGCATTTTCTCTATCGCTACCCACCTTATCCAGCCCAACAATCTCAATTGTCCTACGATTAACCACTTCCACTCACTGGTCCACCAGTCGAGGAAAGTTCCCCAACCACCCAAATTACAAAAGTAACCAACCCTACTCTCGGAGCAGATGATCAGTTAACTCAGTTCATTCAAGGACAACAACAGCTAAATCAGAGAACTGCATCTAGGCAAGTCCAAACAGAGATACTAATGAGAAATCAATTGGCTCTGCTCAAAAGTCTAGAAACACAGCTTGGACAGTCATCGCAACGCCTTAAAACCCGACCACAAGGAAGGTTACCTAGTAATACTATCCAAAATCCCCACATAGAGGAAGCTAAGTTCCTTAATCCCTGAGGAAGAACCACGGAGAAGGTCAGCTAGGCTCAAGAACAAATCGACATATACTCAGAAGCTGCCCACTGCAACTTCAGTTCGTGTACCCTACCCTAGAAGGTTACATGAGGAACCATCCAAGCTTGATTCCTTCAAACTTGACGGAAGATTCTTGGACACCATGTCTAAAGTTCCCAACCAGAAGAGATACATCTGAAGGCTTCTCTCTACAAAGGAGAGGATACCAGATTCTAACAAAATTCCACTGAGTGAAGAATGCTCAGCATTACTCAGAAACTCTCTACCTACAAAGCTAGGAGATACGGGCCGATTCATTTTTCCATGCTCGATCTACCAATTTGGAACCATTCATGTGCTAGCAGATTCAGGAGCAAGTATCAACGTAATCCCCTACTATCTCTATAAGAGATTAGAGTTAGGAGACTTGTCACCAACTAAAATGACAATACAACTTGCCGATCACACAATTCGATATCCTAAAGGGCATAGTTGAGAATTTCTTGGTGAAAGTCGACAAATTCTTGTATCCTACAGATTTCATAGTGATAGACATTAAGGAAGACCTACACACACCAATAGTGTTAGGAAGATCTTTCATGAATACCGCTAGGACTGTCATTGATGTGTACAATAAAATCTTGATCTTGCGATCACATGGGGAGAGCGTTACCTTCAAAAATGACCGACCTACCGATCTTTCTGGACAGGCAGAGATGTTTGCTATTTCCACCAGATGGATCACTTCCGATGATGAGTCTTCACCACCGACCGATGATATCGAGATGTGTGTCGAATCAAAGTTTGCAGACGACCCAGAAATGAAAGAAGAGGATCCCAGCAAAGAAATAGAGGAAGAGGAAGAACCTAAAGAGGAAGAGAAAATGGAAGACGTAAAAGAAACTTCGATGATAACCTCTCTACGCATAAAGCGTCATGAAAAACTAATGAGGCTTGAGACAAAAGATCACAGTTTAATCATTCGTTTCAAGAAGAAGACTGATAAGGTTAAGATTAAAGATATAGAAATTGACCCTGCAAGTATCAAAGTAGAGAACCAGAATACTATAGAAGCCCGTTCATCAGACGAATCCTCAGAAGATAATTATACTGATGATGAAGAGGAAGAGCAACATGAAGATATTCTGGGTAACTCATACTCTCCAACCAAACCAGATCAAGGGGAGCCAGACTCTTCTTCAGATCGGATTCTGGTCATATATACACATGCCGACATGATAACTTTCATCAATAACACCGATGAATAAACTCAATCTCCATCTTCTGGATCTCTGTCCTAGGGTAATATTCCTCAATCAGGGCACCTTTGAATTCCTCCCATGGGGTAGTAAACACCTCATCAATACCCTTTGCTTGAGCCAATGTGTTCCACCAAGTTAGTGCACCGTCAGACAGCGTACATGAGGCATACTTGGTTTTGTTCGCCTCTGAGCAGTTACTAACTCGAAACACAGATTCTAATTTCTCAAACCACCATGTGAGACCAACTGGTCCCTCAGTTCCACTAAAGTTGTGGGACTTGCAGCTTTGAAACTCTTTGTATGTACACCCATTACGAATGGGCTGGATAACCGGTGGCGGTGGAGCTTGGGGGTTCATTTCCGCTGAAACGACCCATCCTAATCCTCCTGGACGAAGTCATCAACATCTGGTCCCATTGCGAGGTGCTGTCTTAAATATGCCATGAAGGACTCCAAGTAATGTCTTTAAAATGAGCAAATGCACAGCGAAAGACTTAATTCGTACCTGAGAATAAACATGCTTAAAAGTGTCAACCAAAAGGTTGGTGAGTTCATAGGTTTGTCATAATAATCATTTCAATATCTTAATAGACCACAAGATTTCATATACATAAACGTTTTAATAAAAATATTCTAAGTGGTTCAGCATTTGGTAACCATACTTAACATTTAATCAACGTCGCATATTCCCTTTATTATGAAATCTCACTACACTGTACCAAGAGTAGTCACCGAAACAAAGTACTGTGCAACCGTTGAATATTGGTCGTCCAGTCCGGTTGGGGTTGTCAGACCCGATAGATCTATCAACAGGATTCGCGTTTACAATACCACATGTAAATAGTAGTTACCAAGCTATTAGGGAAGATATGCAGAGTGGTACAACTCAACGTAGAATATATTTTAAGTACTTGTGACTATCTCGTAAACATTTATAAAAGCAGCGCATGTATTCTCAGCCTAAAAATATATATTGCAAAAGCAATTAAAAAGGGAGCAAATGAAACTCACAATACGATATTTTGTAGTAAAATATGCATACGACGGAACTGCACAATGCAAGGTTGACCTCGGATTCACGAACCTCAAAAGAGTAGCCCTTAAAAATAATGCCCAAGTCTGAGTTTGAACCCGCGACCTCCCGCTAACCCGATCACAATCTAAACCATCGCTCCATCAGTTTCTTTTCTATATAATACCCGTTATAACAATATATATCACTTATTTTTCTGCTTCCAAATTTCTTCTTCTTCTTCTTAACATCGATCGTCTTAATTCTATTATCATAATCATTTTATGAAATCACTAATCCTCATCTTCTTAATTTCACGAATTCATCATCATTCGTATATCATAATCATAGTAACCGAATCATCTTTATTATTATATGTAACATCTTAATCGATCATTTCATCACGATATCATCTATCATTATCGTTTAACTTCTGTATCATCCTAAAAATACCATTCTCTCGTGATCTTCATGGCTCCATTAATACTCTTTAAATTAATATTATAACTACCATCGCTAAAACATCTATAATATCTATCGACATTATCACTCTACATATGATCATCCTCCTCACTCTTCGGCCCAATCGGGTAAAACAAGTACTCGGCCCACATCAAGGTCGCAGCCCAATTTCTTTCGACCCTACAGTCGTTTTTAAGTCCAACTGATCACAAACCCAAATAATAATATGAAGATGTCGTGTTTTAACAAGGAGTTTCATGGTTATAATTAGAGGAAAGGGTCCATGTGCAAGTGGCTATTATTTTTAAAAGATGTCGGCCAAAAGAAATTGAAAGAAAGCATGCAGTATGCTTAAAGTAGCTAATTAGAAATAGAACCACTAGTTACACAATTTAGAATGATTGAAGAGGGGTTACTTATTGAAATTAACTAATGAAAATAGAAGAGGGAACGTGGAAACAGTGGAAACCGAAGGGGTGTTCGGTGATAGTGTTTTGGTGTTTGATGTTCTCGATAGTCTTCAAACAGAAACACAAGGAGTATGCAGCAGTTTTGTTAGTGTATATCTTAGTAAGAGAGAGCAGTAATAGCGAACATGGTTGTATCAAATACAAGAGTTGCGGTTTGTATATTTAAATTGGTAGTACTTGTTTTGGTATAGTAATAAGTGGAATAGAAGGTGAATTGCTATTTGGTTGACCCACCTTACTCCCACCGAAATCATCACTTCTCCTTTAATCATTACGGTATCATCATAATTCATTTCCCATTTTCATAGTCGAACAGACAGGTTAGCGGCCTTTTTAACAACTAGCATGTTCACATGGAATTCCACTTTCGAGATATCCAAATATCATGGGTCCACTACTAAATACTAAAACGGCCAAAAGAAGTTTAATTTGTTGATTTTTGTTGACATAGCAAAGAGGAAGCAAGAAACAACAAAAAAATAAAATAAAAGGTAATTGATAGTGAGTACCACTGGTCGGCCATTTTGCTTTAAACGTCCCACATGTTCATCATTTCTCATCATATGGAAGCGTAATAAAAATATATATATATATATATATATATATATATATATATATATATATATATATATATATATATATATATATATATATATATATATATATATATATATATATATATATATATATACGTAGGTTGTTTGATTGTTAACCAGCAAATAGAGAGAAACATAATAAAAGGAGGTGGTTGTTGAGTATTAATACAAATACAAACAAGAGGAGGATAGAGAGCCAAATAATAGCAACATGTGGTTCATAGTTCGGGAATATAGTGATGATCTCAAACAGAAAGACAACAATGAAAAGTAACAGAGATTGGATGTTGGTGGTGGTTTTCGGTTATGGTGATGGTGGTAAAAGAAAACCAAAACAAAAACACAAGGTGGCGATTTAATCGTGGTTGTTGGCTGCAACATGTACAACATCTATTTGTTGTTAAAGTTTGATTCTCTTGACATTATACAGAAGTATATAGTAATAGTCGAGCAGAAATATAAATAAAAGGTGTTGGAGTCGTAACAAGAAGCAAAGGAAATGATTGAAGATGGCACAAGTCACTCAAGAGATGATTCTTTGAAATGGTGGTTAACAGCCTCGGATAGAAACAGAAACAAGACAGAGGTAGATGGCAATGAATGGTGGCCATGATTTATTCATGGTGGAGGATGAATGTTGCTTTCAAGGGTGGTGGTTTGTTCATTCAAGAGCATAAACATGTGGTGGTGAGTTGGTGAAGGTGGTGTTTACTAGCGAAGTCATGAAAGAAAGAGAAAGATGGTTATTGCTCTTTAAGATGCAAGATAGTGTAGATACATATAATTTCAGATATCTCTCTTGCATATATCATCTATCTATATTGTATTATTAATCGAATTTTTATCAATTGAAGTCGTCATTTACAGTTCCCTCTGGTATGAATGAGGAATAAAATAAAATAAAAAAAATGGAATCAGATATCTACCCTCAACAACTTTCTTTTGATACTGAATTGGATTGGGGACAGTAGTACAAATCATATACAGGTTGATAGAGATCTGTAACCAACTCAATTTTCACTACGTAATTCCTTATAATGATAAGTCTACTAATTTTATTAATAAATAATACTAATAATAATAATAATGACTTTTGAAAATAATGATATCAATAATATTAGAAATTAAATGTATCTAATTATATATATAGATATAGATACATAGATTAATAATGTTGATAATAATAATATTAATGAAAATGATAATAGTATTATCAATGTTAATAATATTGGCAATAATAAATACTACAACCATTTATATATAACAAATTTGTACCTATAGTTTATATATAATCTTAGTAACACTAATATTAATATTAATATTAATATTGAAGGTAATAACAATATAACTATTTATATGATTTGTTCTAATATATGGTTAATTATGTACTACTTATATTATCATAAGTGAATATTTAATATTTATATATTTTATACATATTACAATATATTAGTTATTAATAGAAATCTTTTATAGATATCTATATATTTATTTATATAGATTCATAATAATATTATATATCTATTTACATATGTTTATTGTAATAATAACTTAATTATTTTGTTCGTTATCATACATTTTTAATTCTAATTGCATAATGTATACTTATTAATTTAAATTATTATATATACTCTTATGTATATATATTCACATAATTATTTACACATTAGTTCGTGAATCGTCGGTAATGGTCAAGGTCAAATGTATACACGAACACAGTTTAAAGTTTTCGAGACTCAACATTATAGATTTTACTTATTGTGTCGAAATCATATAAAGATCAAGTTTAAATTTGGTCGGAAATCTCCGGGTCGTCACAGTACCTACCCGTTAAAGAAATTTCGTCCCGAAATTTGAGTGAGGTGGTCATGGCTAACAATAAAAATGTTTTCATGACAAATATGAGTTGATAACTGGAGTTTTATCATTATTGACTAATATCAATAAAACAATTCGATTAAGTGAAGCGTACGAATGTAGCTATCACAAAAGAGTGGAATCAGAAAATAAAGATTCGCCTTAGCTGTTGACGTATTCACGTTTGAATTCCGAAATTCAAGGGATTTAAAAGAAAATCTTGGAAATCTATAAGATTTGATTCTTTGGTGAGTAAGGAAATTAAGATCTCTATAATTAAATACGGTGATCTGCCTCGATTAATCTGTCTGATATTTCTATTATAAATTAAACTCTTCCGTTCCATTATTCTCACCATTCCTATATTTTCTTTCTTAGTTCATACATTCAAAAGATTATGAAAATGCTTAATCCTGTTCTGATCCTTGTCCTTATCCTTGCTATCGCAACAATCATTCTCCTTTTCCAACTTCCACTAGCGGAATCTGCTTACTTCTTCTTTACCCTTGGGATTATAGTGTTTCTACTTCTCTCGTGTCTTTATGTTGCGGTTTGTAATTTATGTGTTGTTTTCGAGCTTTATATTCTTCCTTATAATTCGAAGCTCTATGCTTTTGTTTTCACTTCCCGACTTCAAGTCAAGCGAGTAATCGTCCAGAATTTGTAGATATAAAGTTTCGAATGATTATAATGTTCTAAGCAGGAAGGAACATGATAGCACGATTTGATTTTCAAATTTATCAATAACAAGGAAGATAGAACCATCAAGAATACATTTTCTTGATATGTTCAGGAGTTAAGTAGAATAAAAAAGTTATGTAACATGGCACATGATGACGTTATGATCTGTGAATCATCATGCTCCAATAGAACTTCCAGCATGACTTACTGTAATATAATCACGTTGGCCGGGCGTCATTATATTATACTAACCCATGCATCAATTTCCGACATTACTTCAATAACATTCATATTTTAAGCTCGAAAGTTTACAGAATATAGAAACTAACAGTTTCTATATGATGTAATACTGATAGCACGAAGAGATTAATGATTTCAGATAAGAACAGTTATGAAAATATCTTCAGAAATATGGAGGATATTTATAATGAAAGATACGATGATATCTTGGAATTTCTAATATCTAAGGATGGTGAAGAAAAATTTTTCCGCAAGATTTTAACATGACTTCGGAGCAATATATTCTCTAAAGATTTCATCGGATCCGGAATTACCTGGATTCTTGGAATATAGGGTTTAGTCCTTGTATTTGTCCTTGGTTTCCTTCATGGTTAGCTAAATCCATTTTTCAGTTCCATATTTTGTATCGATCGTTTCCAACACTCCATTCTTTATTATCAAACTTTTGATCGTTTAGTCCATCTGCAATATTTCTACTTCCTCTGCATTTAATGCATCCATATCTGAATTGTCGGTTATCAATCCGAGGTGGTTTCAGAAGAATTGTGTTTTTAGATGATTAAACGCTGATGTTAATATGGTGGAATATAAAAGGTTCTCCGGTAACGATGATTAAAGGGCAACGTATGTATCAAGGTTTTAATAAGGTTGTTTCGAACAAAAAGTCGTAGTTGACTTGTTGAAGCTGTGACAAAATTTGCTACTTTGGAGAGAGATTGTAAAGTTATTTTCGGTAATAACAATGCCAAAGGAGCTAGCACAGATACATGTTAAACATTTATTCGGGTTCCGGGGGTTTTTCAGGTGCAAAACTATATGATGAAGTGCGGTTGGTTCATCCTCCCGATTGAGGTGTTTTCAAGAATCATGAAAGGTTTGAACGCAGATTGTAATCGTCAAGATACAATTGAGGTTTAAGATGAAATCAAGTGGCAAACTTGAAGAATTATTTAGTTTCATATGTTATAATCAATATTTTAATTCATTTTAATTGTTCAATGTTAGTAGTCCACGGTCGATAGTCCACAGTTAACAGTCCAATAATTCATATATAGTTTAATATATAATATTCGAATTGATTAATAAGTATCGTGACCCGTGTACATGTCTCAGACTCGATCACAACTCAAAGTATATATATTATTTGAGAATCAACCTCAACCCTGTATAGAGAACTCGATCATTACTGCATATAGAGTGTCTATGGTGATTCCAAATAATATATATAGATGCGTCGATATGATATGTCAAAACCTTGTATACGTGTCCCGATATTTAAAGTGCGTAAAATAAATAACAGAAATTAAATGACGATAAATAAAATTGCGAGAATATAAATTGCGATAATTAAATTATGGTAAATAAAATGTAACCAGTTAGCTAGGAACAGTTAGCTAGGATTTTGTTAGCGTGGTCTCTTAACAGAATTTCTCATAGTTAATTTGTTTGTTTCTAACAAATTTTATTTTGTCAAATGTTTTCTTCATTATGTCACCTGTTGGATTCTGATAGGTGATGTCGTGCGAGGTGTATATAAAATAGCTTTATATTTTACAAGGAAATACTATTAAATACGATACAATTTTACACAAGATATTTATTTATTTATAGAATGGATATACTTAAACCTTGCTACAACACTTATAGGCAGTGTACCTAATGGTACAGTAGTGTAGTTTTTAGTAAGTCCGGTTCGTTCCACAGGGAAAATCTTTAAATAAAGCTTTAACGCTATATTAGTTTACTTTTATAAAAATACAAATATATATATATAAGTAATATTATTATTATAAAGGGGGTTTTTACCGTTTAATGACCGGTTTGTCGATTTTAAAACTTTAGTTGCAGTTAAAACCAAATGTAAAATATTAAATAAATAAAAGACTTAATTTAAAGCGTAAAGTAAATAACGATAATGAAATTGCGAATAATAAAAGTGCGATAAAATAAACTTGCGATAATTAAAAAGTGTAATTAAATACAATAACAATAAAAGTGCGATAATTAGAAGTGCAATTAAATATAAAATAAAGGAAATTAAATATGAAATAAAAGAATTATGCTTATTTAAACTTCCGTAATCATGATGTTTGACGTGTTGATTTTAGTTTTATGCCCATGGGTTAATTGTTCTTTGTCCTGGATTATTTAATATGTCCATACGGATTTTTCCATAATAGTCCATCAGTCATAAATATAAAGAGCGAAAGTCTTCGTCAAATTATTCTTATTCCCGAAGTCAAATATTCCAACTAATTGGGGATTCGAATTGTAACAAGGTTTTAATACTTTATTTAATGAATACACCAGGTTATCGACTGCGTGTAAACCAAGGTTTTACTACTTTGTTAACAATTACACCAATTACCCTTGAATGTAATTCACCCCTGTTTCAACAAGTCTATTAACTATTAATCCAGTTCCGTGTCCGGTAAAATGAATAATTATTGGTATTTATAGATATCCCGCCCACCGTACCCAGTCAAGCGTATGTGGTTATATATAAATACGTCGAATTATAAGTTTGTATATTAAATTAACAAGGTATTGTTTAGTTAATATAAAACCCATTAATAGCCCATAGTCTAATTTCCACAAGTGTCGTTTTTTATCCAAACCCTAATTATGGTACAAAGCCCAATTACCCAATTTTAGTAATTAGCCCAACATCATGATTACTTCGGTATTAAATAAGCATAATAATAACTTAGCTACGAGACATTAAATTAAAAAGGTTGAACATAACTTACAATGATTAAAAATAGCGTAGCGTTACACGGACAGAATTTCGACTTACACCCTTACAACATTCGCTAACATACCCTTATTATTAGGATTAAAATTAAAATTAAAATATAAATTATAAATATAAATATAACGTATAGATATAGAGAGATTGATATATTGGATGGTTTTTGCGATCAAATTGCGTGTGCTTTTATAGGGAATTGAGTCCAGGGGAACTCCGCGACTCGCGGCATTTTTTGCCTTAAAACTCCGCGAGTCGCGGAGTTTGAAATTCCAGCTCACCAGCTTTGACTTCTTTCTTGTCGACGATTTTAAATATTAATATAATATATATATATAATTTTTAAGAATTATTTATATATTATATTATATTCATGTGCATAGTTGACTTGTAATTTTTAGTCCGTTGCGTCGAGCGTTGAGAGTTGACTCTGGTCCCGGTTCTGGATTTTCGAACGTCCTTGCGTACAATTTAATATCTTGTACTTTGCATTTTGAATCTTGTACTCTTGTAATTTCGAGACGTTTCTTATCAATAATTGGAACCTCTTTGATTGTATTTTGTACTTTTGAGCTTTTTGGTCGTTTGCGTCTTCAATTCGTCTAATCTGTCTTTTGTCTTCACCTTTTAATATTTAAACGAATATCACTTGTAAATAGAACATTTGTAACTAAAAGCTTGTCTTTCTTGGGAAATAATGCTATGAAATATATGTTCGTTTTTAGCATTATCAAATATTCCCACACTTGAGCGTTGCTTGTCCTCAAGCAATATAGTCTTGAAATACTAGAATCACTTCTTTATTCTTCACACTTTGTACATCAGTGATTTCTATACGGCGGTATAAACAATGGTAGTAACGATATGGTTTACAGTCCCACATGACTATAAAAATTTAGATCCATTAAGGAAATTGGATCTTTATGAAAACATTTGATCTTTTGAAAATTAAATCTAGTTTTTACCCTAGATAAGTTTTCTGGAATAACCCTTCACCGGTGTTTGCAAATTATTTTTGTGGGTTTGGTGGGTTTCATATTTGAAAATTTTAGCTCAAAACTTATGGTTTTGTGTCACCCACTTGCTAACCTTGTATTAGGAAAGCAACACGTCCAGTTTACTTGTCCCGTATATTACTTTTCGGTAAACTACCGTCCGGTTGTAAAGGAAAGCATTGAACAAGCAACTGTTAAGGCAATGTCCCCTGACATGCTTTTAATTATGGTCTATAACGTGTCGGACGCAATTACTATCCTTGGTAGGAGCAATAGTAAAGCTCACCCTTATAATTTTCCAGTCTGGCATAAGGTCCTGTCTTTGACCATGCTATACAACCACCGTTCTTACGGTTGACACCCGATTTGGTTCAGGTGACCTAATGAATTCCAGGTGAATTCCTAGGATTTTACGTTCAATGGTAATGAACGCATTGAAAATGGGTTTTCAGAAAACAAATCGGTTTATAATTTGATCAATATATTTTCTCGTTCAAGCTCGAGTTTAGATATCATTGAATTCCATGAGTTTGTAATTCTCAATCTTTAAGGTCAATCTCAAGGATTGAGTAATATCAGGCTTAAAAGCTGATTTTTAATTTTTTTAAGGAGATTATCCTTTCTGGGGATCTGATTCATTAGTCTTATCCAGCTAATTTGCATGGTGCCCCCCATTGTACGAGATAAATCCTTCTCATGGTTAGGATAAATCTGACCACTTGGCGACCCTGTTTAATGCTGAGGTCCGTGGATTTCCTGCTGATTTTAGTGATGACTTTTCTAGATTTTTCGTCAACCTACAGCTGGTCTGGACGACAACTTCCTGACCTAAATCAAGAAGCGCGTTTCTTTTTCGAAAGACTTTACTTCCTTTTAACGATGGAATTGATTCATCGTGTAGATCCATCTCTTCTTTTCTTTCATCGGGTAAAACAATTTAGTTTAGTCCAAAGCAAAAGTATGTGACAGATATTTAAAATATCTTGGTAAATTTTCCCACACTTGGCTTTTATTTTCCTTTTTATTGTCCTCTATTTCATTTTAAATGAATTTTAACATTTTGGTTTGTTTCTCAATTTATGTCCTTTCCGAGGTAACAATAATTTCGGTGTTAAAACCTAGTTTTATCATTCATAAATATGTATAAACATGATTTTGAGTTCATTTAATTGAAAATTTTGAAAAATTTTACTAGAATTGGGTAGTCAGTATATAAGACTAGGGCTATTCTTTATTATCAGAGAGCACTAGATTCTAATACAACTACTGCTTTACTAGTATTTTTAATGGTAACCAAGTGTATAAAGTAAAAATTTTAAAATCCGAAAGAATTTAACCCCTTCCCACACTTAAGATCTTGCAATGCCCTCATTTGCAAGAAATCAGTAACAATTTAAATTATTGAGGGTGATTTGTGTGAAAATGATTAAATTTTACCAAAGTTTCCAAACATATTGGCATTTTTTTGCTGAATGATAAATGGTGCATATCATTTGTTCATTCCGTCTTGTTGTTATTTCACATATATTTTGCATCTTGTCATCAAAATTAGTTGCTTTTGCTGAACTTAATGCCAGTCTTTGAAAATGCGTTGTTTTACCCTGTTGTGTACATAAGATAAACTGCAAACATATATATATATATATATATATATATATATATATATATATATATATATATATATATATATATATATATATATATATATATATATATTTGAAGTTTGGTATATTACCCCACATTCAAAAATTATTAAAATCTAATAATAAAATTTAGAAAATAATAAAACTATTACAAATCCAACATAAGTATTAAATGTATCAACATTACAAATAAAAAAAAACTAAGTAGACTAGGGATGATACTGATACCAGAAGGGGTTCCATGCATAACCATATGTGCTATAAAATGCTTCGGCTGGGTTATACGTAGGATACGATGGTTGGATCTCTATAGACCAGGGAGGGAATATGGGCGATGGAGTAGGAATATAGTTTCTACCTATATGTTGGCAATAAGCTATGATTTGGTTTTGATGAACTTGCCAATCTTCAAATGCTCTATGTCTAGCATTTTCATACTCTTGTGAAGCTATAAACCTTTGCATTTCTGCCATTTCATTTCCCCCTCCTACATTACCTTGCTGTTGGTTTCTCTCAACCTGTGGATGTCTACCATTATATCATACTTCAGCGTTATTTCGCCTCTTCAAAACTTTCGCACCATGGTATACATTTAAACCTATTGTATCTCAGGGTTCTGGTTCTTCAATTAGTAATCCCTCCTGACTTATATCCACACCGAGATATTCAGCAATCAAAGTAATAAATATACCACCTCCTATTATGCTATGCGGTCTCATCCCCCTAACCATAGCTGATAAATAATAACCCACACAATAAGGTATACTTACAGCGCTTTGTGGGTCTCGAATACACATGTGGTAAAACAAATCCTGTTCATTTACCTTTTCCTTATTCTTACCTCGTTGTGTAATCGAATTGGCTAAAAACCTATGAATTACTCTTAATTCAGCTCTATCTATATCCAAATAAGAGTAATTTCCCCCTTTAAATCGGTGATGGCTAGTCATTTGACTCCATACACCATGCGTATCAAAATTTTCGTCTATCTTCCTACCGTTCAATATCAACCCTCTACAATCGGCAGATGCTAACTCCTCAGGCGTATATATACGTAAAGCCTGAGCCATGTCTAGTAAAGACATGTGGCGCATCGAACCTCCTAACAAAAATCTAATAAAAGATCGATCGGTTAAACTAGCTACCCGATCATTTAATTCTATACTACATAACAATTCTTCACACCATACTTTATATACAGGTCTACGCATGTTGAATAACCGTACCCAATCGTTAAAAGTAGAATTACCATACCTCTGTGCAAGTAATTCCCTAATTGGCCCGGCCAATTCTACAGCTTCTAATGGTCCCCATTCTATGACCCTAGGTACCTCAACAGCTTTAGAATGAAGAGTATGCAAACCCCTTTGGTATTTTGGATAATCTATCCAAAGTCTGTCAAATCTCAGGTTTGGGTGCAAATCTTCCAAGTGCATATCAGAAAATGTCATGACTGGATGAGGTATTTCTTGTTTGTAGTAGTTATCCACCTCCTGTTGTTCCGCATTCTCAGCAGGAGCATTGCGAGCTTGGGATGAAGATTCACCCCTTTCAGTCTGCAAAACACATCAAACACAATTTTTGTGTATTCAAATATGCATTAGTGTCAGCAAAATCATCAATCAAAATAACTACAATGACATGATCAATTTATATCAAACTTAAGCTCATTTACATATTTTCATCAAATCTACACTTTTTCAAATAAGCATATACGAAAATGTTCGCCAAGTTCATAAGCATTCAACTCAAATAACATGTCAAAATAATCATTACTAGCAATTAAACAAGTTTCAAATGGCATTATCTCTCAAAAATCAAGTTCATGAATTTTAGACTTGAAAAAGTCCACTTTAATTCTCAAAATCATGTTTAGGCTCAAAGTTTGGATCATTTAACTACCTAAACATGTTACACTACTTAATTTAGCAACAATTCATGACAAAAATCGGCCATAACCTGTTTATATCAAAAAGTCCCAAATTTGCTCAAGAACACAAACCCTAGATTACTCAAAATTTGAAGTTTAAGGCTTCTAATCATGTTAAATAGTATCAATCTAGGTTATACAAGCATAATACATAAGCAATTTAAACATAATTACACTAAAAAGCATCAAAATTAAATTAGGTATAAAATTGCTCAAGAACACTAATTTTCGGATTAAATGGTGTTTAGGTGTAGAAATTTACCGTTTTTCTTGAGTAATTCCTTGATAGCATCCTTCTTAACATGATTTTAGTAAAAGATTTGATGATTAACGGTGAAAAATTGTGAATTTGGGAGGTCTTTTTCGGGTTTTTTCGCAGTATTTTCGCAGTATTTTTGTGTTGTGGTGTGCAACTGAGCTGTTCTTTTCGTTTTTATTTTTTTCTGGGTTTTGGTCCGTCCGCGAGTCGCGATGTTTGACCCTTGAAACTCCGCGAGTCGCGGAGTTTGTATTTTTTTTATATATATCTTATACTAATTAAAACAATTAAGTAATTAATTTTAAAATTTTGTTTCCCTTGTTATTTAGGACGAGGTCGTTTCGGATTGATGTCCTAGTCCGTCCTTTGACAAAATTTTAAAATTTGTCTTTTTGTAGCGATTATTTTAAAAGCTAAGATTTTTAGGTTTTTTTAATGTTTTTGGCATACTTTAATTCAATAAGATTAAAAATAATGATAATAAAAGTTCTCGTCCCTCCCTCGGGTAAAGCAATTTCGGTTCAAAGACCTAGTCTTCAACTTACGACGAATTTTAAAAATCATATTTTTAACTTAATGAGATAAAGTAAATTTTAGTTTTTAAATTCACACCAAACTTAAAATAAAAATACATAAAATTCAAAATTAATATTAAAAATTCACACCAAACTTACAATTTAAAATGCATAAAAATAAAATTCATATTTTTTTATTAAAAATTAAAAATTCACACCAAACTTAATTTAAAAATTCATTTTATAAATTCACACCAAACTTATATTAATTTTTTCAAATATTTACAATTTTAAATATATTGATTTTACAAAGTTTACAATATTAATTTAAGATTTATATATTAATTTTAAAAACATGGTAAAAATAAAATTAAAAATCTTTTTGGCTTTTATCCCACTTTAATCAATCAAATATTATCAAAAATATGCGCCCCTCTTTTCGGTAAAGTAATTTCGGTTCCAAGACCTAATTTAACTCATGACGAATTTTTGAAATATTTTGGGTTGATTGATTAAAGATATTTATACCTTAAGAATAAACGTTAAATTTCACAGTGATGTAATAAATTTTTGTATGATATCAATAATTTCGGTCGCCAAACCTAATTTTATTCAATACCAATTTAATACTTTATAGCGAACAAATTAGCGTTTATTATCAAAAGGTTAAAAATAAAAATAAAAATAAAAACTGTACAGACATACCTGTGAGATAGTATTCTTAGTTATACGATCTATCCCATTCATAAGATAGTCGGTTTAATTGATTTTCCATGGCTACATAGGCGTAACCTAGAGCATTCAGTGTTTTTTCTTCTAAACATTTGAATGGTCCGTCTCTGCATAAAGTAACAAATTCGGTATTTGAATAGGTTTGATTATTTGAACATTTACCTCCATGTGACCATTTTCCGCATTTGTGACATCTTTCTAGGTGTCGTGCTCTTCTTTTCGCTGCGGATTTTGATTTTCCTTTACCAAATTGTAACTTATTATCTTCGCATCTGGATTCTTTTCTTACTCCGTCCAATCTTTCTCTGATTACTGATACTATTTCACTCGGAAGTGTGTCATTATTACGTTTAGTGATCAAAGCGTGTAGCATTAGACCATGGTTTAGTTCACAGGCAGTCTTCATTTCGTAAAAACATAAAAAAATAAAAATTCAGAATGGGGGGAGAAGACTAGTTCTTTAGGGTCTGCTAGGGAAAGACCATTCGGGTTCCATTTTCGAGAACTACACGAAAACAGACAATCTAACTCTAATAGAAATACATAAACCTCCCTATACTTAGTTGAAATTGTGATTAACATTATTTTCAATTGAATCATCAACAACTTGTATATCTTTGAATTTTACTTCAATCCATTTGTTGATTTCCTCCGTAACTTTCACAAATTCAACTAACATCGCCTTTTATTTTGACGATAAATTGGATATTAATCGGTTATATAACTTAAAGTTTCCTTTAATCTTAGCATCGTGAATCCGTTTATAAAGTTTCTTCGTTGAACTGTTAAAAATGGGTTCATCTAATTTCGTATCATCAACGGCATTCTTTGTGATTGGATCATCATTAAGTGTTTCTTCATCTTCCCCACACTTATGCGTTTTTATTGGTCTAACAGTTTTGGTTGGTGGAGATCTAAACTTTCGGTTAACAAAGGTGATCGATGTATCACCATCCCTAAGTGTCATTCTACCTTCTCTTACATCAATGAATGCCTCGGTGGTTGCTAAAAATGGGCGACCTAGGATTAGAGGAATATCAAGGTTTTTCTCCATATTAATCACTATGAAGTTTGCAACAAAGGTCAAACTTTCCACGTTAACAAGTAAATTATTTGCTATTCCAACCGAGTGTTTAATGGTTTGGTCAAATGATTGAACACCTATTTTGGTTGGTTTTAATTTACCCATGCCTAATCTTTTGTATAAGGAAAGAGGCATAATATTTGCACTTGCTCCTAAATCTGCGAGTCCATTATATACAGCACCATCATTAAGTAAGCAAGAAATGATAAATTCACCCGGGTCTCCTGCTTTAGTAAGTCGAGTTGGTTTGTAAACCTTTTTCGGGTGTTCTTTCCTTGGTTCTTTCACTTCTATTTGAATTTCTTGTTCACATTTTTCTTCGTTTCTTGGAATGGGAGGTTTGTATAAGAATTCTTCTTCATCACTCAAATTTGATTCCTCCTTATATTCTAATTTTGATTTTTCATATGTTGTTGATAACATATTTATGTTTTCATTTTGAAGGTTTTCTTTGGTGGTGAAATTATGATTAACTTCATTGTCAACTTCCATCGGACCATGTATGTAATGTTTAACTCTGTGACCATTAACTTTAAATTCAATCCCATTTGAATTTATTAATTCTATCGTTCCGTATGGGAAAACTCTTTTAACTATGAATGGTCCAGACCATCTTGATTTCAATTTTCCAGGAAATAGCTTGAATCGTGAATTGAAAAGAAGAACTCTGTCTCCTTCTTTAAATTCTTTTGAAGTTCTGATTCTTTTATCATGCCATTTCTTCATTCTTTCTTTATAGATTAACGAATTTTCGTATGCTTCATGTCTTAATTCTTCTAATTCATTTAGTTGACTTAATCGTAGACGTCCAGCTTCATGTAAATCAAGATTACATGTCTTCAAAGCCCAAAATGCTTTGTGTTCAATTTCTACTGGAAGATGACATGCTTTTCCATAAACAAGTCTAAAAGGTGTGGTTCCAATTGGAGTTTTGTAGTGAAATGTCCCGTTCTTATTGACTAAAAACGTTCCATATTAATTGATTTCGTTGCGAGGTTTTGACCTCTATATGAGACGTTTTTCAAAGACTGCATTCATTTTAAAACAAACCATAACCTTTATTTCATCAATAAAGGTTTAAAAAGCTTTACGTAGATTATCAAATAATGATAATCTAAAATATCCTGTTTACACACGACCATTACATAATGGTTTACAATACAAATATGTTACAACAAAATAAGTTTCTTGAATGCAGTTTTTACACAATATCATACAAGAATGGACTCCAAATCTCGTCCTTATTTAAGTATGCGACAGCGGAAGCTCTTAATAATCACCTGAGAATAAACATGCTTAAAACGTCAACAAAAATGTTGGTGAGTTATAGGTTTAACCTATATATATCAAATCATAATAATAGACCACAAGATTTCATATTTGAATACACATCCCATACATAGAGATAAAAATCATTCATATGGTGAACACCTGGTAACCGACATTAACAAGATGCATATATAAGAATATCCCCATCATTCCGGGACACCCTTCGGATATGATATAAATTTCGAAGTACTAAAGCATCCGGTACTTTGGATGGGGTTTGTTAGGCCCAATAGATCTATCTTTAGGATTCGCGTCAATTAGGGTGTCTGTTCCCTAATTCTTAGATTACCAGACTTAATAAAAAGGGGCATATTCGATTTCGATAATTCAACCATAGAATGTAGTTTCACGTACTTATGTCTATTTTGTAAATCATTTATAAAACCTGCATGTATTCTCATCCCAAAAATATTAGATTTTAAAAGTGGGACTATAACTCACTTTCACAGATTTTTACTTCGTCGGGAAGTAAGACTTGGCCACTGGTTGATTCACGAACCTATAACAATATATACATATATATATCAAAGTATGTTCAAAATATATTTACAACACTTTTAATATATTTTGATGTTTTAAGTTTATTAAGTCAGCTGTCCTCGTTAGTAACCTACAACTAGTTGTCCACAGTTAGATGTACAGAAATAAATCGATAAATATTATCTTGAATCAATCCACGACCCAGTGTATACGTATCTCAGTATTGATCACAACTCAAACTATATATATTTTGGAATCAACCTCAACCCTGTATAGCTAACTCCAACATTCACATATAGAGTGTCTATGGTTGTTCCGAAATATATATAGATGTGTCAACATGATAGGTCGAAACATTGTATACGTGTCTATGGTATCTCATGATTACATAATATACAATACAAGTTGATTAAGTTATGGTTGGAATAGATTTGTTACCAATTTTCATGTAGCTAAAATGAGAAAAATTATCCAATCTTGTTTTACCCATAACTTCTTCATTTTAAATCCGTTTTGAGTGAATCAAGTTGCTATGATTTCATATTGAACTCTATTTTATGAATCTAAACAGAAAAAGTACAGGTTTATAGTTGGAAAAATAAGTTACAAGTCATTTTTGTAAAGGTAGTCATTTCAGTCGAAAGAACGACGTCTAGATGACCATTTTAGAAAACATACTTCCACTTTGAGTTTAACCATAATTTTTGGATATAGTTTCATGTTCATAATAAAAATCATTTTCTCAGAATAACAACTTTTAAATCAAAGTTTATCATAGTTTTTAATTAAATAACCCAAAACAGCCCGCGGTGTTACTACGACGGCGTAAATCCGGTTTTACGGTGTTTTTCGTGTTTCCAGGTTTTAAATCATTAAGTTAGCATATCATATAGATATAGAACATGTGTTTAGTTGATTTTAAAAGTCAAGTTAGAAGGATTAACTTTTGTTTGCGAACAAGTTTAGAATTAACTAAACTATGTTCTAGTGATTACAAGTTTAAACCTTCGAATAAGATAGCTTTATATATATGAATCGAATGATGTTATGAACATCATTACTACCTTAAGTTCCTTGGATAAACCTACTGGAAAAGAGAAAAATGGATCTAGCTTCAATGGATCCTTGGATGGCTCGAAGTTCTTGAAGCAGAATCATGACACGAAAACAAGTTCAAGTAAGATTATCACTTGAAATAAGATTGTTATAGTTATAGAAATTGAACCAAAGTTTGAATATAATTATTACCTTGTATTAGAATGATAACCTACTGTAAGAAACAAAGATTTCTTGAGGTTGGATGATCACCTTATAAGATTGGAAGTGAGCTAGCAAACTTGAAACTATTCTTGATTTTATGTAACTAGAACTTGTAGAATATATGAAGAACACTTAGAACTTGAAGATAGAACTTGAGAGAGATCAATTAGATGAAAAAAATTGAAGAATGAAAGTGTTTGTAGGTGTTTTTGGTCGTTGGTGTATGGATTAGATATAAAGGATATGTAATTTTGTTTTCATGTAAATAAGTCATGAATGATTACTCATATGTGTTAGGTGACTCACATGGGCTGCTAAGAGCTGATCATTGGAGTGTATATACCAATAGTACATACATCTAAAAGCTGTGTATTGTACGAGTACGAATACGGGTGCATACGAGTAGAATTGTTGATGAAACTGAACGAGGATGTAATTGTAAGCATTTTTGTTAAGTAGAAGTATTTTGATAAGTGTATTGAAGTCTTTCAAAAGTGTATAAATACATATTAAAACACTACATGTATATACATTTTAACTGAGTCGTTAAGTCATCGTTAGTCGTTACATGTAAGTGTTGTTTTGAAACCTTTAGGTTAACAATCTTGTTAAATGTTGTTAACCCAATGTTTATAATATCAAATGAGATTTTAAATTATTATATTATCATGATATTATCATGTATGAATATCTCTTAATATGATATATATATACATTAAATGTCTTTACAACGATAATCGTTACATATATGTCTCGTTTAAAAATCATTAAGTTAGTAGTCTTGTTTTTACATATGTAGTTCATTGTTAATATACTTAATGATATGTTTACTTATCATAGTATCATGTTAACTATATATATATATCCATATATATGTCATCATATAGTTTTTACAAGTTTTAACTTTCGTGAATCACCGGTCAACTTGGGTGGTCAATTGTCTATATGACACATATTTCAATTAATCAAGTCTTAACAAGTTTGATTGCTTAACATGTTGGAAACATTTAATCATGTAAATATCAATCTCAATTAATATATATAAACATGGAAAAGTTCGGGTCACTACAGTACCTACCCGTTAAATAAATTTCGTCCCGAAATTTTAAGCTGTTGAAGGTGTTGACGAATCTTCTGGAAATAGATGCGGGTATTTCTTCTTCATCTGATCTTCACGCTCCCAGGTGAACTCGGGTCCTCTACGAGCATTCCATCGAACCTTAACAATTGGTATCTTGTTTTGCTTAAGTCTTTTAACCTCACGATCCATTATTTCGACGGGTTCTTCGATGAATTGAAGTTTTTCGTTGATTTGGATTTCATCTAACGGAATAGTGAGATCTTCTTTAGCAAAACATTTCTTCAAATTCGAGACGTGGAAAGTGTTATGTACAGCCGCGAGTTGTTGAGGTAACTCAAGTCGGTAAGCTACTGGTCCGACACGATCAATAATCTTGAATGGTCCAATATACCTTGGATTTAATTTCCCACGTTTACCAAATCGAACAACGCCTTTCCAAGGTACAACTTTAAGCATGACCATCTCTCCAATTTCAAATTCTATATCTTTTCTTTTAATGTCAGCGTAGCTCTTTTGTCGACTTTGGGCGGTTTTCAACCGTTGTTGAATTTGGATCATCTTCTCGGTAGTTTCTTGTATAATCTCTGGACCCGTAATCTATCTATCCCCCACTTCACTCCAACAAATCGGAGACCTGCACTTTCTACCATAAAGTACTTCAAACGGCGCCATCTCAATGCTTGAATGGTAGCTGTTGTTGTAGGAAAATTCTGCTAACGGTAGATGTCGATCCCAACTGTTTCCGAAATCAATAACACATGCTCGTAGCATGTCTTCAAGCATTTGTATCGTCCTTTCGCTCTGCCCATCAGTTTGTGGATGATAGGCAGTACTCATGTCTAGACGAGTTCCTAATGCTTGCTGCAATGTCTGCCAGAATCTTGAAATAAATCTACCATCCCTATCAGAGATAATAGAGATTGGTATTCCATGTCTGGAGATGACTTCTTTCAAATACAGTCGTGCTAACTTCTCCATCTTGTCATCTTCTCTTATTGGTAGGAAGTGTGCTGATTTGGTGAGATGATCAACTATTACCCAAATAGTATCAAAACCACTTGCAGTCCTTGACAATTTAGTGATGAAATCCATGGTAATGTTTTCCCATTTCTATTCCGGGATTTCGGGTTGTTGAAGTAGACCTGATGGTTTCTGATGCTCAGCTTTGACCTTAGAACACATCAAACATTCTCCTCCGTATTTAGCAACATCGGCTTTCATACCCGGCCACCAAAAATGTTTCTTGAGATCCTTGTACATCTTCCCCGTTCCAGGATGTATTGAGTATCTGGTTTTATGAGCTTCTCTAAGTACCATTTCTCTCATATCTCTAAATTTTGGTACCCAAATCCTTTCAGCCCTATACCGGGTTCCGTCTTCCTGAATATTAAGATGCTTCTCCGATCCTTTGGGTATTTCATCCTTTAAATTTCCCTCTTTTAAAACTCCATGTTGCGCCTCCTTTATTTGAGTAGTAAGGTTATTATGAATCATTATATTCATAGATTTTACTCGAATAGGTTCTCTGTCCTTCCTGCTCAAGGCATCGGCTACCACATTTGCCTTTCCCGGGTGGTAACGAATCTCAAAGTCGTAATCATTCAATAATTCAATCCACCTACGCTGCCTCATATTCAGTTGTTTCTGATTAAATATGTGTTGAAGACTTTTGTGGTCGGTATATATAATACTTTTGACCCCATATAAGTAGTGCCTCCAAGTCTTTAATGCAAAAACAACCGCGCCTAATTCCAAATCATGCGTCGTATAATTTTGTTCGTGAATCTTCAATTGTCTAGACGCATAAGCAATCACCTTCGTTCGTTGCATTAATACACAACCAAGACCTTGCTTTGATGCGTCACAATAAATCACAAAATCATCATTCCCTTTAGGCAATGACAATATAGGTGCCGTAGTTAGCTTTTTCTTCAATAACTGAAACGCTTTCTCTTGTTCATCATTCCATTCAAATTTCTTCCCTTTATGCGTTAATGCAGTCAAGGGTTTTGCTATTCTGGAAAAGTCTTGGATGAACCTTCTGTAGTAACCAGCTAGTCCTAAAAACTGGCGTATGTGTTTCGGAGTTTTCGGGGTTTCCCACTTTTCAACAGTTTCTATCTTTGCCGGATCTACCTTAATACCTTCTTTGTTCACTATGTGACCGAGGAATTGAACTTCTTCCAACCAAAATGCACACTTTGAAAACTTAGCGTACAATTCTTCCTTCCTCAATACTTCTAACACCTTTCTCAAATGTTCACCGTGTTCTTGGTCATTCTTTGAGTAAATAAGTATGTCATCAATAAAAACAATGACAAACTTGTCAAGGTATGGTCCACACACTCGGTTCATAAGGTCCATGAACACAGCTGGTGCATTAGTTAAACCAAACGGCATGACCATAAACTCGTAATGACCGTAACGTGTTCTGAAAGCAGTCTTTGGAATATCATCTTCTTTCACCCGCATTTGATGATACCCGAAATGTAAGTCAATCTTTGAATAAACAGACGAGCCTTGTAGTTGATCAAATAAGTCGTCGATTCTCGGTAGTGGGTAGCGGTTCTTGATGGTAAGTTTGTTCAACTCTCGGTAGTCGATACACAACCTGAATGTACCATCTTTCTTCTTGACAAACAAAATAGGAGCTCCCCACGGTGATGTGTTTGGTCGAATGAAACCACGCTCTAAAAGTTCTTGTAATTGGCTTTGCAGTTCTTTCATCTCGCTGGGTGCGAGTCTGTAAGGAGCACGAGCTATTGGTGCAGCTCCTGGTACAAGATCTATTTGAAATTCAACGGATCGATGTGGGGGTAATCCCGGTAATTCTTTCAGAAATACATCAGGAAATTCTTTTGCAATGGGAACATCATTGATGCTCTTTTCTTCAGTTTGTACTTTCTCGACGTGTGCTAGAACAGCATAGCAACCTTTTCTTATTAGTTTTTGTGCCTTCAAATTACTAATAAGATGTAGCTTCGTGTTGCCCTTTTCTCCGTACACCATTAAGGGTTTTCCTTTTTCTCGTATAATGCGAATTTCATTTTTGTAACAAACGATCTCTGCTTTTACTTCTTTCAACCAGTCCATACCGATTATCACATCAAAACTCCCTAACTCTACTGGTATCAAATCAATCTTAAATGTTTCGCTAACCAGTTTAATTTCTCGATTCCGACATATATTATCTGCTGAAATTAATTTACCATTTGCTAATTCGAGTAAAAATTTACTATCCAAAGGCGTCAATGGACAACTTAATTTAGCACAAAAATCTCTACTCATATAGCTTATATCCGCACCCGAATCAAATAAAACGTAAGCAGATTTATTGTCAATAAGAAACGTACCCGTAACAAGCTCCGGGTCTTCCTGTGCCTCTGCCGCATTAATATTGAAAACTCTTCCGCAGCCTTGTCCATTCGTGTTCTCCTGGTTCGGGCAATTTCTAATAATGTGGCCCGGTTTTCCACATTTATAACAAACTACATTGGCATAACTTGCTCCGACACTACTTGCTCCGCCATTACTCGTTCCGACACCATTTGTTCCTTTCGTTCTATTAACCCCTGGTCCGTAGATCTCACACTTCACCGCGCTATGACCATTTCTTTTACACTTGTTGCAAAATTTGGTGCAGAACCCCGAGTGATACTTTTTACACCTTTGGCATAGCTGCTTCTGATTGTTGTTGTTGTTGTTGCGGTTATTATTGTTGTTGGGATGATTGTTGTAGTTGTTGTTGTTGTTGAGCCGTTTGTTGTAGTTGCGATTGATGTTGTGATTGTTGGGGTAATTGTTGCGATTATTGTTGTAGTTGCTGTTGTTGTTGTATTGGTGATTCTTATCACCGTTTTCCTCCCACTTTCTTTTGACTTGCTTCACATTGGTCTCTTCAGCAGTCTGTTCTTTAATTCTTTCTTCAATATGGTTCACTAGTTTGTGAGCCATTCTACATGCCTGTTGTATGGAGGCGAGCTCGTGTGAACTTATATCTTCTTGGATTCTTTCCGGTAATCCTTTCACAAACGCGTCGATCTTCTCTTCCTCATCTTCGAATGCTCCCGGACACAATAGGCACAATTCTGTGAATCGTCTTTCGTACGTGGTAATATCAAATCCTTGGGTTTGTAACCCTCTAAGTTCTGTCTTGAGCTTATTGACCTCGGTTCTGGGACGGTACTTCTCGTTCATCAAGTGCTTGAATGCTGACCACGGTAGTGCGTACGCATCGTCTTGTCCCACTTGCTCTAGATAGGTATTCCACCATGTTAACGCAGAACCTGTGAAGGTATGCGTAGCGTACTTCACTTTGTCCTCTTCAGTACACTTACTTATGGCAAACACCGATTCGACCTTCTCAGTCCACCGTTTCAATCCGATCGGTCCTTCAGTTCCATCAAATTCCAAAGGTTTGCAGGCAGTGATTTCTTTGTAGGTGCATCCTACACGATTTCCTGTACTGCTAGATCCAAGGTTATTGTTGGTATGTAGCGCAACCTGTACTGCGGCTATGTTTGAAGCTAGAAAAGTACGGAATTCCTCTTCATTCATATTCACGGTGTGTCGAGTAGTAGGTGCCATTTCCTTCAAAATAGTCAAATGGAACAAGTTAATCATACAGAATATTAAGAGTAGTTAATAGTATTTCGTAGCATAATATGAACTCATTTATAAAAGCTTTTTCTTCATATTAGCGTTTTATAAGTTTAAATTCGGGTAGTACCTACCCGTTAAGTTCATACTTAGTAGCTAATATACAATTCAACTACTACAATTCTATATGAAAAACTGATTATAATAATATTTCACGTTCAAACTTTTTCACAATATTTTACAAACTTACAATACCGCTTATTTTACATATAGCATGAAATATAGCACACAATAAATTTGATACAAGATGGCTGTGAAGATAATTCTAGCTAGTACACAAGTCGTTCAGCAAAGGTAATAAAGACACGTAATTCATACGTCCAGAAACAAGTCATGCATTCTAGTTTTACTAGGATTACTTCCCATCCTTGGTCTTGTGGAACATAACCGTTATGGCCGTTGATAAGACAGCGTGTTGTAACGTCGTCAAAGGGACGAGGGTTACGTAATGTCCAACAGTCCCGTAACAATCTAAAAACCTCATTTCTTACCCCAATTACCGACTCCGTCACTTGTGGGAACGTTTTGTTTAATAGTTGTAGCCCAATGTTCTTGTTCTCACTTTGGTGAGAAGCGAACATTACTAATCCGTAAGCATAACATGCTTCTTTATGTTGTATGTTAGCCGCTTTTTCTAAATCACGAAGTCCAATATTCGGATATTTTGAGTCAAAATAATTTCTTAACCCATTGCGTAAAATAGCATTTGGGTTCCCCGCAATATATGCGTCAAAGTAAACACATCGTAACTTATGGATTTCCCAATGTGATATCCCCCATCTTTCGAACGAAAGCCTTTTATAAACCAAGGCATTCTTGGAACGTTCTTCGAATGTCTTACAAACTGATCTCGCCTTAAATAGTTGTGCCGAAGAATTCTGACCGACTCTAGACAAGATTTCATCAATCATGTCTCCGGGTAGGTCTCTTAAAATATTGGGTTGTCTATCCATTTTGTGTTTTTATACTGTAAAATAGACAAGAGTTAGATTCATAAAAAAAATACTTATTAATACAAGCAATTTTTACATATATCTTAAAGCATAAGCACACTATATTACATATATTACACCACACGAATACAACTATCTTATTCCGACTCGCTTGTTTCTTCTTTTTCAGTTTTGGTTCGTTTTGCCAAGTTTCTAGGGATATATGATGTTCCCCTAATACGAGCCGTCGTTTTCCACATTGGTTTAGAAAAACCTGGTGGTTTAGAGGTTCCCGGGTCATTGTTACAACTTAAGGACTTCGGGGGTTGGCGATACATATAAAGTTCATCGGGGTTGGAATTAGATTTCTCTATTTTTATGCCCTTTCCCTTATTATTTTCTTTTTCCTTTTTAAATTCAGTTGGGGTAATTTCTATAACATCATCGGAATTCTCGTCGGAATCCGATTCATTGGAGAATTGGTAATCCTCCCAATATTTTGCTTCCTTGGCGGAAACACCATTTACCATAATTAACCTTGGTCGGTTGGTTGAGGATTTTCTTTTACTTAACCGTTTTATTATTCCCCCACTGGTTCTATTTCTTCATCCGGTTCCGATTCTTCTTCCGGTTCCGACTCTTCTTCCGGTTCCTCTTCGGGAACTTGTGAATCAGTCCACAAATCATTCCAATTTACATTTAACTCTTCATTATTATTAGGTGAGTCAATGGGACTTGTTCTATAGGTAGACATCTATCACATAATATCAAACGCGTTAAGAGATTAATATATCACATAATATTCACATGTTAAAAATATATAGTTTCCAACAAAATTTGTTAAGCAATCATTTTTTCAAGTAAACACGGTCGAAGTCTAGACTCACTAATGCATCCTAACAAACTCGATAAGACACACTAATGCAAAATTCTGGTTCTCTAAGACCAACGCTCTGATACCAACTGAAATGTCCCGTTCTTATTGATTAAAAACGTTCCATATTAATTGATTTCGTTGCGAAGTTTTGACCTCTATATGAGACGTTTTTCAAAGACTGCATTCATTTTAAAACAAACCATAACCTTTATTTCATCAATAAAGGTTTAAAAAGCTTTACGTAGATTATCAAATAATGATAATCTAAAATATCCTGTTTACACACGACCATTACATAATGGTTTACAATACAAATATGTTACAACAAAATAAGTTTCTTGAATGCAGTTTTTACACAATATCATACAAGCATGGACTCCAAATCTCGTCCTTATTTAAGTATACGACAGCGGAAGCTCTTAATAATCACCTGAGAATAAACATGCTTAAAACGTCAACAAAAATGTTGGTGAGTTATAGGTTTAACCTATATATATCAAATCATAATAATAGACCACAAGATTTCATATTTCAATACACATCCCATACATAGAGATAAAAATCATTCATATGGTGAACACCTGGTAACCGACATTAACAAGATGCATATATAAGAATATCCCCATCATTCCGGGACACCCTTCGGATATGATATAAATTTCGAAGTACTAAAGCATCCGGTACTTTGGATGGGGTTTGTTAGGCCCAATAGATCTATCTTTAGGATTCGCGTCAATTAGGGTGTCTGTTCCCTAATTCTTAGATTACCAGACTTAATAAAAAGGGGCATATTCGATTTCGATAATTCAACCATAGAATGTAGTTTCACGTACTTGTGTCTATTTTGTAAATCATTTATAAAACCTGCATGTATTCTCATCCCAAAAATATTAGATTTTAAAAGTGGGACTATAACTCACTTTCACAGATTTTTACTTCGTCGGGAAGTAAGACTTGGCCACTGGTTGATTCACGAACCTATAACAATATATAGATATATATCAAAGTATGTTCAAAATATATTTACAACACTTTTAATATATTTTGATGTTTTAAGTTTATTAAGTCAGCTGTCCTCGTTAGTAACCTACAACTAGTTGTCCACAGTTAGATGTACAAAAATAAATCGATAAATATTATCTTGAATCAATCCACGACCCAGTGTATACGTATCTCAGTATTGATCACAACTCAAACTATATATATTTTGGAATCAACCTCAACCCTGTATAGCTAACTCCAACATTCACATATAGAGTGTCTATGGTTGTTCCGAAATATATATAGATGTGTCGACATGATAGGTCGAAACATTGTATACGTGTCTATGGTATCTCAAGATTACATAATATACAATACAAGTTGATTAAGTTATGGCTGGAATAGATTTGTTACCAATTTTCACGTAGCTAAAATGAGAAAAATTATCCAATCTTGTTTTACCCATAACTTCTTCATTTTAAATCCGTTTTGAGTGAATAAAATTGCTATGATTTTATATTGAACTCTATTTTATGAATCTAAACAGAAAAAGTACAGGTTTATAGTCGGAAAAATAAGTTACAAGTCGTTTTTGTAAAGGTAGTCATTTCAGTCGAAACAACGACGTCTAGATGACCATTTTAGAAAACATACTTCCACTTTGAGTTTAACCATAATTTTTGGATATAGTTTCATGTTCATAATAAAAATCATTTTCTCAGAATAACAACTTTTAAATCAAAGTTTATCATAGTTTTTAATTAACTAACCCAAAATAGCCCGCGGTGTTACTACGACGGCGTAAATCCGATTTTACGGTGTTTTTCGTGTTTCCAGGTTTTAAATCATTAAGTTAGCATATCATATAGATATAGAACATGTGTTTAGTTGATTTTCAAAGTCAAGTTAGAAGGATTAACTTTTGTTTGCGAACAAGTTTAGAATTAACTAAACTATGTTCTAGTGATTACAAGTTTAAACCTTCGAATAAGATAGCTTTATATATATGAATCGAATGATGTTATGAACATCATTACTACCTTAAGTTCCTTGGATAAACCTACTGGAAAAGAGAAAAATGGATCTAGCTTCAATGGATCCTTGGATGGCTCGAAGTTCTTGAAGCAGAATCATGACACGAAAACAAGTTCAAGTAAGATCATCACTTGAAATAAGATTGTTATAGTTATAGAAATTGAACCAAAGTTTGAATATGATTATTACCTTGTATTAGAATGATAACCTACTGTAAGAAACAAAGATTTCTTGAGGTTGGATGATCACCTTACAAGATTGGAAGTGAGCTAGCAAACTTGAAAGTATTCTTGATTTTATGTAACTAGAACTTGTAGAATATATGAAGAACACTTAAAACTTGAAGATAGAACTTGAGAGAGATCAATTAGATGAAAAAAATTGAAGAATGAAAGTGTTTGTAGGTGTTTTTGGTCGTTGGTGTATGGATTAGATATAAAGGATATGTAATTTTGTTTTCATGTAAATAAGTCATGAATGATTACTCATATTTTTGTAATTTTATGAGATATTTCATGCTAGTTGCCAAATGATGGTTCCCACATGTGTTAGGTGACTCACATGGGCTGCTAAGAGCTGATCATTGGAGTGTATATACCAATAGTACATACATCTAAAAGCTGTGTATTGTACGAGTACGAATACGGGTGGATACGAGTAGAATTGTTGATGAAACTGAACGAGGATGTAATTGTAAGAATTTTTGTTAAATAGAAGTATTTTGATAAGTGTATTGAAGTCTTTCAAAAGTGTATAAATACATATTAAAACACTACATGTATATACATTTTAACTGAGTCGTTAAGTCATCGTTAGTCGTTACATGTAAGTGTTGTTTTGAAACCTTTAGGTTAACGATCTTGTTAAATGTTGTTAACCCAATGTTTATAATATCAAATGAGATTTTAAATTATTATATTATCATGATATTATCATGTATGAATATCTCTTAATATGATATATATACATTAAATGTCTTTACAACGATAATCGTTACATATATGTCTCGTTTAAAAATCATTAAGTTAGTAGTCTTGTTTTTACATATGTAGTTCATTGTTAATATACTTAATGATATGTTTACTTATCATAGTATCATGTTAACTATATATATATCCATATATATGTCATCATATAGTTTTTACAAGTTTTAACGTTCGTGAATCACCGGTCAACTTGGGTGGTCAATTGTCTATATGAAACATATTTCAATTAATCAAGTCTTAACAAGTTTGATTGCTTAACATGTTGGAAACATTTAATCATGTAAATATCAATCTCAATTAATATATATAAACATGGAAAAGTTCGGGTCACTACATGTAGGCTGTTCTAAAAGCCCAGAGTGCATCCTCTAATTTAATGGACCATTCCTTCGGATTTGATCCTACGGTTTTCTCTAGAATATATTTTAAAGCTCGGTTGGTATTTTCAACTTGTGCACTTGTTTGTGGATGATATGCGATGGAGATTTTATGAGTTACTCCATATCTTTTAAGAACTTTCTCAAGTTGATTATTACAGAAATGAGTTTCCCGATCACTTATTAAAGCTTTCGGTGTTCCAAACCTTGCAAAAAGACGTTTTAAAAAGTTGACTACAACTCGTGCATCGTTAGTTGGGAGAGCTTATGCTTCCGCCCATTTAGATACATAATCAATGGCTACGAGAATATAGAGATTATTATGAGATTTTGGAAATGGACCCATAAAGTCAATACCCCAAATGTCAAATACTTCACATACTTGGATGACATTTTGTGGCATTTCATCACGTTGACTTATTTTTCCGGCCCTTTGACAAACATCACAGGATTTGCAAAGAAGGCGTGCGTCTTTGTAAATTGTAGGCCAATAGAATCCAGCATCATAAACTTTTCTTGCTGTTAGTTGAGGCCCATAATGCCCTCCTGTTGGTCCTGTGTGACAATGGTTTAAAATTTTACTAGCTTCATCTCCGAATACACATCGGCGTATTTTTCCATCTGGACAACTTTTAAACAAATGTGGATCTTCCCATAAATAGTGTTTTATATCACTGAAGAATTTATTTCATTTTTGGTACGATAATCCTTTTTCAAGGAATCCACAAACTAAGTAGTTTGCATAGTCTGCAAACCATGGAATTTCATTATAATCTATCTTCAATAGATATTCGTCAGGAAAGTTGTCTTGTATGGCCGATTCATTTAGAACTTCTAATTCGGGATTTTCAAGACGAGAAAGATGATCAGCGGCGAGATTTTCTGCTCCTCTTTTATCTCGGATTTCAATATCAAACTCTTGTAAGAGTAAGATCCAACGGATTAATCTTGGTTTAGCATCTTGTTTCGAAAATAGGTATCTAAGAGCAGAATGGTCGGTATAGACCACCGTTTTTGCTAGAGCGAGATATGAACGAAATTTGTCAAAAGCAAAGACAATAGCAAGGAGTTCTTTTTCAGTAGTTGTGTAATTTGTTTGTGCTCCTTGTAACGTCTTACTAGCATAATATATAGGTTGAAATCGTTTTTCAATCCTTTGTCCTAAAACGGCTCCCATTGCAAAATCACTTGCATCGCACATTAATTCAAACGGTAGATTCCAATTTGGTGTTATCATGATCGGCACATTAGTAAGTTTCTCTTTAAGAATATTAAAAGATTTGATACATTCATCTGAAAAGATGAATGGAGCATCCTTTTCTAGGAGTTTATTCATAGGAGTGGCAATTTTAGAAAAATCTTTTATGAAACGTCGGTAAAAACCGGCATGCCCTAGAAAACTCCTAACTCCTCTAACATTGGTGGGATGTGGAAGTTTAGCAATTACATCTACTTTAGCTCTATCCACTTCAATTCCTTCTTTTGAAATTTTATGACCAAGAACGATGCCTTCTTTAACCATAAAATGGCATTTCTCCCAATTAAGAACTAGATTTGATTGTTCGCATCTAATAAGCATTCGTTCAAGATTAGCTAGACATGTTTCAAATGTATCACCGAAGACTGAAAAGTCATCCATGAAAACTTCCATGCATTCTTCTATCATGTCGTGAAAAATTGCCATCATGCACCTTTGAAAGGTTGCAGGGGCGTTGCAAAGTCCAAATGGCATGCGTTTGTAAGCAAAAGTACCATAAGGGCACGTGAATGTGGTTTTCTCTTGATCTTCGGGTGCTATTGGAATTTGAAAATATCCGGAAAATCCATCTAGAAAACAATAGTAACTGTTTCCGGCTAATCTTTCCAACATTTGATCAATGAAAGGTAAGGGAAAGTGATCTTTTCTGGTGGCGTCATTTAATTTTCAATAATCAATACATACACGCCATCCTGTTACAGTCCTTGTAGGAATAAGCTCATTTTTTTCATTTGTAATGACAGTCATGCCACCTTTCTTAGGCACACATTGAACTGGGCTTACCCATGGACTATCAGAGATTGGATAAATTAAACCTATATCTAGCAGTTTAATAATCTCTTTCTTAACTACATCTTGCATATTAGGATTTAGTCTTCGTTGGCGTTGCACATACGTTTTATGACCTTCTTCCATAAGGATTTTATGTGTGCAATACGAAGGACTTATTCCTTTAATATCATGAATCTTCCATGCAATGGCTGGTTTATGAGCTTTCAACACAGAAATGAGTTGTGATTTCTCATTTTCAGTAAGAGAAGACGATATTATTACAGGTAATTCAGATTCACCATGTAAATAAGCGTATTCCAAATGGTTTGGAAGTGGCTTTAACTCTAATTTCGGAGGTTCTTCTATCGATGATTTATATCGATATCTGTCTTCTTCTTTTAGCATTTGAATTTCTTCTGTTGTTGGTTCATATCCATTAGCTATAAGTGTAGCTAACATTTCAGCTTCATTAATTGGTTCAGTTCCTTCTCCTAAAGAACATTCTCCTGTTCCTTGTAATTCTGAAAATTCTTCTAATAATTCTGCATGTGCATCTATAGTTTGAATATAATAACATGTATCATCTGCAGATTGCGGTTGTTGCATTGCTCTATCAACGGAAAAGGTAACACTCTCATCCTCTATACTTAGGGTCAATTTCTTACCGAACACGTCTATCATTGCTTTAGCCGTGTTTAAAAATGGTCTTCCTAATATGAGAGGAACTTGAGAATCTTCTTCCATGTCCAGAACAACAAAATCTACTAGAAATACTAAAGTGCCAACTTTAACTAGCATGTTCTCCATTATCCCTCTAGGATATTTTATTGATCTATCGGCTAGTTGTATACTTATTCTGGTTGGTTTCAATTCTCCAAGGTCAAGTTTAGCGTATAGTGAATACGACATTAAATTTATACTAGCACCTAAGTCTGCCAATGCTTCTATTGAACTAAGACTACCCAGAAAACATGGAATTGTGAAACTTCCTGGATCAGATAATTTTTCTGGTATCTTATTCAACAGCACTGCTGAACAATTAGCATTCATAGTAACGGCCGAGAGTTCTTCCATTTTCTTTCTATTCGTGATCAGATCTTTCAAGAATTTAGCATATCTAGGCATTCCTGAAATCACATCAATGAAAGGAAGATTTACATTTATCTGTTTAAACATATCCAAGAATTTAGATTGCTCGGCTTCAAGTCTTTATTTTTTCATTTTACTCGGGTAAGGAAGTGGTGGTTGGTATGGTTTAACATAAGGTTTATCCTTAGCTGTGTTATCTTCATTAACCTTTTCAACTACCGGTTCTTTTTCCTTATCTTGTTCAGGTTGTGGTTCTTGTGGAGTAGGAATAGCTTCATCAGAAGTTACAGGTATTTCAGGTGGTTTAAGTGTTGTACCACTTCTTGTGGTAATGGCTTTAGCTGTTTCATTCCGGGGGTTAGCATTTGTATCACTAGGTAGACTTCCCGGTTTTCTTTCACCTATTAACCTTGCTAGGTTACTTACTTCTTGTTCCAGATTTTGAATAGAAGCTTGTTGATTTCTAAATGCTTGAGCATTTTGTTCATTAGTTTGTTTCTGAGATGTGAAAAATTGCGTTTGAGTTTCAACTAGCTTCGTCATCATATCTTCTAAATTCGGCTTTTTATCATCGGGTTGTGGTGGTTTGTTTTGAAAATTAGGTCTTTGCTGATTGTAAGTATTGGTGGATACTTGTTGATTGCTAGGACCTTGTTGGTTGTTGTATGGAATATTTCGGTTATAGTTCTGATTTTGATTGTAAATAGGTCTTGGCGGTTGATAATTATTCTGATAATTATTTCCAGGCCTTTGGTTTATGTATGAAATATTCTCTCTTTGTTCCATTGTTAATTCAATACTGAGACAATCTTTTGTCAAATGTGGTCCTCCACACTGCTCACAACTAATTCGTATTGAGTGAATATCCTTAGTCATCTTTTCCATTCGTCTCTCGACAGCATCTATCTTTTCGGAAATGGAATCTAAGTCATGGCTAGAATCGGCTCTAGCTGCTTTAGATGATCTAACGATATCTTTTTCTTGGTGCCACTCATGTGAGTGGGAAGCAGTGTTATCAATAATTTTATAAGCATCAGTTTCTGTTTTCTTCATAATAGAACCACCAGCTGCTATATCTATGTCTTTCCTTGTAGTGATGTCGCATCCTTGGTAGAATATTTATACTATTTGACAGGTGTCTAAACCATGTTGCGGACATCCTCTTAATAACTTTCCAAATCTTGTCCACGCCTCATATAGAGTTTCATTCGGTTTCTGTGTGAACGTAACAATTTCTCCTTGAAGTCTTACGGCTTTAGATGCCGGAAAGAATTGTTTAAGAAATTTTTCAACTAAAACGTCCCATGTATCAATCGCCCCTTCAGGTAACGATTCCAACCAATCTTTGGCTTCTACCTTTAAAGTCCAGGGAAATAACATGAGATATATCTGTTCATCCTCAACTTCTCTTATTTTAAATAGAGTGCAGATCCTATTAAAGGTACGAAGATGTTCATTTGGATCTTCCTTCGGCGCACCACTAAATTGGCATTGATTAGTCACCATGTGTAGAATTTGTCCTTTGATTTCATAATCTGGCGCATTAATGTCAGGATGAGTAATTGCGTGACCTTGGCCAGTGCGTTTAGCTCTCATTCGGTCTTCCATACTTAAAGGTTCCAGATTCTTCATAATTAAATTTGTTGAATCGGAATCACTAGAGGATTCTGATTTAATGGTTTGTTCCTCAACAATCTCTGTTTGAATGATTGGTGGTTCCGGAGGAAAATTTAATGGTTCAGGATCTATGAATCGTCCCTGAATATTCTCCGGATTCTCAATTGTGAGGTCAGGTTCAAAAAATGGATTATCGGAAATTTGAACTGGAGTACTTGGTCGACTGGATGACGATTCTAAAGAAAAATCAACGGCGGTAATATTTGCTAAATGTCTTGATCTAGTTACAGGTGGTGAACGTACAAAAGGTGGTGAACGTCTTGCTCGGTGCATTCACTGAATATCCTATTAGTTTTTTAAAAAGGAAAGAAAAATTATATAAGTTATCCAATCAATAGACTTTTCTGATTTTGCCCACGTTTCGAATAGCCAAAAGATGCAGCAGAGGGGCAGGATTCGTTTGGTCTCAATATAATTGAGGACTGTTTGGCTCCAATAACCCGGTCCACGTACAAATCCAACTATTACTACGAACCAGAAAATTTTGATGTCTATCAATTTAAACACTTAAAATAAATTTTCGTAATTTTAAGAAATTTAGATAAGAAGTAGAATAAAAATCTATGTCCTAAAAACTAGAATAGCGAGAAATAAGAAAGAAAAAGAGCGTGTCGGAAAAAGATCGAAAAATAAAAATAAGAAAGAAAAAGAGTGACTTATAGAACTTAAAAACACTAGACTAACCCAACCTTATTACTATCACTAACTTAAAATTATAATCGCAAATTGAGATTACTAATTGGAATGATAATTGATACATAGGTGAAAGGTGTCTAAAAATATTAAAGCTTACAAGAAAAACTATATCCCAAATGGCAATAACTTAAAAAGAAACTAAAACTTAAAAAGGCGTCGCAAAATTTTAAAGTACCTAAATCTTAGTCTAAAGAAAAGGCACTTAAGGGATTTTACGGCAAAGCCTAAAAATCTAGAAGTAAAAAATAACTATGGCAAAAATTATATCTTAAAACTAAATACGAGCGAAAAATACAAATATTACGCTAAAACAATTAAAAAGGGACAAAATATAAAAATATACTAAAAGTTGTAAAAAGTACAATTTTTATAAAAATATTATTTTTATATTATTTATTTTATAAAACTATTAATTTTATAATTTAATTAAACTAATTAAACAAAATAATAATAAAAACTAATTACTAATTACTAATTAAATTGATACAACAACCTAATTAGGGTTATAAAAAATTAATAATAATAATAATTACACCGTATTAAATGCGAGATTAGGGCTTCCTGTTCGTGTCAGGGAGGCTTCGCGAGTCGCGGTATTCGAAGCTGCAAACTCCGCGAGTCGCGGGGTTCCAATTTTCAGATGACAGGTTGATTAAAATTCGACGCGTTTTTTTTTATATATTCTGTTTTATATTTTCTGTTTAAATAAAAATATTTATATAATAAAAACTTATATTTAAAAACTAAAATAAAAATAGAACTACTTTATAATTTTAAAAATATCTTAAAAATAGATTTATATATATATTAATTTTTTTTTTCGGTTTTTAATTTTATGTTCTAAATAAACACAAAATATTTAAATAAAACTTATATTTTTATAAAATAAAAATAAAGAAACTTTATAAAACTTAAATATTTAATAAATTCTTAAAAATATTTATATTTTTGTTTTTCTTTTCTATGTTTTCGAATATTTAAAACGTATTTTTACAAAAACGTATTTTTATAAAAGTAAACTAAAAATAAAAATCTTTTTTTTTATAATTATTAGTGTTGCGCTTCCGGCTTTTAAGCTAGATTATCCCCGGCAGCGGCGCCAAAAATAACTTGATGTCGTGCGAGGTGTATATAAAATAGCTTTATATTTTACAAGGAAATACTATTAAATACGATACAATTTTACACAAGATATTTATTTATTTATAGAATGGATATACTTAAACCTTGCTACAACACTTATAGGCAGTGTACCTAATCGTACAGTAGTGTAGTTTTTAGTAAGTCCGGTTCGTTCCACAGAGAAAATCTTTAAACAAAGCTTTAACGCTATATTAGTTTACTTTTATAAAAATACAAATATATATATAAGTAATATTATTATTATAAAGGGGGGTTTTTACCGTTTAATGACCGGTTTGTCGATTTTAAAACTTTCGTTGCAGTTAAAACCAAATGTAAAATATTAAATAAATAAAAGACTTAATTTAAAGCGTAAAGTAAATAACGATAATGAAATTGCGAATAATAAAAGTGCGATAAAATAAACTTGCGATAATTAAAAAGTGCAATTAAATACAATAACAATAAAAGTGCGATAATTAGAAGTGCAATTAAATATAAAATAAAGGAAATTAAATATGAAATAAAAGAATTATGCTTATTTAAACTTCCGTAATCATGATGTTTGACGTGTTGATTTTAGTTTTATGCCCATGGGTTAATTGTTCTTTGTCCTGGATTATTTAATATGTCCATACGGATTTGTCCATAATAGTCCATCAGTCATAAATATAAAGAGCGAAAGCCTTCGTCAAATTATTCTTATTCCCGAAGTCAAATATTCCAACTAATTGGGGATTCGAATTGTAACAAGGTTTTAATACTTTGTTTAATGAATACACCAGGTTATCGACTGCGTGTAAACCAAGGTTTTACTACTTTGTTAACAATTACACCAATTACCCTTGAATGTAATTCACCCCTGTTTCAACAAGTCTATTAACTATTAATCCAGTTTCGTGTCCGGTAAAATGAATAATTATTGGTATTTATAGATATCCCGCCCACCGTATCCAGTCCAGCGTATGTGGTTATATATAAATACGTCGAATTATAAGTTTTTATATTAAATTAACAAGGTATTGTTTAGTTAATATAAAACCCATTAATAGCCCATAGTCTAATTTCCACAAGTGTCGTTTTTTATCCAAACCCCAATTATGGTACAAAGCCCAATTACCTAATTTTAGTAATTAGCCCAACATCATGATTACTTCGGTATTAAATAAGCATAATAATAACTTAGCTACGAGACATTAAATTAAAAAGGTTGAACATAACTTACAATGATTAAAAATAGCGTAGCGTTACACGGACAGAATTTTGACTTACACCCTTACAACATTCGCTAACATACCCTTATTATTAGGATTAAAATTAAAATTAAAATTAAAATATAAATTATAAATATAAATATAACGTATAGATATAGAGAGATTGATATATTGGATGGTTTTTGCGATCAAACTGCGTTTGCTTTTATTGGGAATTGAGTCCAGGGGAACTCCGCGACTCGCGGCATTTTTTGCCTTCAAACTCCGCGAGTCTCGGAGTTTGAAATTCCAGCTCACCAGCTTTGGCTTCTTTCTCGCCGACGATTTTAAATATTAATATAATATATATATAATTTTTAAGAATTATTTATATATTATATTATATTCATGTGCATAGTTGACTTGTAATTTTTAGTCGTTGCGTCGAGCGTTGAGAGTTGACTCTGGTCCCGGTTCCGGATTTTCGAACGTCCTTGCGTACAATTTAATATCTTGTACTTTGCGTTTTGAATCTTGTACTCTTGTAATTTCGAGACGTTTCTTATCAATAATTGGAACCTCTTTGATTGTATTTTGTACTTTTGAGCTTTTTGGTCGTTTGCGTATTCAATTCGTCGAATCTGTATTTTGTCTTCACCTTTTAATATTTAAACGAATATCACTTGTAAATAGAACATTTGCAACTAAAAGCTTGTCTTTCTTGGGGAATAATGCTATGAAATATATGTTCATTTTTAGCATTATCAATAGGTCAAAATCCAAATATGAAATTGAATGAAAATGGTTATTCTGTGGTGAACGGATTCGTATATCTGTGGATGTAAATAGGATAGTAAATGACTGTTGAATCACATTCGAAGAATATACAGTGTAGCTTATTAATGTGAAATCTAAATATTCCTCGGGCATTACCTACCCGTTAAAATATTTTTACCATTAACAATTTATACAAAAGAATTTTTAATTACTATCTTTATGAAAACATATATACATATATATTTTCTTTAGATATAATTATGGATTTAATGAGTCAATATGATATTAAACTCATTTGATTTATTGTTAGAACAAGAATATATAATCTCTAAAACATTAGAGATTACATAATCGCCATACTGAACGAAGATAATTGATGTAGAACAATACGTAGAACGATGATTATACTCGAGGTACGGAATGAGATGTTGAGGCGTGTGATGTTGAAACTTGGGTTGTTGGTGATACTGGTGTTGCTGGTGTTGTTGCTGAAGCTGGTAGGGTTTGCACTATATTTTCCAAGGCTACAACTCGGGCGCGAAGTTCGTTGACTTCTTCTATTATACCGGGATGATTGTCGGTTCGAAAGAGTGGATGAATAAGATTTAGAATTTTAGATAGAATATAATCGTGGTGAGATACTCTGGAAATGAGTGTGAAAATGGTGTTTCGGATAGGTTCGCCGATAAGTGCTTTAGGTTCTTCGCCAAGAGGGAAATTTGGTTGGTGGAAAGGAATTGCCTTCTTCTCGTTTCCGTTGATTAAGTCGACTACGATCTCATCAGATGAATTGAGGATGGCTGATTGATTTATTCATTCTGGTGACACCACTTTCGGAGCTTAGGTGAATATCCATGTCGGAATAGCTGTCGGAATAACTATCGGAATAGCTATCAAAATCTGAGGGACTCGAACTGGTTGAGGGATCCATATCGTACGATCAAATGAAGGATTTTCGATAAAAAATAGGTTATAGGATGTAGATTAGTACCCTGTAATACATAATTTACATATGCATATATAATACTAAAATCCCATAAGTTACGGAGAAATCTACGGAAGCTGTCAGGCAAAGGTAACAATAACAGATACGCTAAGATATGAATTTATCTATACACAGTCTATGCAATAGAGGCAGTAAGACTTGTCTAAACTTTAAGGATAATAAGCAGGTAATTTCCGACACGAAATGATAAGCAAAACTTTTGACATGCAGACAAGGTCGAAGTCCATACTCACTAATGCATCCTAACAACTATCAGTTAGACACACTAATGCAAGACCTGGTTCGCTAAGACCACTGCTCTGATACCACATGAAATGACCCGTCCTAAACCTCCTGGACGAAGTCATCAACATCTGGTCCCATTGCGAGGTGCTGTCCTAAATATGCCATGAAGGACTCCAAGTAATGTCTTTAAAATGAGCAAATGCACAGCGGAAGACTTAATTCGTACCTGAGAATAAACATGCTTAAAAGTGTCAACCAAAAGGTTGGTGAGTTCATAGGTTTGTCATAATAATCATTTCAATATCTTAATAGACCACTAGATTTCATATACATAAACGTTTTAATAAAAATATTCTAAGTGGTTGAGCACTTAGTAACCATACTTAACATTTAATCAACGTCGCATATTCCCTTTATTATGAAATCTCACTACACTGTACCAAGAGTAGTCACCGAAACGAAGTACTGTGCAACCGTTGAATACTGGTCGTCCAGTCCGGTGGGGTTGTCAGACCCGATTGATCTATCAACAGGATTCACGTTTACAATACCACATGTAAATAGTAGTTACCAAGCTATTATGGAAGATATGCAGAGTGGTACAACTCAACGTAGAATATATTTTAAGTACTTGTGACTATCTCGTAAACATTTATAAAAGCAGCGCATGTATTCTCAGCCCAAAAATATATATTGCAAAAGCAATTAAAAAGGGAGCAAATGAAACTCACAATACGATATTTTGTAGTAAAATATGCATACGACGGAACTGAACAATGCAAGGTTGACCTCGGATTCATGAACCTCAAAAGAGTAGCCCTTAAAAATAATGCCCAAGTCCGAGTTTGAACCCGCGACCTCCCGCTAACCCGATCACAATCTAAACCGTCGCTCCATCAGTTTCTTTTCTATATAATACCCGTTATAACAATATATATCACTTATTTTTCTGCTTCCAAATTTCTTCTTCTTCTTCTTAACATCGATCGTCTTAATTCTATTATCATAATCATTTTATGAAATCACTAATCCTCATCTTCTTAATTTCACGAATTCATCATCATTCGTATATCATAATCATAGTAACCGAATCATCTTTATTATTTTATGTAATATCTTAATCGATCATTTCATCACGATATCATCTATCATTATCGTTTAACTTCTGTATCATCCTAAAAATACCATTCTCTCGTGATCTTCATGGCTCCATTAATACTCTTTAAATTAATATTATAACTACCGTCGCTAAAACATCTATAATATCTATTGACATTATCACTCTACATATGATCATCCTCCTCACTCTTCGGCCCAATCAGGTAAAACAAGTACTCGGCCCACATCAAGGTCGCAGCCCAATATCTTTTCGACCCTACAGTCGTTTTTAGGTCCAACTGATAACAAACCCAAATAATAATATGAAGATGTAGTGTTTTAACAAGGAGTTTCATGGTTATAATTAGAGGAAAGGGTCCACGTGCAAGTGGCTATTATTTTTAAAAGATGTCGGCCAAAAGAAATTGAAAGAAAGCATGCTGTATGCTTAAAGTAGCTAATTAGAAATAGAACCACTAGTTACACAATTTAGAATGATTGAAGTGGGGTTACTTGTTGAAATTAACTAATGAAAATAGAAGAGGGAACGTGGAAATAGTGGAAACCTAAGGGGTGTTCGGTGATAGTGTTTTGGTGTTTGATGTTCTCGATAGTCTTCAAACAGAAACACAAGGAGTATGTAGCAGTTTCCTTAGTGTATATCTTAGTAAGAGAGAGCAGTAATAGCGAACATGGTTGTATCAAATACAAGAGTTGCGGTTTGTATATTTAAATTAGTAGTAGTTGTTTTGGTATAGTAATAAGTGGAATAGAAGGTGAATTGATATTTGGTTGACCCACCTTACTCCCACCGAAATCATCACTTCTCCTTTAATCATTACGGTATCATCATACTTCATTTCCCATTTTCATAGTCGAACAGACAGGTTAGCGGCCCTTTTAACAACTAGCATGTTCACATGGAATTCCACTTTCGAGATATCCAAATATCATGGGTCCACTACTAAATACTAAAACGGCCAAAAGAAGTTTAATTTGTTGATTTTTGTTGACATAGCAAAGAGGAAGCAAGAAACAACAAAAAAATAAAATAAAAGGTAATTGATAGTGAGTACCACTGGTCGGCCATTTTGCTTTAAACGTCCCACATGTTCATCATTTCTCATCATATGGAAGCGTACGATCAAATGAAGGATTTTCGATAAAAAATAGGTTATAGGATGTAGATTAGTACCCTGTAATACATAATTTACATATGCATATATAATACTAAAATCCCATAAGTTACGGAGAAATCTACGGAAGCTGTGAGGCAAAGGTAACAATAACAGATACGCTAAGATATGAATTTATCTATACACAGTCTATGCAATAGAGGCAGTAAGACTTGTCTAAACTTTAAGGATAATAAGCAGGTAATTTATGACACGAAATGATAAGCAAAACTTTTGACATGCAGACAAGGTCGAAGTCCAGACTCACTAATGCATCCTAACAACTATCAGTTAGACACACTAATGCAAGACCTGGTTCGCTAAGACCACCGCTCTGATACCACATGAAATGACCCGTCCTAAACCTCCTGGATGAAGTCATCAACATCTGGTCCCATTGCGAGGTGCTGTCCTAAATATGCCATGAAGGACTCCAAGTAATGTCTTTAAAATGAGCAAACGCACAGCGGAAGACTTAATTCGTACCTGAGAATAAACATGCTTAAAAGTGTCAACCAAAAGGTTGGTGAGTTCATAGGTTTGTCATAATAATCATTTCAATATCTTAATAGACCACTAGATTTCATATACATAAACGTTTTAATAAAAATATTCTAAGTGGTTGAGCACTTGGTAACCATACTTAACATTTAATCAACGTCGCATATTCCCTTTATTATGAAATCTCACTACACTGTACCAAGAGTAGTCACCGAAACGAAGTACTGTGCAACCATTGAATACTGGTCGTCCAGTCCGGTGGGGTTGTCAGACCCGATAGATCTATCAACAGGATTCGCGTTTACAATACCACATGTAAATAGTAGTTACCAAGCTATTAGGGAAGATATGCAGAGTGGTACAACTCAACGTAGAATATATTTTAAGTACTTGTGACTATCTCGTAAACATTTATAAAAGCAGCGCATGTATTCTCAGCCCAAAAATATATATTGCAAAAGCAATTAAAAAGGGAGCAAATGAAACTCACAATACGATATTTTGTAGTAAAATATGCATACGACGGAACTGAACAATGCAAGGTTGACCTCGGATTCACGAACCTCAAAAGAGTAGCCCTTAAAAATAATGCCCAAGTCCGAGTTTGAACCCGCGACCTCCCGCTAACCCGATCACAATCTAAACCGTCGCTCCATCAGTTTCTTTTCTATATAATACCCGTTATAACAATATATATCACTTATTTTTCTGCTTCCAAATTTCTTCTTCTTCTTCTTAACATCGATCGTCTTAATTCTATTATCATAATCATTTTATGAAATCACTAATCCTCATCTTCTTAATTTCACGAATTCATCATCATTCGTATATCATAATCATAGTAACCGAATCATCTTTATTATTTTATGTAACATCTTAATCGATCATTTCATCACGATATCATCTATCATTATCGTTTAACTTCTGTATCATCCTAAAAATACCATTCTCTCGTGATCTTCATGGCTCCATTAATACTCTTTAAATTAATATTATAACTACCGTCGCTAAAACATCTATAATATCTATCGACATTATCACTCTACATATGATCATCCTCCTCACTCTTCGGCCCAATCAGGTAAAACAAGTACTCGGCCCACATCAAGGTCGCAGCCTAATTTCTTTTCGACCCTACAGTCGTTTTTAAGTCCAACTGATCACAAACCCAAATAATAATATGAAGATGTAGTGTTTTAACAAGGAGTTTCATGGTTATAATTAGAGGAAAGGGTCCACGTGCAAGTGGCTATTATTTTTAAATGATGTCGGCCAAAAGAAATTGAAAGAAAGCATGCTGTATGCTTAAAGTAGCTAATTAGAAATAGAACCACTAGTTACACAATTTAGAATGATTGAAGTGGGGTTACTTGTTGAAATTAACTAATGAAAATAGAAGAGGGAACGTGGAAATAGTGGAAACCTAAGGGGTGTTCGGTGATAGTGTTTTGGTGTTTGATGTTCTCGATAGTCTTCAAATAGAAACACAAGGAGTATGTAGCAGTTTCCTTAGTGTATATCTTAGTAAGAGAGAGCAGTAATAGCGAACATGGTTGTATCAAATACAAGAGTTGCGGTTTGTATATTTAAATTAGTAGTAGTTGTTTTGGTATAGTAATAAGTGGAATAGAAGGTGAATTGATATTTGGTTGACCCACCTTACTCCCACCGAAATCATCACTTCTCCTTTAATCATTACGGTATCATCATACTTCATTTCCCATTTTCATAGTCGAACAGACAGGTTAGCGGCCCTTTTAACAACTAGCATGTTCACATGGAATTCCACTTTCGAGATATCCAAATATCATGGGTCCACTACTAAATACTAAAACGGCCAAAAGAAGTTTAATTTGTTGATTTTTGTTGACATAGCAAAGAGGAAGCAAGAAACAACAAAAAAATAAAATAAAAGGTAATTGATAGTGAGTACCACTGGTCGGCCATTTTGCTTTAAACGTCCCACATGTTCATCATTTCTCATCATATGGAAGCGTACGATCAAATGAAGGATTTTCGATAAAAAATAGGTTATAGGATGTAGATTATTACCCTGTAATACATAATTTACATATGCATATATAATACTAAAATCCCATAAGTTACGGAGAAATCTACGGAAGCTGTCAGGCAAAGGTAACAATAACAGATACGCTAAGATATGAATTTATCTATACACAGTCTATGCAATAGAGGCAGTAAGACTTGTCTAAACTTTAAGGATAATAAGCAGGTAATTTCCGACACGAAATGATAAGCAAAACTTTTGACATGCAGACAAGGTCGAAGTCCAGACTCACTAATGCATCCTAACAACTATCAGTTAGACACACTAATGCAAGACCTGGTTCGCTAAGACCACCGCTCTGATACCACATGAAATGACCCGTCCTAAACCTCCTGGATGAAGTCATCAACATCTGGTCCCATTGCGAGGTGCTGTCCTAAATATGCCATGAAGGACTCCAAGTAATGTCTTTAAAACGAGCAAACGCACAGCGGAAGACTTAATTCGTACCTGAGAATAAACATGCTTAAAAGTGTCAACCAAAAGGTTGGTGAGTTCATAGGTTTGTCATAATAATCATTTCAATATCTTAATAGACCACTAGATTTCATATACATAAACGTTTTAATAAAAATATTCTAAGTGGTTGAGCACTTGGTAACCATACTTAACATTTAATCAACGTCGCATATTCCCTTTATTATGAAATCTCACTACACTGTACCAAGAGTAGTCACCGAAACGAAGTACTGTGCAACCATTGAATACTGGTCGTCCAGTCCGGTGGGGTTTTCAGACCCGATAGATCTATCAACAGGATTCGCGTTTACAATACCACATGTAAATAGTAGTTACCAAGCTATTAGGGAAGATATGCAGAGTGGTACAACTCAACGTAGAATATATTTTAAGTACTTGTGACTATCTCGTAAACATTTATAAAAGCAGCGCATGTATTCTCAGCCCAAAAATATATATTGCAAAAGCAATTAAAAAGGGAGCAAATGAAACTCACAATACGATATTTTGTAGTAAAATATGCATACGACGGAACTGAACAATGCAAGGTTGACCTCGGATTCACGAACCTCAAAAGAGTAGCCCTTAAAAATAATGCCCAAGTCCGAGTTTGAACCCGCGACCTCCCGCTAACCCGATCACAATCTAAACCGTCGCTCCATCAGTTTCTTTTCTATATAATACCCGTTATAACAATATATATCACTTATTTTTCTGCTTCCAAATTTCTTCTTCTTCTTCTTAACATCGATCGTCTTAATTCTATTATCATAATCATTTTATGAAATCACTAATCCTCATCTTCTTAATTTCACGAATTCATCATCATTCGTATATCATAATCATAGTAACCGAATCATCTTTATTATTTTATGTAACATCTTAATCGATCATTTCATCACGATATCATCTATCATTATCGTTTAACTTCTGTATCATCCTAAAAATACCATTCTCTCGTGATCTTCATGGCTCCATTAATACTCTTTAAATTAATATTATAACTACCGTCGCTAAAACATCTATAATATCTATCGACATTATCACTCTACATATGATCATCCTCCTCACTCTTCGGCCCAATCAGGTAAAACAAGTACTCGGCCCACATCAAGGTCGCAGCCCAATTTCTTTTCGACCCTACAGTCGTTTTTAAGTCCAACTGATCACAAACCCAAATAATAATATGAAGATGTAGTGTTTTAACAAGGAGTTTCATGGTTATAATTAGAGGTAAGGGTCCACGTGCAAGTGGCTATTATTTTTAAAAGATGTCGGCCAAAAGAAATTGAAAGAAAGCATGCTGTATGCTTAAAGTAGCTAATTAGAAATAGAGCCACTAGTTACACAATTTAGAATGATTGAAGTGGGGTTACTTGTTGAAATTAACTAATGAAAATAGAAGAGGGAATGTGGAAATAGTGGAAACCTAAGGGGTGTTCGGTGATAGTGTTTTGGTGTTTGATGTTCTCGATAGTCTTCAAACAGAAACACAAGGAGTATGTAGCAGTTTCCTTAGTGTATATCTTAGTAAGAGAGAGCAGTAATAGCGAACATGGTTGTATCAAATACAAGAGTTGCGGTTTGTATATTTAAATTAGTAGTAGTTGTTTTGGTATAGTAATAAGTGGAATAGAAGGTGAATTGATATTTGGTTGACCTACCTTACTCCCACCGAAATCATCACTTCTCCTTTAATCATTACGGTATCATCATACTTCATTTCCCATTTTCATAGTCGAACAGACAGGTTAGCGGCCCTTTTAACAACTAGCATGTTCACATGGAATTCCACTTTTGAGATATCCAAATATCATGGGTCCACTACTAAATACTAAAACGGCCAAAAGAAGTTTAATTTGTTGATTTTTGTTGACATAGCAAAGAGGAAGCAAGAAACAACAAAAAAATAAAATAAAAGGTAATTGATAGTGAGTACCACTGGTCGGCCATTTTGCTTTAAACGTCCCACATGTTCATCATTTCTCATCATATGGAAGCGTAACAAATATATATATATATATATATATATATATATATATATATATATATATATATATATATATATATATATATATATATATATACATAGGTTGTTTGATTGTTAACCAGCAAATAGAGAGAAACATAATAAAAGGAGGTGGTTGTTGAGTATTAATACAAATACAAACAAGAGGAGGATAGAGAGCCAAATAATAGCAACATGTGGTTCGTAGTTCGGGAATATAGTGATGATCTCAAACAGAAAGACAACAACAAAAAGTAACAGAGATTGGATGTTGGTGGTGGTTTTCAGTTATGGTGATGGTGGTAAAATAAAACCGAAACAAAAACACAAGGTGGTGATTTAATCGTGGTTGTTGGTTGCAACATGTACAACAGCTATTTGTTGTTAAAGATTAATTCTCTTGACATTAAACAGAAGTATATAGTAGTAGTCGAGCAGAAATATAAATAAAAGGTGTTGGAGTTGTAACAAGAAGCAAAGGAAATGATTGAAGATGGCACAAGTCACTCAAGAGATGATTCTTTGAAATGGTGGTTAACAGCCTCAGATAGAAACAGAAACAAGACAGAGGTAGATGGCAATGAATGGTGGCCGTGATTTATTCATGGTGGAGGATGAATGTTGCTTTCAAGGGTGGTGGTTTGTTCATTCAAGAGCATAAACACGTGGTGGTGAGTTGGTGAAGGTGGTGTTTACTAGCGAAGTCATGAAAGAAAGAGAAAGATGGTTATTGCTCTTTAAGATGCAAGATAGTGTAGATACATATAATTTCAGATATCTCTCTTGCATATATCATCTATCTATATTGAATTATTAATCGAATTTTTATCAATTGAAGTCGTCATTTACAGTTCCCTCTGGTACGAATGAGGAATAAAATAAAATAAAAAAATGGAATCAGATATCTACCCTCAACAACTTTCGTTTGATACTGAATTGGATTGGGGACAGTAGTACAAATCATATACAGGTTGATAAAGATATGTAACAAACTCAATTTTCACTACGTAATTCCTTATAATGATAAGTCTACTAATTTTATTAATAAATAATACTAATAATAGTAATAATCACTTTTGAAAATAATGATATAAATAATGATATCAATAATATTAGAAATTAAATGTATCTAATTATATATATAGATATAGATACATAGATTAATAATGTTGATAATAATAATATTAATGAAAATGATAATAGTATTATCAATGTTAATAATATTGGCAATAATAAATACTACAACCATTTATATATAACAAATTTGTACCTATAGTTTATATATAATCTTAGTAACACTAATATTAATATTAATATTAATATTGAAGGCAATAACAATATAACTATTTATATGATTTGTTCTAATATATGGTTAATTATGTACTACTTATATTATCATAAGTGAATATTTAATATTTATATATTTTATACATATTACAATATATTAGTTATTAATAGAAATCTTTTATAGATATCTATATATTTATTTATATAGATTCATAATAATATTATATATCTATTTACATATGTTTATTGTAATAATAACTTAATTATTTTGTTCGTTATCATACATTTTTAATTCTAATTGCATAATGTATACTTATTAATTTAAATTATTATATATACTCTTATGTATATATATTCACATAATTATTTACACATTAGTTCGTGAATCGTCAGTAATGGTCAAGGTCAAATGTATACACGAACACAGTTCAAAGTTTTCGAGACTCAACATTATAGATTTTGCTTATTGTGTCGAAATCATATAAAGATCAAGTTTAAATTTGGTCGGAAATCTCTGGGTCGTCACATCCACTAAAGCTGCGGCGACTCGTTCATTGATCATTTCCTCGATCTGTGCTGTGATTGACGTTGATCTTCCGTTCGCCATTGATGTTCTAAACAAAAATTTTGACTCAAGTCAAATTCCTGTATTCAAATAGTAATAATACAGTATATGGTAACCAACATGGAATCAACACATCACATGTTAATTAAGTAATGCAACCAGGTACAAATACCACAGAATCATCATACAGTAACGTAAATAGAACACCGTGCAAGAATTAAATAATGCAAAGTTCCATTCATTAATAATAATAAGTTGCATACATTCGCATAGGTTCGTACAATACATAAATAAAACATAAAACTACAAATGAGATTACATAATGAAATCTACTACAAAAGCCCTAACGTGTTGGTGGGTGTAGGATGTCCAATACGTGGGACATCTGGTCCTCGAGCTCAGTTACCCGAGCACGGAGGATCTCGACCTCCCTCATCAGTTCCTCGACAGAGGGAGATGGTAGGGTAGGCGGTGTAGTCGGTACGGGTGGTGCTGGTGGAGCTGGTGGTGTAGACAGTCCGGCTCCAGAAGTAGAGGCTGCAAAGCGGTAAGGCTTACGGATGAAGGGATCAGCAGGATACAGCACAAGCCGCTTACGGGCGGTAACCCTACGATGCCGACCATGAGCGTCAACGAATGGTCGACCTCCATTAATCCCTGGAATGACGATGCCATCGAAACGGTACCGCTCCTTCGACGGGGTGGAGGGTGGCTGTACAGGTGCATCATCAGGGTCCTCATCTGAATCCTTGTCACTAGAGTTGTCAGAGGATGAGTCGTCGAACGAAGAATCGGTGGATGATGGGTCGTCTACATCGGCTGGGGGTGGCTGTACGGGTGGCTCTCCTCGGGCGACCATCATCTGTCGGTATCTGGCGGGTCCAATCGGCACGAGACATGTGACGATCGCTCCAAATCCATATGGACAATACGTCATTCATTGATTTCATTACGCAGTATTTGACCTCTATATGATACATTTTGTAAACATTGCATTCTTTTGAAAAGGCACACCATAAATGAATATTTAAATCAAAGGTTTTCGACATCTGATGATTTCTACATATAGACAATCACTGTAAATAAGAGTTTACAATAGTACTTCCGTTGACAATGCAGTCATAATAAGATACATGGTGATGATTTGGTGAATGCAATGTTTCCTTGAAAAATATGCCATGTATGACTCCATGCACATAGCTTGTCTAACATATAAGCAAACAGTTGAAGACTTCTAGGAAACCTGAGAATAAACATGCTAACAAGTGTCAACACAAAGGTTGGTGAGTTCATAGTTTTAATGTTTCGCATAATCTGTGTATAAAGGTGGATCACAAGATTTCATTTGTTTCATCTAAAAACGTTTATCAAAATATTCTACAAGATTGAGCACCCTGGTAACTAAGCTTTAACGTTATAATAAGTACCCCTATTTTAACATACATGCAACCAACATGTACAATACACGCAAACCAACATGTACTAACCTCAAATAGCATACGTCCATTAAAAGGCTAGTGCTCTATCTCGGACGGGGATATCAAGCCCTATGGATCCATATACTACTACTCGCGCCCACCAGTTCTTATTACCGGCAGTTACTAGTTACCAAAGCTAAGGGATTTTCGGTTCAAACTTAGTGTAGAATTTAGTATGTACTTGTATCCATTGCATTTAAAATAAAGTGCATGTATTCTCAGCCCAAAAATATAGATTGCAAAAGCAATTAAAAAGGGAGCAAATGAAACTCACCTTAGCAGCATATAAAGTCATTCACCAAAATGTGACCGAAACTCGGATTACCAAATAACCGTAGATCTCAACCTAGAGAACATATGTTGGTCAATAAATGTCTATCAAGCTAGGTCTGGTCATAGTGTATCATAATCCTAATGCTCAATATCGACATACAAAAGTTATCCTAAGTCATTTTAAAAAGTCAATTTTGACGAGGCGTACCTTATATAAGGATTCATTTACTCGGTTGGTAATATTCAAAAATCCAATTTATCAATCTCGTAAACAAGTTGTTTAAATCTTAATTGTAGATTCAAAAGCAATTTCAATTAACGTTAATCATAATTCAGTTGATCATATCTTTTAATCCGTTCATCGAAATTATTCGATATCTAAATGAAAAGTTATTGATTTTTCGCCAGCTTTCCAAAAACATGTATATCATATACCTTTTACCAGTAATATATGTATTTAATTCGTGATTCATAATAAACTATTTAACGATGAAATTTAACATACATGCATGCATAAATATATATACTCGAGCACTAGACATGGATACACAATTAATATATAAAAGATAAAATATGAGTGCTTACGTATCAATATTGAGATTCAATATTGTAGGAAAGTACGTAGATGTAACGGAGATAATAAACACTAGGTTTGACTTGCGAAATAATACCCATGAACATTACCCATAACTTCTATAGTTATAACCCATAATTTCCTTAACTTTATCCCGCTCAAAAACTCATTTTTGAAAGTGACACGCTCATAGTCTCGTCGTAGTATTTTATGTATAATACTAATTAATAATTAATAACACTAATAATTAATAAGATTAAAAATAATAGTAATCTTAATAATAATAATAATAATAATAATAATAATAATAATAATAATAATAATAATTATTATTATTATTATTATTATTAAATAAATAATACGGAGTAATTGAAAATGAAATCAGAAGCAAAAAACATCGGGCTTTTATAGATGTGGCCTGGACCAGACTACCATGCGATCGCATGGCTGTTGTGAGGGGACTCCATGCGATCGCATGGACCCCTTTTCCAGCTCACATATTGAAAGGACCCGTTCATATACATCATAAACGATTCACAATAGTTGATTACATCGCGAGGTATTTGACCTCTATATGATACATTTTACAAACATTGCATTCGTTTTTAAAGGACAAACTTTCTTTACAACGAAAGTTGACGGCATGCACACCATTTCATAATACATCCAACTATAATTGACTTAATAATAATCTTGATTAACTCAATGACTCGAATGCAACGTCTTTCAAAATATGCCATGAATGACTCCACGTAATATCCTTAAAATGAGCTAATGCACAGCGGAAGATTTCTTTAATACCTGAGAATAAACATGCTTTAAAGTGTCCACCAAAAGGTTGGTGAGTTCATAGGTTTATCATAACAATCATTTCAATATATTAATAGGCCACAAGATTTCCGTTTATAAATATATGTACACTCGCAAGTGTATAAAAGTATTCTATAAGTTGTAGGCACCCGGTAACAAGCCTTAACGTTCATGTTTTACTCTCTAAAGTACACCAGATCAGGTGTGTTTAAAATAACCTCGAAGTACTAAAGAATCCCATAGTCAGGATGCGGTTTGTCAGGCCCAATAGATCTATCTTTAGGATTCGCGCCTACCGTACATAGACAAGTAGTTTAATGTTACCAAGCTAAGGGTATATTTCTGGTTTAAACCCACGTAGAATTAGTTATAGTACTTGTGCCTATTTCGTAAAACATTTATAAAAACAGCGCATGTATTCTCAGTCCCAAAAATATATATAAAAGGGAGAAAATGAAACTCACCATACTGTATTTCGTAGTAAAAATACATATAACGTCATTTAACAAGTGCAAGGTTGGCCTCGGATTCACGAACGTATCAATATTGAGATTCAATATTGTAGGAAAGTACGTAGACGCAACGGAGATGATAAACACTAGATTAACCTCACGAGCATACCCATGAACCATACCCATCACCTCCATAGCTATAACCCATAATTTCCTTAGCTTCGACTCATTAAAAAAAACTATTTTGAAATCACTCGGACAGCACTCCGTCGTAATATTTTATGTATACTAATAATATCTTGAAATAATACAGAGCAAAAATATATATATATATATATATATATATATATATATATATATATATATATATATATATATATATATATATATATATATATATATATATATATATATATATATATGTATGTATATGTAAATCTATTGAGAGAGTTTAGAGAAATATATTTTCAAGTTTCTATGAAATAATGAAACCTATTAAATTCTATTTATAATCTATTTTTGAATTATTAAAGTGAATTATTAAAGTATGAATTATTAAAGTGAATTATTAAAGTATGAATTATTAAAGTGAATTATTAAAGTATGAATTATTAAAGTGAATTATTATAGTATGAATTATTAAAGTGAATTATTAAAGTATGAATTATTTAAGTGAATTATTAAAGTATGAATTATTAAATTTAAAGTAAAGTAAAAGTAAAGTAAAGGTAAAGTTAAAGTATAGTAAAAGTATAAAAACTATGTATGTATAATACGCGTATAAATATATATAAGATTAATTTAAATCGTTATATATATTTAATGAAATAAAATATAAATATCGTTATATTTATTATACTGGTTAAGTAATGAGTTGTCAAAAGTGATTCTAGATATTTATAAAAGTTATATACGTTTTAATAATAAAGTTATTTTTAAACTGAAAACGTCTTTGTACGTTTGAAAATAGATTAATAAAATATTATGGAAACCAATTCTCCACTAACTTTTGTCTAACTTTCGTAAATGACACTTTTTGTTTTTATTTATAAATAGCTTTACAAATTATTCCGAATATCGTTAAGAGGAATAGATTTTCTCAAATCATAGTGGACCTCTCAACAGAGACTTGTAATCATAATTCAATGTTTCTGATAATTCAATCATTTAATATATATATTTTTTTAATTTCTTTGATAATCATATTGAAACAAATACGTTCATATAAAGCATTATACGTTTAAATACTTTGTTGACATTTTCAATTTATAATATATACACATAATCATACATGTTCATTTATTGGTTCGTGAATCATTGGAATTTGGTCGAGGTTTAAATGAATGTATAAACATAGTTTAAAATCCTTGAGATTTAACTTAACAAACATTTTTTATCGTGTCAGAATAATATAAAGATAAAGTTTAAATTTAGTCGGAAATTTCCGGGTCGTCACAGTACCTACCCGTTAAAGAAATTTCGTCCCCGAAATTTGATAGAGGTCGTCATGGCTAACAATGAGAATGTTATTATGACGATTATAAAGTTTTATCATGTTTAAGAAGTATGAATAAAATAATTCGATTACTAGAAGCGTATGAGGGAAGTTATCGTAAATGAAGGAAATAAGATTATAGTGATTCGTCATATCTTTTGACGTCATCACAATTGATCTCCAAATTTAAAGAAAATCTTTGTGATCTATATTGGATTTGATGTTTCGGTGATTAAGGAGATTATGATTCTCTTCGAATTAATACGATAATCTATCTTGATTTCTCTGTCGAGTATTTCACTATAAATCCACCTCCTTCGTTTCCTTACAACTCACATCTTCTATTCTTTCTCCTTCAACTCATATTTTAAAGTATCTGTCAATATGCTTCATCCAATACTGATTCTCGATATACTCCTCACTTTCATATCTGTCGTTCTTCTTTTTCATCTGCCTCCGGAAGAATCTATTTACTTCTACTATACTCTCTGTTTTATAGTGTTTTTAGTTCTTTCGTGTCTTTATATTGCTATATGCATCGATATATACGGTTTATAATTTTTGGGTGGTTGTTGGGTTTTATATCTTCCCTTATATTTCAAAGTCCCTGCTTCTGTCTTCTATAATCATTGTCATTCACAGTTAATACTCCCTCCTATTTGCTGCGATTTATACTCCAATTTCTATTTTGGAGCTTTGTCCTTTCGTTTCTTCTTCTTGCGATTAAGCATCGCTTGTAATGGTCCATAATCCGCAGATATAAATTTAGGAATAAACATTGTTAATGTTCTAAGAAGGAAATGGTAATGGCACGGTCTTGATTTGTTAAATTACCAGAATACCCTGGAAAAGACCGAATCATCAAGAAATATTTTCTTGATATTTTAGAGGTTAAATAGAATACAAGAGTCGTGTAACATGGCACATGATGATGTTATGATCTGTGAATCATCACGTTTCATTTAAAAACTCAGCATGACTTACTGTAATATAATCACGTTAATCAAGTGTCATTATATTATACTAACTCATGCTTCAGTTCCCAACACTACTTCAAAACATTCATACTTTATACTCGAAGGTTTCAGAATTTAGAAACTAAAACAGTTTCCTTTATGATGTGATACAGATAACGCGAGGGGATAAATGATTTCAGATAAGAATGATTATGAAAATATCTTCAGAAATATGGAGGATATTTATAATGGAAGATACGATGATATCTTAGAATATTTAAGATAAGAGGATGATGAAGAATATTGTCCGCAAGGATTTTAGAGTAAGGAGCAAGGTATTTGTTAAGGATTTCAGTAGACACTGAATCATTTGGATTCTTTGAAGGTAGATTTCGTCCTTGTGATTTATCCACAGCCTCCTTCATACTTTGCTCAATCCATTTTCCAGTTCCAAACCTTCTCTTTTTCTCAGCTTTACCACCTTACTATTCTTTGTCATCAAACTTTTTTAATGTTAAGATCGTTTGATGCTTCGTCAGCATTTCAAGAACTAGTTTGCAGTTCAAAATATTTTTCAGAACTTCACATTCAAAGTATGTAAGTCCAGGAGATAGACGTTTTACGTACACATATAACTGTTGGCGTAGACATGCTGCGAGATTTCAAAATATTGTTTACTGATTTCTGATGATTCGTATGACAATTCTCGTTACAAGATGCGAATGAGTAAATGATATGATTTCAATAAATATAATGATTTTTCGAAAGTCAAAGATAATTGAAGTTGTTGGTAAGTTTATTGCTAAGGTGGCGAGACATGAAAGGTTCCCCAGTAACGATGATGAAAGGGCAACGTATCTATCGAGGTTATAATAAGACTAGTCTGACTGAAAAGTCGAAGTTGACTTGCTGGAGCTATGATAAAACTAGCTACTTTGAAAAGGAATTGAAAAGTCATTTTAGCTAATAAATGCCAAAGGGTCTGACACGGATATGCATCGAACTATGACTTTGGCTTCGAGAGCTTTTTAGGTACATAACTGTGGGTAATATGTGGTTGGATCATCATCTCGATTGTTCATTGTTTGAAGTGTCTTCAAAAACTTTGGAGAGTTTGAACACAGTTTGTAATCGTTAATATACATATGATGTTCTAACACAGTTTTGAAGTCAAAGTATAGCTTTGAAAGATATAGGAATCTAAGAGTGATGTCTTCTGTTAAATCATGACTTGGATTTTGATTTGTCAAAATCAGAATGCGTAATCAAATTTGGGTGAGGATGGTTGTTTTGATTTCTATACAAGAATGTATATTGTTGTGAGATTAGGGAGTATAGTTGATGATTTGCTTAATCAGATTCGAAAAATGTAACATATTAATTGTGAATTTATATATCTCTCGAGTATTACCTACCCGTTAAAAAAATTTTCTCAATTAATATTTTGTACAACAGAATTTTATTACAGTCTTTATGAAAATATATATGTGCATATTTTCTTCAGATGTAACATAGATTTAATGAGTTAATATTAAATTAAACTCATTTGATTTACGGTTGAAACTAGAACTGAATAATCCCTAAAGACTTCAGAAATTACATAACTTTTACGGAGTATTTATTCAATAAAATTGAAATTATAAATTAATACTTCGTTATTTGTTGGTGTTTGTGGAATTCTTGTGAATTTCGCAAGGTCCGAATAATGTTATTTGAAAAGTTTCGAGTACATCGACGATGAAAGTGAAAAATCAAACTTATATTTGAATAATTCATTTGATTTATTATGAATTGGGATTTATTGAATTGAGGCAGAGATTGTAGTTAATGATGGTTAAGTTATGGACGAAGGACGTACATTATTGCATATTAGTAACATGAATTAACCGAGTAGTTAAGATTCACACATAATAGCTTAGTACGAAAATATTTATTATGGTCTAAAAATTTATATATATAAGATATACATATAAATCCTTCAGTGAAAATGAGTTAATACTTCATAACTCATTGATATGACATACTTGTTGTTGATTTATAATGATGTCCACGGTGATTCTTGAACTGACGGAGTTTGTGATGTTATAGGTGCTGCTGATTCTGACAATGCTGATGGCACTGACTGTACTGGTGATGTTCATGGTACTGTTGATGCTGTTGGTAAGTCAAGTCTAGCTTGTAAACCACGCATCATTCTTGTCAGGGTTTCTACTCTTCCTTCTATCATTTGGGTTCACTCATCTAATTTATGGTTAGGGCTAGAATAGATAATCTCTAAGACTTTAGAGACTACATAATCGTCTCAAAATGTTTCTCCAATGAAGTTATGAATCAATACTTCATCGTTTGTTGTTGTTGGTATTCCTTGGTATCTATAGAGTGTATGTCATTGGTACTCGTGGGATATAGGTTGTGATGTTGAAGTGTGGGATGCGGATGTTACTGTTGGTGTTGGTGATGGTACTGTTGGTGTTGCTGATGGTGGTACTGGTTATGCTGCTGGTGCTGCTGTTGGTGTTTGTAACCCTTGCACCATATTCTCTAAAGCCACTACTCGAGCGCGAAGTTCATTGACTTCTTCTATTACACCGGGGTGATTGTCGGTTCGAACGAGTGGATAAATAAAATCTAGAATTTGATGTAGTATATAATCGTGACGAGATACTCTGGAAATGAGAGAGAAAATGGTGTTTCGGACCGGTTCGCCGGTAAGTGCTTCAGGTTCATCGCCAAGAGGGAAATGTGGTGGATGGAAGGGATCACCTTCTTCTTGTCTTCAATTATTGAGGAGGCTACGAACCCATCCCTAATTCATCCAGAATAGATGATGGCTAATTGGTTGATCCATTCCGGTCACACTGCTTTCGGAGCTTGAGTGGGATTCCATATCGGAATTCGAGGGACTTGAACTAATGACGAATTCTATTTCGTTCAATTGAATAAAGGATTTTTCGATATGAAATGATTTTTCGGCTATTAGGTGGTATTCTAATTACATATAATATCTATATATATAGCGCAAAAGATTTCGTAGATTACGGAGGAATTTACGGGATATGTCATTCAAAGTTTACAGTAACAGATGCGCTAAGATATGGATTAGCAGATACGCTAAGATATGAATTTTGTCTATACACTATTCATGCAATCAATGCAGTAAGACGTGTCTAGACTAAGAATGATAAGCAGGCAATTTCCAACAAAAATGATAAGCAAAACTTTTGACATGCAGACACGGTCGAAGTCCAGGCTCACTAATGCATCCTAACGACTATCAGTTAGACACACTAATGCAGACCTGGTTCGCTAAGACCACCGCTCTGATACCAACTGAAAGGACCCGTTCATATACATCATAAACGATTCACAATAGTTGATTACATCGTGAGGTATTTGACCTCTATATGATACATTTTACAAACATTGCATTCGTTTTTAAAGGACAAACTTTATTTACAACGAAAGTTGACGGCATGCACACCATTTCATAATACATCCAACTATAATTGACTTAATAATAATCTTGATTAACTCAATGACTCGAATGCAACGTCTTTCAAAATATGCCATGAATGACTCCAAGTAATATCCTTAAAATGAGCTAATGCACAGCGGAAGATTTCTTTAATACCTGCGAATAAACATGCTTTAAAGTGTCAACCAAAAGGTTGGTGAGTTCATAGGTTTATCATAACAATCATTTCAATATATTAATAGACCACAAGATTTCCGTTTATAAATATATGTACACTCGCAAGTGTATAAAAGTATTCTATAAGTTGTAGGCACCCGGTAACAAGCCTTAACGTTCATGTTTTACCCTCTGAAGTACACCAGATCAGGTGTGTTTAAAATAACCTCGAAGTACTAAAGCATCCTATAGTCAGGATGGGGTTTGTCAGGCCCAATAGATCTATCTTTAGGATTCGCGCCTACCGTACATAGACAAGTAGTTTAATGTTACCAAGCTAAGGGTATATTTCTGGTTTAAACCCACGTAGAATTAGTTTTAGTACTTGTGCCTATTTCATAAAATATTTATAAAAACAGCGCATGTATTCTCAGTCCCAAAAATATATATAAAAGGGAGCAAATGAAACTCACCATACTGTATTTCGTAGTAAAAATACATATAACGTCATTTAACAAGTGCAAGGTTGGCCTCGGATTCACGAACGTATCAATATTGAGATTCAATATTGTAGGAAAGTACGTGAGATTCAATATTGTAGGAAAGTACGTAGACGCAACGGAGATGATAAACACTAGATTGACCTCACGAGCATACCCATGAACCATACCCATCACCTCCATAGCTATAACCCATAATTTTCTTAGCTTCGACTCATTAAAAAAACTAATTTGAAATCACTCGGACAGCACTCCGTCGTAATATTTTATGTATACTAATAATATCTTGAAATAATACAGAGCAAATATATATATATATATATATATATATATATATATATATATATATATATATATATATATGTATATATATATATATATATATATATATATATATATATATATATATATATATATATATATATATATGTATATGTAAATCGATTGAGAGAGTTTAGAGAAATATATTTTCAAGTTTCTATGAAATAATGAAACCTATTAAATTCTATTTATAATCTATTTTTGAATTATTAAAGTGAATTATTAAAGTATGAATTATTAAAGTGAATTATTAAAGTATGAATTATTAAAGTGAATTATTAAAGTATGAATTATTAAAGTGAATTATTAAAGTATGAATTATTAAAGTGAATTATTAAAGTATGAATTATTTAAGTGAATTATTAAAGTATGAATTATTAAAGTTAAAGTAAAGTAAAAGTAAAGTAAAGGTAAAGTTAAAGTATAGTAAAAGTATAAAAACTATGTATGTATAATACGCGTATAAATATATATAATATTAATTTAAATCGTTATATATATTTAATGAAATAAAATATAAATATCGTTATATTTATTATACTGGTTAAGTAATGAGTTGTCAAAAGTGATTCTAGATATTTATAAAAGTTATATACGTTTTAATAATAAAGTTCTTTTTAAACTGAAAACGTCTTTGTACGTTTGAAAATAGATTAATAGAATATTATGGAAACCAATTCTCCACTAACTTTTGTCTAACTTTCTTAAATGACACTTTTTGTTTTTATTTATAAATAGCTTTACAAATTATTTCGAATATCGTTAAGAGGAATAGATTTTCTCAAATCATAGTGGACCTCTCAACAGAGACTTGTAATCATAATTCAATGTTTCTGATAATTCAATCATTTAATATATATATTTTTTAATTTCTTTGATAATCATATTGAAACAAATATGTTCATATAAAGAATTATACTTTTAAATACTTTGTTGACATTTTCAATTTATAATATATACACATATACATACATGTTCATTTATTGGTTCGTGAATCATTGGAATTTGGTCGAGGTTTAAATGAATGTATAAACATAGTTTAAAATCCTTGAGATTTAACTTAACAAACATTTTTTATCGTGTCAGAATAATATAAAGATAAAGTTTAAATTTAGTCGGAAATTTCCGGGTCGTCACACATATGATTTGTAATCTAGTTTCGTCGACATATTAATTTATTAATATAATATATATAATTTATATAATTAATTATATATTATATTAAATTCACGTGCATAGTTGATTTGTAATTTTTGCTCCGATAAGTCGTACGTCGTCACTCGACTTATGTCCCGGTTCCAGTTTTTCGAACGTCCCTTCGTACGCTGAGAAAACTTGTAATTTACATTTTGAGACACGTACCTTTGTCAAAATATAGCCTTAAATTATCCCTAAATTATATCACTAGAATTGTAACTTATACACTTGAGTGTTTTGGTCATTTACTTCGGTAAATCATTGTCTCGCTATTTGTTTATATATATATAATATATACATTTTCATTTTGAAATAGTGTTTTACTGTAGAAAATAGTGATTTTTGAAAACACTGTAGCTTTTCGGGTACTGTAGAAATTCGAAAATACTGTAGCAAATTAGTATTTTACTAGTTTATCTTAAACTTTTTAGTTAACTTATCTAAATATTAATCGAATCAATAATCGAATGTTAATATCGTTTACTAAATAACTTGAAATCATATATATATATATATGCACATTAAGTTATATATATATATATATATATTGTTCATGAATCTTCGAGAACAGTCAAAGAATAATTGATTACATGAATATAGTTCCAAAACTTTGAGACTCAACATTACAGACTTTGCTTATCGTGTCGAAAATATTAAATCATTTAAAGATAAAGTTTAAATTTGGTCAGAAATTTTCGGGTCATCACAGTACCTACCCGTTAAAGAAATTTCGTCCCGAAATTTAAGTGAGGTCGTCATGGCTAACAATAAAAATGTTTTCATGACGGATATGAGTTGATAAATAGAATTTTATCACCGTTGAATTATATGGATAAAACAATCTGATTTCTCGAAGCGTATGAGAGAAGTTATCGTAAAAGAGTGAAATGAAAGAATAGAGATTCGTCTTAACTTTTGACGTAGTTACGATTGATTTCCAGAATTTAAGGAATAGAAAATCTTCATAATCTAAATAAGATTTGATTCTTCAGAATTTGCGGAAATTGGGATTTTCTTTGATTAAATGCGTAATCTGTCTCGATTGCTATGCCTGATATTTCGCTATAAATTGACCTCTTCCGTTTCATTTATTTTCACTACTCCTATAAGCTTCTTCCTTATTTCATGCTTCCTAATAGATTTTGAAAATGCTTAATCCAGTTCCGATTCTTGATATTTTCTTGGCTATCGTATCATTCATTCTTCTTTTTCATCTGCCACCAGAGGAGGTTATTTTCTTCTACTATTACCTTGGGGCTATAGTGTTTTTCATTCTCCCGTGTCTTTATATTGCTATACACATTGATATACACTGTTTGTAATTTCGGGGTTGTTTTCGAGCTTTATATTTTCCATTATATTTCAGAGCTTCATGCTTTCGTTTTCTCTTCCCGACTTTAAGTCAAGCGAATAATGGTCCAGAATACGTAGGTATGAAGTTTCAGATGAACATAACTAATGTTCTAAGAAAGAAATGGTAATAGTACAATTTAACTTGTCAAATTACCAGAATACCTCGAAAAAGACCGAATCATCAAGAAAATATTTTCTTGATATTCTTAGAGATTAACTAGAATACAAGAGCCGTATGACATAGCACATGATGACGTTATGATCTGTGAATCATCACGTTCCATTTAGAAACTCAGCATGACTTACTGTAATATAATCACGTTGATCAAGTGTCATTATATTATACTAACTCATGCTTCAGCTCCCAACACCACTTCAAAAAAATATTCATATTTTAAACTCGAAGGTTTTAGAATTTAGAAACTAAAATAGTATCTTTTATGATGTAACACAGATATCATAAGGATAAAATTGATTTCCAATAAGAATGATTATGGAATTATCTCCAGAAATATGGAGGATATTTATAATGAAAGATATGATGATATCTTAGAATTTCTAATATCAGAGGATGATGAAGAATATTGTGCGCAAGGGTTTAGATTCGGAATCAAGGTATTCGTTAATGGCTTCAGCAAATACTGAATCATTTGGATTCTTGGAAGGCAGGTTTCGTCCTTGTGATTTATCCACAGCCTCCTTCATACTTTGCTCAATCCGTTTTCCAGTTCCAAATCTTTTCTTTTTCTGAGCTTTGCCAACACACTATTCTTTATCATCAAACTTTTTACTGTTAAGGTCGTTTACAGTTTTTGCTGCTTCATCAGTACTTTTCAAAATATCGAGAACTAGTTCGCGGTTTAAGGTGTTTTTCGGAAACTTCACATTCAAAGTAGGTAAGTATAGGAGATAGATGTTATATGTACACATATAACTGTTGGAGTAGACATACTGCGAGATTTCAAAATACTGATTGCTGATTCCCAGTAATTGGCAAGACAATTCTTGTTATAAGATGCAGATGAGTAAATGATGGGGTTTCGATAAATATAATTATTTTTTAGAAAGTCAAAGATCAGTGAAGTTGTTGGTAAGTTTACTGCTAACGTGGTGGAACATGAAAGGTTCCCCAGTAACAAGAACGTATATATCAAGATTACAATAAGGCTTAATCTGAAAAGTTGAAGTTGACTGGTTGGAAGTGTGGTAAAACTGGATACTTTGAAAAGGAATTGCAAGGTTATTTTTGGTAAAAACAATACCAAAGGATCTTTCATAGTTTTAAAGTCAAAGTATAGCTTTGAAAGATGTAGAGATCTAAGAATGATTTCACCGGTTCAGAGTTATGACTTGGATTCTGATCCGTCAATATCAGAATATGTAATTGAATTTGTATGGAAACGATTGTATATCGCTGTGAGCATAGTTAATAATTTTTGAATCAAAGTTGAAGAATGCACAATATAACATATTAATTGTGAACTTATATATTTCCCGGGAATTACCTACCCGTTAAAGATTTCACAAGTAATATTTTGTACAAAAGAATTTTCATTACAGTCTTTATGAAAATATATGTATGTATATTTCTTCAGATGTAATACGGATTTAATGAGTTAATATCATATTAAGCTCATTTGATTTTCGACTTGACTTAGAAATGATTAATCTCTAAAACATTAAAGATTACATAGTCATTGCGGAGTATTCCACTAATGAAATCAACACTTCATTATTTATTCTTATTGATATTCCTCAGTGAAGGATGTTGGTGCTCGTGGAATTTTTGTGAACCTTACAAGGCACAGATAATGTTTTCTGGAAAGTTTCGAGTACATCGAAAATGAAAATGTAAAATCAATTATGTAATTGAATAATACACTTGGTTTATTATGAAATGGAATTCATTAAGTTGAAACAGAGATTGTAGTTAACAATGGTTAAGTTGTTAAGGAAGGATGTATATCATTGCATATTAGTAATATGAAATAACCGAGTAGTACCTACCAGTTAAGATTCACACGTAATAGCTTAGTACGAAAAGATTTATTTTGATTCCAAAATTCGTATATATTAAATATACATAAAATTTCTTCAGGGGAAATGAGTTAATACTTCATCGGTTATTGTTGCTGGTATTTCTTGGTAATTACGGTGCGTATGACGTTGATGTTCAAGGTACATATTGTGATGTTGAGGCTTGCGGTGCGGATGTTGTTGGTGGTGGTAATGGTACTGTTGGTGTTGTTGTCAGTGGTACTGTTGATGCCGGTGATTCTGCTGGTGCTTGTAACCTTTGCACCATATTCTCTAAAGCCACTACCCGAGCGCGAAGCTCGTTGACTTCTTCTACTATACAGGGATGATTGGCAGTTCGGACTAGCGGATGAATAAGATCCAGAATTTGAGAGAGTATATGATCATGACGAGATATTCTGGAGATGAGAGAGAAAATGGTATTACGAACAGGTTTGCCGGTAAGTGCTTCAGGTTCTTCGCCAAGAGGGCAATGTGGTGGATGGAAGGGATCGCCTTCTTCTTGTCTCCAATAATTAAGTAAGCTACGAACCCATCCCCAATTCATCCAGAATAGATGATGGCTTATTGGTTGATCCATTTCGGTTACACTGACTTCGGAATTCAGGTGAATATCCATATCGGAATAGCTGTCAGAGTTTAAGGAATTTGAACTAGATACGGGATCCATCTTGTATAATTAGGGAGATGATTTTTTGATATGAATTAGATTATAGAATTTAGTTTGGTATTCTTCAATACATAATTTACATATGTATATATAATACCAAATTCCATAAGTCACGGAGAAATTTTCGGAAGATGTCAGGAAAAGTTTACAGTAACAGATATGTTAAGATATGAATTTTGTCTATACACTATTTATGCATTAAATGCAGGAAAATGTGTCTAGACTTAAGAATGATAAGCATGTAATTTCCGACAAGAAATGATAAGCAAAACTTTTAACATGCAGACACGGTCGAAGTCCAGACTTACTAATGCATCTTAACAACTATTAGTTGGACACACTTATGCAAGACCTGGTTCGCTAGGACCAATGCTCTGATACCAACTGTGACGATCGCTCCAAATCCATATGGACAATACGTCATTCATTGATTTCATTACGAGGTATTTGACCTCTATATGATATGTTTTGTAAACATTGCATTCTTTTGAAAAGGCACACCATAAATGAATATTTAAATCAAAGGTTTTCGACATCTGATGATTTCTACATATAGACAATCACTGTAAATAATAGTTTATAATAGTACTTCCATTGACAATGCAGTCAAAATAAGATACATGGTGATGATTTGGTGAATGCAACGTTTACTTGAAAAATATGCCATATATGACTCCATGCACATAGCTTGTCTAACATATAAGCAAACAGCGGAAGACTTCTAGGAAACCTGAGAATAAACATGCTAACAAGTGTCAACACAAAGGTTGGTGAGTTCATAGTTTTAATGTTTCGCATAATCTGTGTATAAAGGTGGATCACAAGATTTCAGTTGTTTCATCCAGAAACGTTTATCAACATATTCTACAAGATTGAGCACCCTGGTAACTAAGCTTTAACGTTATAATAAGTACCCCTGTTTTAATATACATGCAACCAACATGTACAATACACGCAAACCAACGTGTACTAACCCCAAATAGCATACGTCCTTTAAAAGGCTAGTGCTCTAGCTCGGACGGGGATATCAAGCCCTATGGATCCATATACTACTACTCGCGCCCACTAGTTCTTATAACCGGCAGTTACTAGTTACCAAAGCTAAGGGATTTTCGGTTCATACTCAGTGTAGAATTTAGTATGTACTTGTATCCATTGCGTTTAAAATAAAGTGCATGTATTCTCAGCCTAAAAATATAGATTGCAAAAGCAATTAAAAAGGGAGCAAATGAAACTCACCTTAGCAGCATATAAAGTCGTTCACCAAAATGTGACCGAAACTCGGATTACCAAATAACCGTAGATCTCAACCTAGAGAACATATGTTGGTCAATAAATGTCTATCAAGCTAGGTCTGGTCATAGTGTATCATAATCCTAATGCTCAATATCGACATACAAAAGTTAACCTAAGTCATTTTAAAAAGTCAATTTTGACGAGACGTACCTTATATAAGGATTCATTTACTCGGTTGGTAATATTCAAAAATCCAATTTATCAATCTCGTAAACAAGTTGTTTAAATCTTAATTGTAGATTCAAAAGCAATTTCAATTAACGTTAATCATAATTCAGTTGATCATACTTTTAATCCGTTCATCGAAATTATTCGATATCTAAATGAAAAGTTATTGATTTTTCGCCAGCTTTCCAAAAACATGTATATCATATACCTTTTACCAGTAATATATGTATTTAATTCGTGATTCATTATAAACTGTTTAAAGACGAAATTTAGCATACATGCATGCATAAATATATATACTCGAGCACTAGACATGGATACATAATTAATATATAAAAGATAAAATATGAGTGCTTACGTATCAATATTGAGATTCAATATTGTAGGAAAGTACGTAGATGTAACGGAGATGATAAACACTAGGTTTGACTTGCGAAATAATACCCCTGAACATTACCCATAACTTCCATAGTTATAACCCATAATTTCCTTAACTTTATCCCGCTCAAAAACCTATTTTTGAAAGTGACACGCTCATAACCTCGTCGTAGTATTTTATGTATAATACTAATTAACAATTAATAACACTAATAATTAATAAGATTAATAATAATATTAATCTTAATTAATAACACTAATAATTAATAAGATTAATAATAATATTAATCTTAATAATAATAATAATAATAATAATAATAATAATAATAATAAAAATAATAATAATAATAATAATAATAATTAATAATAATAATAAAAATAATAATAATAATAATAATAATAATAATAATAATAATAATAATAATAAATAATACGGAGTAATTGAAAATGAAATCAGAAGCAGAAAACATCGGGCTTTTATAGATGTGGCCTGGACCAGACTGCCATGCGATCACATGGCTGTTGTGAGGGGACTCCATGCGATCGCATGGACCCCTTTTCCAGCACACATATGATTTGTAATCTAGTTTCGTTGACATATTAATTTATTAATATAATATATATAATTAATTATATATTATATTAAATTCACGTGCATAGTTGATTTGTAATTTTTGCTCCGATAAGTCGTACGTCGTCACTCGACTTATGTCCAGATTTCGGTTTTTCGAACGTCCTTCGTACTCTTAGAAAACTTGTAATTTATATTTTGAGACACGTACCTTTGTCAAAATATAGCCTTAAATTATCCCTAAATTATATCACTAGAATTGTAACTTATACACTTGAGTGTTTTGGTCATTTACTTCAATAAATCATCGTCTCGCTATTTGTTTATATATATATATATAATATATATACATTTTCATTTTGAAATAGTATTTTACTGTAGCAAATAGTGATTTTCGAAAACACTGTAGCTTTTCGGGTACTGTAGAAATTCGAAAATACTGTAGCAAATTAGTGTTTTACTGGTTTATCTTAAACGTTTTAGTTAACTTATCTAAATATTAATCGAATCAATAATCGAATGTTAATATCGTTTACTAAATAACTTGAAATCATATATATATATATATATATATATATATATATATATATATATATATATATATATATATATATATATATATATATATATTGTTCGTGAATCTTCGAGAACAGTCAAAGAATAATTGATTACATGAATATAGTTCCAAAACTTTGAGACTCAACATTACAGACTTTGCTTATCGTGTCGAAAACATTAAATCATTTAAAGATAAAGTTTAAATTTGGTCAGAAATTTTCGGGTCATCACAAGACGTCCATCAGGAAGGCGTCGGCACCAATGGTTATGCTCATTACGGACCGGACCTTCCCCAAGTTCCGCGGGAATCACAGCACCAGCGGGATGGTGCTGTGGCTCCGGAGGTCATGGGGCAAGTGGAGCTGGAATCTCTGGTGGGTCCACGTGCCCATCTGAGGTAACTACTGGGTCGGGTGTATGGCTACTGGCTCCAGAGGATGAAGCGCCTGAGTCACTGGAAGGTGTCGACGACGACATCTGAGAATCGGCAACAATGGTCGGTGAGGTGGCTGATGAGTCTGTGTCGCTGTCCAAAATGATAACAGGTGAAATATCCGACATCTGAACAAGGAAAAAAAATAACTTTTTCCATGTCAGTAAGTCATAAAGCAAGCATGTATTTGGCAAAGTAACTACGACAGTCTAAATCATGTATAGCAGTAAATAGCATGGCAATAACGACAAGTATCATGCAATCGAAAACAGATAATAGCATGCAGTAGTGAAATCATGTAGTAGCATACGGCATATAGCAGTAAAAGTAAGCAGCAACATGCAGCAAATTCCGCAGAAACAAGTAAACTAGCAAGTTGTAGATTAGTCCTATTAGTGAATCCTACTCGGGTCGGTCCAGACTCACTAATGCAACCTAATTCCCTACAACCAATGCTCTGATACCAAATGTGATGCCCCATACAAAACTATCGTGTACGAATCATCAACAACAGGACCATTACAAGGTCATATACTATATGCGGTTTCAAAAGAAGTTTGCATTCATGAATAAAGGTGATGTCTTAACCAACATCAAATATCTTACAACAAAAGTATGCTTCAATGAACAGAAGCAATTAGTAATAGTACGGGACCCAATGGTCGTTACAAATCATTGTTTCAAAAGGTAACATAGTTTGAATGCAAATAAAATGTTTCATGCAGTGACAACTCTAACAAGCGCAGCGGGTGTCTACAAGGCATGACTAGTACAACAGCGGAAGCAAGCAACCTTAAGCACCTGAGAAAAACATGCTTAAAACGTCAACACAAAGGTTGGTGAGCTATAGTTTAAGTATAACAGTATGTAAGGTAGGCCACAAGATTTCAGTGCTTCAACAGCGTTTCAAAACAGTATGAAAAGTATATGTATAACCGTGGGCACTTGGTAACTAACTTAACGTTTATCACCCCCTAAAATTACACTTGGCGAGTGCGTATGTTTACAAAGTATTAAACACCCGTTAAATGCTAGCGCTACTTGCCCGAGTGGGGATGTCAAAACCTATGGATCCATATCTAAGATTCACGTTCACCGGTTCAAAAACCAATGACTAAACGTTACCGAGCTAAGGGGAAAGTTTATGCCGTTGTATAACCCACACATATATAAAGTTTAAGTACTCGTGCCTAGTATGTAAAACGTAAAACCTGCATGTATTCTTAGTTCCCAAAATAGTTAAAGTAAAAAGGGATGCTATAACTCACAGTGGAAAAGTAGTAGTAAAGTTGACTCGGGAAAAGTAAGCAAGTACGTTTGTCCAAAAGGTCCTCAACCTAAGTCAAAAGTTACTAAGTTAGTAAATCATCCCAATAGGTTTAAAAGTATGTAAATTAGGTCTTAAGTATCATCATCATTCATCATCAAACAAAAAGTGTAAAGTAAGTTTCATTCAAGAAAAGAGTTTAAAACAAGGGCTGACTTCGATCAGTCACCACGGCCTCTATACCCACTGAAATGAGGTGAGAACAGTGGCCATGGCTCCGTATATGAGTCCTTTAGTTTCTGTAAAAATTACAGAACCAAACTCGTCTTTGTTTGATTGTGGCGACGGTTTAAGTGCGAGTAGGTCAGAATATTTCAGCACAACGTTAAAAGGACATAGTGACGTTCGGAGGGCCATAGATCCTAAACCGTAACTCGGATTAAGACGAGTCTTAAACGAAAAATTATCTACTCGAACAGAGCTAACTGAAAATAAACTTTACAGTAGCCCAGGTATTCTGATCAGACCCTAAAACAGTTGGTTTAGTGTTCCAGTGGGTTCTTAGTGCTCGATGCTCATCACGGTTCTCATCCTTGATGCATATAGCTTCAAGTGTACAACTCGTTGGTGTGTTTGCATCATCTTTTACCAAGTTTTGACCATCATAACACAAGTGCAAGTCTAAGATAAGTAGCACAACTCAATTAAGTGTTGCAAGTAGTTTGTCGAACCAAAGTTACATCAAGATCTTAGATCCGACACATACATGAACTCTAAAAGTAAGATTAAGCTACAAACTTGAAAGTAACTAAATAATCAAGATCTTGAGTTGTAGAACATAGTTCTTAGTTAGATCTTGGAGATCCTAGACCCAAAAGTCTAGATCTAAAGTTCTTAAGTAAGATCCTAAGTTACAAAACTTGGATCTACACTTTAATGAAACCATAAGTTATGAAACTTCGATTTTCAACTTGAAAAATGTATGTAAGCTTGTAAGCTCTTATTTACAACAAAATTAGAAGACCATAAGCTATAGAAACTTAGATCTTTCATAAGTATATGAATTTATAACTAGAAAGTTATACTTCCATTTTCTTGAACTTATAAAGTTAACTTTGATTCAAGAAAAATGAGATCAAGATTAACTAGTAACACTTGACCAAAATAACAACATCACAACTTTAAAGTACATAAAATGAAGAAATAAATTAAATCTACAAGTAACAAGTTCATGGTTGTTCATACTTTAAAGATTCAAGCCAAGGCTTTGATCTTTAAGAAAGTAAACCTTAAGTTTACAAACATGAATACAAGTAATGATTTTACAACTCATGAACTTTCTTTCTTTAAAACATTAAGTGTAGAACCATAAATAGAAAGTTTAGGTTCTTGTATGTTCTTGTATGAACAAGATGATATGAAGAACAAACTAGAGAGTTTGATTCTTAATAACTAGTAAGTAAATAACAATAACAAAAGAACAAGTAATTAATCAACAACAAGAACAAGTAACTAGTAAATGATGATGATGGAACTTGAATTTAAAAGAAAGAAAAGAAAGAAAATAAGTTTATTACTTACAAAGTTTTGAGAGAAAAAAAGAGAGAAAAAGAGAAGTGTGTAAGTATGTGCGTGTAAGGAATGAAGTATACAAGTGAATAAGTATACAAAAAAAAAATTTAATCCTCCCTCCCATTGAAAGTCACGGCCAAGAGCCAAAAAAAAGGAAGGAATCATTTACTCTTTCAAACATGGGGAGAAGGTGATAGCTAGAAGTGGTATTAAAGTAAAATGGTGTTGGAAAATGGTGTAAGTAAACTTGTAACTAGCCTCCACATAACACTAACTAATATAGTTTCATCTAAATGAGATACTTGCATAAAAGATAGGCTAACTTAGTCCATTAAGTGTGTAGGGTGGGCTTCTAAGTCCATGTACATTTATAAAGCCCAAGTATGTAAGTAAGTAACAATTAAATAAAAAGCCCAAGTAATTAACTAGTAACCTTAGTTAATTTAAAATGATTAATAAAAATTAATCATGAATGCAAATAATATTCTAAATATTATTCGTGAAAAGTTCGTGTGTCACAAAGACGAGTCGGGACAAGTAAAGTTAAGTACGGTAGCAAGTAAATGTATAAAAGTACATTCATTAAACACAAGCATTAATAATAAATATTATTAATTAAACGTTGGAAAATTCTGGGTTGTTACATGACGCTTGACTTATCACTCTGATTTGCAAATGATCGAGGATATTCACAGCTTTTTCGCTCCATACGATTGATCACAACGCTGATCTGATTATCAAAGAGTTACGAGACGCAGTCACAAAAGAAGTAAGACGCAACAATCCGTTTTCTCATCCTGAACCAGACCGAGTCAATATTGCCACCTATGTTACGAAGCAGATAACATGTATCTTCCATGAATCCACGGATCCAAGTTTCATATCTAAAGCTAGATGTCGGGAAATATACTCAAAGACAGTGACATTAATGCTCGAGTCAGGATTGCTTTTCACTTCTTTTCAAATTCGCCTTTTGACCAATATGTGTAAAGCTACAGACTCTTACTGTGGAGATCACCATTCCGAAGATTTTGAGATACTAAAGATACATTTTCTAACACTATTCGAAGACCTCCTAAATGAGCATCTGATCAGGGAGATAATCACCACCAGCAATGCCTCAATGATTGACATTCATGGGTCAACCAGCAGATCTATGGATCATATTGTCATCGAACTTCAAGATTTATTACGAGCCAAAACTGCACACTACCTATCTTTCAGAAGATCTTCAAGAGAAGTACCAGATCTTCTACACCTTTTGGTCCGACACTTTCTCAGGATATACCCGCCAAGACTCACATTCCCTCGAGAAGACCAAGATTACAACTACCAGCGAGGAATGTTTGCTTTCTAAAGCATCACTACGGTCGAGCCAACGACCTTAAACAAAAGCGCTTCTCGAGAGACAACCCGTGCAATAAAGTAGAGTATAAGAATAAAGGATGACAAATGAGCCGATCAATAAAGGACGTAACTTCCAAGATTGCAAGCCAGCCAGTGTCTTCACAAGACCATCTGCTAGGGGTACTCCTTTCTTCCCGTTACTAGCTCAAACTTTAAATTATGCCACATTGTAGCTTAACACTAAGTGTGGGATCCCTTTCCAAATAACACTAGACAAATATTTCCAAATCTTCAAATAAAACTCCTAAGTGTGGGATACACTAGGAACATTGAGGACAATGTTCGTCTAAGTGTGGGATGTTGGTATAATCTTTGTATGCTATATAAAAATAACCCATTACAAAGATTCCAAGTTCTTAAGCCAAATTTCAAAATTTTTATCAAGAGAAAACCTTTCCGAAAAAGTATTTTCAAAAACCTAAAACGTTTGTAAATAAAAGTAAGGCTTAAGTAGTATGGAAATCTTGTTAGGGCGAACTAAATCTCCATAGATCATTGCATGACTAGGCATTATTAAACTAAATTGATTATGGTGAGGCACCCAAATAAGACCAGCATTCATCTTTAATGCTTCACTGTTTTTCGTTGAGAGTGCTGATGTCTGTGCTCAGAATCAGAACTTGCTTTAGATCTGCATTTCCAAAGCAGCAAAACGTGATTAGGTTATAATCAGAAGAGCTAGCCATTTGTCAAAAATAATCCTTTCGCACCTCCACTACTTCTACTTCACCAACTCATCCACATCATCTTTACTATCACTCGAAAATCCAGAAAATGAGATTCCTTCCAAAAACCCAATGTTATAAACCTCTCAAGTATCATGGCAAAGGTCTTGAAAAAGTTTACCGGCAAAAAGTTTCTCGAGATGAAATCTCCAAAAAAAAAGTTTTAAAGTTCTGAAAAAAGGAGCAGAATTTATAAAGAGAAACGCCGAAGAAGAACTTGGCCACAGAATGCCTATAAATCCAAATGAAGAAAAGTTCAAAAGTGCTTCTAAAAAATATCAGCACTCCTATCTATCTTAAATTTCAAACAAAAGTCTTCAAAAAGGCTGTATAACCCTTTTTCTCACCCCTCTTTAAAACAACTTCACCGCCACTCCAAAATTCCTTTCCATCATTGACAAATGACCTAGAAGCTATGGTTACTACCATTCTCACATTAGTAGCAAGGATTTGAGTCTTTATCAAGCCTATGAAGATGGGTACAGCATGACTGGCTATCAGTGAATTCATTTCTTAGATCTATAGGGAAACCTAAACACTTATGTGATTTGAGTGACCCGTGAAAGTTAGCCTAAGTCATGTAACCTCCTCGCATGCTTGCAGAGATAGTTTCAACCCTAACACAGATGACTCACTTTACTTTTCGCTCTTATAAAAAGAAAACCGCTTAGGCGATTAGAAAAGAAACTTTGAAAAGATTTCTTAAGGTAAAAAATGTGAGTTTGCTTGAGGACAAGCAAAGTCTAAGTGTGGAATATTTGATATCAGCTAAAAAGTCACGTTTTCACCCCGGTATTAAGGCCCAAGAAAAATAAAGTTTCGAAATTTATCGAAAAAATACCCGCTTCGTCGGTTAAAATTGAAGATCAACTGATTACGAAGATGGTGCAAAAAGAATCAAGAGAAGCGGAGCTAAAATGAAGATTCTAGAGCGAAAATGGTGAAAGATAAGAAATCAAGTTACGATCCAGCGACTCAGCAAGCCAAACAGCTTGCCAAACGGCCTGCTAGTATGGCAAATGGCCTGCCATACGCCCAAATCAAATGGGCATGCCAAATGGGATGGCCTAGCAAACGGCCCCTGCAAACGGCTTGCTAAATGACCTGCCAGCCGTTTGCAGGTAAAAATCAAGCTTATTTAAAGGGTATTTGTTATTCATTCCAACACACACTTCAATTCACTTCTTTCTCTCTCTTGTACAATATTAGTCATACTTTTAAGGTCTTCAACTCCGTGCGGGAAATCTAGTACCCGGAGAAGAACGCCGAAGATTGTATTAGGAGCGGTCTAGAGTTTGAAGTCATCACTTTTGTATTCAGAACTCGTTTAATATATTGGTACTTCTATCCTCTATCTTTATATAATGTCTTCTATCATTATGTTTTGTGATGTTGTTGCCATGATTAGGGAGTAGTTATCTTTAGTGTATGCTATGATATAATCAGTTATAATGCCGAAATAATATTATGGTTTGTGTATGTTGTCGAAATGCTTTCCGATTATGCTTTAAACTCAATCGATTTTCTAACTAATAGAACGCAGTTATCGGCTCTATTATTGGGAAATCGCGAACTCCAATTCAGAGTACACTATCTGTGTCACACCTTGGTAAGAGAAGTCTATCGGATACAACACGAGATCGACTAAGGCACATCGGTTGTAGTAAGTCTATCAAGCTTTGGATTCTGACTAAGGACTCTTTCGTAGTGAAACATCTAACTAGACCCTTGGTACATTGTCAGTCCTAGACCATGCTAGTGTAGTCACCAAGCATATAAACTTCGTACGTGCATGCTGAATCACAATGGTTATTGTAAGCTGTACCTCTGCTAAGTAAAGCCATGGAACCCGGTCAGTGTTGATTAGTACACTTCACCATAACGCGGTCTCAAGCATTGCACCCCGCTTGAGGGATTCTTGGTTAATTAAGGAACTGTTTGTTTAAATACATAAAGGATTAGACCGTTAGGATAACCGAACGTGTTCATGGAAGTCAACTTGACTTGGCCATGGTGTTCTTTATGGTTGAACTCTTTTTAAGGGCCTAACTATCTTTTAAACCCAATCGTTAACTAAAGCATTGAAACACATCACGTCTCTCGGATATGGTAAGCCCTGTATTCTATTATGCTTAAGAAAGTTTAGACCTTTGTGCAATGTTAATACGTCACCCAATCGAGTCGCTCAATTAGATGAGCCGTCTGAACGTGTATGCCTGTAGTCAGACTGCACGGGTGTCGGGGGTAAGGGACGTTGCTGTCTATTCAGATTCTTCAAGCCTATCGCATTACCGAGTGACATGTCTTACGACAGGGGTGTTCAGGACCAGTGAAATGAATACAATGTCCCTACCTATTCATGAGCCAGCATTCCATAACCCCAGTAGAATAACTGGTGAAATCATAGTATGCACTTGCTTTAACCTTATTTGAATTAAGAATTTTATTGCATTTACTTTATCTGTCTTAAAAACTAGAAAAACCCAAAATTAGGTAACCACTACTCCTTCTCCTTATAACTATCTTAACCTTTAAATATAGGTTCGATTCTACTGATATCTTAAAAATACGACCCTAGGTCATACTTCCCTTACTTATAATAAGGAGTAGTATGATTTAGGCACCGCTGAATATAAATTTAAACAGTACCCCCCTCTTGGTAACTGATTCTGACATGTTACGACCTAACGACACCGCACAAATAAAACCGTCCGTTTCGGTCATATCAGCCGTCGGCTTCATACTGAAGCCGCCGGCCTTAGTGACACGGTTTCTCGACTTGTCGACCAAGTTTACGTAAAAATGAAAACAAAAACAGAAAGATTGTCGGATCACTGAAGCCGTCGACCTGCCATCAAAGCCGCCGGCTTAATTATGATGGTTAGGCTTTTTGTGCTTGCGAATCAAGGTTAACTTGCAAAAGGAGTCACCGACTCTAGGAAGCTACCAGCTTCAACCTGAAGCTGCCGGCTTGGCCACCGATTCTAAACAGTATAAATAGAGGCCTCTTGTTACAGTTTTCAATGTACAATTCAATACAATTCAATTTAGTTCCATTTTTCTTTTCGGGTTTTCTCTAAAACCCTTAGATTAGATTTATTTTCCATTGTAATCAAGAATTATTCAAGCTAATTATTCAAGTTCTTTTCATCTACCTTTTAAGGTATGAATCTATCTTTACTTTATTGTTTAATCTGTTTTATTTATTTTAATCGTCTATGTTCGTCTTCTGCTATGAACTAAACGTTCATAGTGGTTACATACACGAAAACTAGCCTTCGTCTGGGTATCAGATGAAGCCACCGGCTTCACCAATCCAAGACGCTGGCTTGGATGGAACAAAGCCGCCGGCTTGGATGGAACAAAGCCGCCGGCTTCGTGCTTCAATCTGTACAGTTTCTGGTTCTTTTCCAGATCTGTATGGTCGAGTTTTTGTAATAATATTTGAACTGTTTTGAATCTATTATCCGCATCTACGCTCTCTTGGGACGATAACCTAAAATACTACATCTGATCAAGTTTTGTTGCTCGTTAGGGTGTTAAAGTGTATTAAATAAAGGTTTTATAAATTTAAAAGTTGAAAGATAAGTTAAGCACTACTGCACACACTTTTGACACATCAACTTTTTGGCGCCGCTGATGGGGAGCGCAGTAAATACGAAAATTGGATATACTTTGGTTATTGATATTTCTTGAAAATGGGTAATGACTGTCTTCCTTTAGGGGAGTTGTTGGGGTTCCGATTTAAAGGCTCCTGCTCGAACCTAGACGATGACGGGTCACTTAAGTATTGAAAGATTCGATAGGCCGTGTATGTTTGATTATTCGTTGTTATGCGATAAAAGTTGTTATTTAATATTTATATTATTAATTATGTCATTAATATTCATTATTAAATTTATCAATTTAAATTTTATACTAACATATTTCCTAAATATCATTATAAACATAAATTCCATAATAAAAAAAAGGAATTAGAATAAATTTAAAATTAAATTACATATGTCCTTTTAAGTCTAAAACATTTTCTCTAAAATATTTTTTTTATGATTTTAGATCACATGAATACCCGATCCAAGAAACCCGTCTTACAAGACATGTTACCAAATCCCGATATATTATTTAAACCTTCTAAAGATCCGAATACTGTTAAGAAATTAAATTTCGATGAAGGAACTACTTCTAATGATAACTCATTATCTAGTCCACCGTGTAGTCCTGATTCTAATCTGGGATCTCTTTTTAGTTCAGAAATTAAAATGACTACTGAAAATTCAATGGAAGCGTTAATGAAAGCAGGTCCGGAAGGAATAGGTAAAGTTATTACTCAGCCAGTTATAAAAGAAAACTTTGATATTAAAGGTCCTATCTTTCACTTGCTTAAGGATAACCAATTTAGGGGTACTGAAAAAGAAGATGCTAATGCTCACATTCCGAATTTTAAGGATATTTGTAATCTGTTTAACATTAATAATGTGGAAAGTAATGTCATCTATATTCGTTTGTTTTCGTGGTCGCTAAAAGATGAAGCTAAAGAGTGGTTAAATTCGTTGCCTGAAGGAGATATCACTAGTTGGGATACTTTGGTTGAAAAATTTCTAACTCGTTTCTTTCGCGCATCCAAAACTGTCACCCTTCAAACTGAAATTGCTAATTTTCATCAGAAAACTAACGAGTCTCTTTATTCTGCTTGGGTTTAATTTAGTGAAATGCTTAGGGGTTGTCCACAACATGGTTTGGATAAGTTTAAAAGGGTAACTACTTTCTATAAAGGTAGTGATATAGCTACAAGAAGAGAGATTGATACATCTGCTGGAGGAAATATCATGAGTAAAACTGCTGAAGAAGCTAAAACATTAATCAATAAGTTAGATGCTCATTCCCATGAATGGCATCAAGACTTAGATATTTCTCGTTCGGTAAAATCTGTTAGTTATGATTCTGAAGATATGGCTAAGGCTATGAATGTGCAGTTGGGTAATTTAGGAAGGCAAATTGAAAAGCTTATCAAAGAAATGCACATGATTAAGGTAGGTTGTGAAAAATTCCAAGGTCCTCATGCTACTAAAGATTGTGTTGCTAGTCTTACTATGGAGCAAGTTGAGAACGTGTCTTATGTGAATCAATATCAAGGAAACCCGAACTACTAAAATAATTATAATACACCTTATCCTACAAATAATAAAAATCCGCCTGGTTTCTTTCCTGTTAGAGCGCCCTTCATTCCAAATTCATCTCCTAATGCTCAAACCGAAAAGAAGTCTAATTTTGAAGAAAGCATCCTAACTTTCATCAAGAATCAAAATGAAGCTAATGATAACATAAAGGTTCAACTTTCCCAAGTGCAAATTAATCATCAAGCATCCATTCAAAGCTTAAAACGCAATGTTGCTAAGTTGTTCAAACTTGTCGAGTGTAAAGTTCATGCTGAATATGAAGTTTCTAAGGGAGTTCGTTTGGAAAAGGTGAATGTGATTAGAGAAGTGAAAAAGGTTGATATTTATGAACCTGGTTTAAAGTATTTATGGGAATTTGATATAGTAGAGGAAGAGTATGATCAAGAAATTAAGAAGTTAACTGCTAATGAAGAAGATAAGTCAAAAGATGCCAAAGTTCGAGGTCTTGATCGTGATAAGGTAATCTTTATGCATGAGTTATTTGATGAGAAGGAAGAAGATGTTGATAAAAAAGCTAATGAGAGTAATGAAGTTACTAGTGAAAAACCTGAAAAATCAGAGTGTGAAAATAAAGATGATTGGTTAGCTGATACTATGAAACAATTGGAAGAAAGAAGAAAAGAAGGTTTCCGCCCTCTTTATTCGTTCATAATTGATCTCGTAGACCCATATGCATCACCTGAAATTCCTGTTATGCGTACTGACCCAGGGGAATTCCAAGTCCCTTTCTTAAATCGTGATCCCATTCCTATTATTGGATTAGCCGATACTGGTTCTAGCATTAATGTTATGCCATTCTCTGTCTACAATCGCTTAGGATTGCCATCATTGGAACCTATTAAAGGAAATGTTTGCTTTGCTGATAGTCGTTTACATAAGCCGTTGGGGGTTGTTAAAGAAGTAGAAGTTATCATTGGTTATGCTTTCTATACAGTTGATTTTGTGGTTATGGACATGAAAGAAGATCCGATAACTCCTTTAATTTTAGGATCTCAGTTTCTAGTTACTGCTCATTCCACCATTAACTATGCCAATAATTCTTTAATCATTCGTTATGGTGCCATATTTGAATCCATTCCGTTAGTTCCGAGATCTAGAGTTCCTCGCTCAAATGTGAAAATGGTCAAAATTGATAAGGAAGATGATGATGAGCTTACCGTTGATAAAATAGTGACCGAATTCATAAAAGAGAAATATAAGCTTAGCACCGAAGTGAGAAAGCAAATCCACGAGTTAAATGTTAAATTTGAAATGTTGTTTCGTAGGGGTCTTGAGACCACATTGAATTTCTTGCAACAAATTAAGATGCTAAATGAGTATGAGAAGAATAAGTGTGGGGAAAATAAGCCTAAGGAGTGATCCCGTTAGAAGAATGAGTCGCGCAACCGACTCTATAATCAAAACTACCTATCCCTATATATATTTATTAGGATTATGTTTTCTAAGTGTTTTATTATTTGGTTAATTATTTAATTATGAATGTAAGAGCAATATAGCTCCTAAGTGTTAAAATGTTAAAGTGATAAAAGTTATTAATAAAATGTTATGTTTGTGTTATATTTTGCATTATTTAACAAAATCTTGTCAAGTTATTTATATTTAAAAGAATTCCACAAAGTGCTCCGTAATCATTTTATGATCCTACAATCAAGTAACATCACTCTTTCCCTTATTTCTCAAATTATGTCTTTCATTACTATCTTTTATTATAAATGCAATGAGGACATTGCATAATCTAAGTGTGGAGAGGAAAGTGATTACTCACTTAAAAAGATTAAAAGATACTATAATTTTCCCGACAAAAGTTGAAAAATGGATACAAATCAAAAAAAAATTTAGGAAGTATAAATTCTTAGTCAAACTTATGTCTTTTTACTAAATTAATCTTTAAAATAATAATAGAACTACTCTCAATTTTGAGATCAGATTACTTGTTTAAAATAAGAATTTAAAAGCCAAAAATTGTGAAACGATTGCAAACTTATAGCCACTACCATATGGCATAATAAGCATGGACCACTAAGGCAGTAAAAGAGTCCAAAATAAGGGCCAACTTAGAAAAAAATTGCTATGTATGAAGCTAAATGCTGAACATAAAAGCAAAAGAAATGAAAAGCAAAAGAGCCTAATCAAGGCCAACAAAAGAAAAGAGTTCCAATGAGAACCATACATTTATAAAAGCTCTAGTTAGAAAACAAAAGAGTCCAATGATGACCAACTTATATAAATTTGATTTAATAAACATAGGACTACTTGTAATCCTTGGTCTGGTTCAGACTAGTTCTTACGAATAATAAAAACTAACTTCTTATTAAGACATATTTTTTACTTTGCATTTTACTTTAACTTTATACCCAATTAAAAGTGATATGATTTATAAGGTTTACTTGAGGACAAGTAAATGTTTAAGTGTGGAAAATTTGATAACTCCTAAATTATACAGTTTTTTGATAACATTTTAAGGAGTTATCTTAGCATTTTAAAGTCATTTTAATCTTAAAACACACTAAAATGGGTAAAATGGGAAAAAAGATAATTCTAATGATTTTATCAAAGTTATGTATCAAACAGGATCAAAAACAAGGAAAATTACATAAAAGGATATGAAGCCGCCGGCCAGGGTTCAAGGAAGCCGCCGGCTTTGGAGTGAATATGCCAGAATGTTCTAGAATTGCTCGTAGAATTGGATGAACTTGTTGACTAAGCAAAATACAGATAAAGCCGCCAGCTTCACACTGAATCTGCTGGCCTTAGTGACACGATTTCTCAACTTTTCGACCAAGTTAGAGTAAAAATGGAAACAAAATCAGAAAGATTGCCGGATCACTGAAGCCACCGGCCTGCCATTAAGGCCGCATGCTTAATTATGGAGGTTACGTGTTTTGTGCTTGCGGATCAAGGTTAACTTGCAAAAGGAGTCACCGACTCTAGGAAGCCGTCGGCTTTAACCTGAAGCCGTCGGCTTGGACACCGATTCTAAATAATATAAATAGAGGCCTCCTGTTACAGTTTTCAATGTACAATTCAATACAATTCAATTTAGTTTCGTTTTTCTTTTAGGGTTTTCTCTAAAAACCTTAGATTAGATTTACTTTCCATTGTAATCAAGAATTATTCAAGCTAATTATTCAAGTTCTTTTCATCTACCTTTTAAGGTATGATTCTATCTTTACTTTATTGTTTAATATGTTTTATTTATTTTAATTGTTTATGTTCGTCTTCTGCTATGAACTAAACGTTCATAGTGGTTACGTGGACGAAAACTAGCCTTCGTCTGGGAATCATATGAAGCCGCCGGCTTCACCAATCCAAGCCGCCAGCTTGGATGGAACAAAGTCGCCGGCTTCGTGCTTCAATCCGTACAGTTTCTGATTCTTTCCCAGATCTGTATGGTCGAGTTTCTGTAATAATATTTGAACTGTTTTGAATCTGTTATGCTTTAATATACTTGTTTGCCATGTTTAATGATTAAATAACATGATTTTAGGATTGATTAGTACTTGATCCGAATGATCTATTATTCGATTCATGCTACTTGTTTAGATCTAGTCCATCAAACTTGTTATATTGAATTGCATGAAACTAGGTTAAACAGCATAATAGTGATAAACTTGTTTAATTAGAATTACACTTATATAATAGAGTTTGATATTGTTAGGCTTGATCGAAGAACCTTTGCTTGGATTTGTTTAATTAATGATTGCATTAGAACTTAGTAGTAATTGACTTTCAGCTAGTAACTTGAGTTGATCTACTTGGTGTTTAATAGCTTATATAATCTGTCAGTCTATTTGCATGTTGATCCTCATCACAAGATTGATATGTATCATGTAATTGAATTAAAGAAGAAGAATTAAGATGTTAGTTATGCACATCACATATCTAGCATATGCTTTAAGTCATACCTATTGAATGATATGCAACACTTAGCTTAGCCTATTAAGGGATAATAGTTGGTCTATGATTATTATTATGCTTTGTGTTAATATAAGTTATGAAAACTGCCTAAGATTCCCGTATGAGTTATTCATTCATGTAACCGCTTTTATTTTTAATTGTTTATTTTGAATCTTCAATTCCTTGTTTTGTTTTATTATTTTGTTTATCTTTAAAGCATCTCTTTCCTAAGAGATAAGAATCTATCCCATAAAAGATATAAAAATCTATCTTTAATTATTTAATAAGAATTAAACTATTTAATAAAACAACTCTTATCTGCATCTACACTCTCTTGGGACGATAACCTAAAATACTACATCTGATCGGGTTTTGTTGCTCGTTATGGTGTTAAAGTGTATTAAATAAAGGTTTTATAAATTTAAAAGTTGAAAGATAAGTTAAGCACTACTGCACACACTTTTGACACATCAGTGAGAGTCGAGGAAGGAACACGAATTCTCAAACTTACATCCATTACATTGAGGAAAAATACCACCATTCACATGGTAAGGTAAGCTTGCATGCTTTTAGTAAGAATCCATAAATTAATAGGTGAATAAAGATCGTGTACTCTAAATGTTGTGATAATTAACAAAACATTGATTAAAATAAAAAACTTGAACAAAGAAATATTCTTTAAATAAACAAGTTAATTTAAAAAAAAAAATAATCCCACTATAGGATCTCAACCATCCCGCTATGGGATCCTGTTCTCTTCAAATTTTTATAAAATCACACCCGATTCCATTTAAGTATGTAAAGAAAAATAAAGTGTTGGGACAAAAATCAAAACTATAAGTACACAATAGAAGCACCTTGAAACTTGCCATGAAACTTAGGTTAATGCAACGTATGTGATAATTAAAATTACTTGTGTCTTGAATCCTTACATGAAAAATGACATGAACTATTTCTTGATGTGTGCTTGATTAGTTGATCTTACATGCTAGAATACTTAGGTTGTCACACAACTTAGAGCCTTAAGTGATAGACATAATATCTAAGATAAGACTCTAAGCATCTTAATAAGTATTCTTGAAACTCATATAGTCAAACAAAAGGTTACTTAGTGGGAATATTAATTAGAGACTAAAATCATTAGCATGTGACCACTTTAAACAAGTAAAAGATTTTGTTCTTAGATAAAGTTGTGATATAGTAAAAAAGATTTTTTTTAGTCAAAGATACCAAATGATAACCCAACACTTGGCTATAAAAGACACCTTGAGTAAACCTATCAAAAGCTTTTCAAAAACACACTTTATAAAACTCAACATGGCGCTAAACTTGTCGGCGATCGAACCCACGGTCGACCGTGGATCGACCGCACAGGCTCTGATCAAAATGTGCTTTTGCAATTTTAAGATCGGCCGTGGTTTGACACTTTTAGATGTTGAATTGTTTTAAAATGATTACAAAATTAGTATTAGATTTGTTTGTTGACAAGATTTAAACATTTTCCGATATGAAGCTAATTATTGTCATTTAACGATACATGTTTAAATGTCAAGTTTTCAACACGTAAGTATTTATTGATTGTCAAGCAAATACAAGTGTACAAGATGAATTATTCTCACTCAAGACATGAATTTAGTCTGATCAATTTCAAGATATAAACACGTCTAAAGAGAATAAAAGTGTGTCAATTGAGAAAGGTAGAAAGATGAGTTATGGTTAGAATATTTGATGTTAACAGTCTCAGATCCAACAAACATTGGGTACCATATTTTGTGTCTCTAACAAGTTGTAGGTTTGTTAACAAGTGTGGTGGAAGATGATGTATTCACAAGCACTCAAAACACATGTCCAAATTGATATATCACACCAAGCACACAGTACATGATGATGGTGACGTAATATTGGATGGACATATTAGAGGAATAATCATCGGTGGAGGTGACTTTACTTATAAATGAAATACTCTTAAAAGTGTGCTATTTGATTTCTATAAGTGTTTAATATGCAAATATCTTAACATGCTAGTTAAAGTCAAATTTCATTTAAGAAAACATGTTACAATTAGGTAGAATGTCTTATATGCTTGCAAGTGAAATTGGTGAAAAGATAAAAACATGTCAACATATGTTTTTCAATTTGATGGCATATCAGATTAGATCAAACGAACATGAAACTAATCATTAGAGATCTACCTAAAAATAATATATGATGATCACTAAGTGAGCTAATGTGTTAAATAGATCATTCTTAACAAAGCAAATATTTGAGAAACGATGATAACTAAGAAAGGATAAATGACAAGATCATAAAAAGAATCATAATAAACAAATCTTAGGAGACAATTAGATCTTAAATGTGTAGTATAAGTTCTCCGTCTTCTAGGTATAATATAGATTTCCAAAGTTCAACTTTGTATTCTTACTAAATGGGTTGTATATGATTCTTATCATCTATGCTTAATGAGATACATTTGAGATGATAGAACTAATTCTAGGCTAACACTTAAAAGATATTATGTAAAAGTTGCTAGAGTAATAGTCAGTGATAAAAATTATTAGCTAAACGCATAAGCATTTGTTGAGTTTTTGAAATGTCTATAACACACTTAGACATATTAGGACGGTTAATTGTAGATCTTTGAGGTTAGAAACTTTAAGAATAATTAATGCTCTTAATTTCTAAACTAGAATTAGGTTTGCGTCAAACTAACACATAGAACAAACAAGTAAAATGAAAAACTTTCACTAACCTTTTAGATAAGTGCTAAGGTATTAGACACACTTATGGAAACCAATTATAGATTATCACTCAAAGGTGTATGTGTACGTCTCTAGGATACTCTTTAGAAAGCAAAACCTAATTAGGTCTAAATAGACGTCCGAGTAGCCTTAAGGACTAATCAAACATACATGAAAATGCTCTATCTTTGCATCTTGAAAGTCTTGATATTCTTAGGACATATTTCTTGATCATGTGTATGAAATGGTAAAAGTTGGCAATACATTATTTGCTAAGAAGCATAAGAATAAAATGTTAATAGATGTTTATGACTTGGTTATTGATCCAATTAATCATTTTCCTTGTGAAAATTTCTTTGAACTCACAGATGATAAGTTTGAAATATACTTGATAGATAAACTTTAATGCTTTATTGTATGCTTTACACTCTAGGATTCTGCTCATTATAAAATAGGTGTAAACTGCAAAATCTTTCTCTTTATCTCTCACATGTGCCATATATATGTTCATTACTTGTATAAGTGTGTGTGCAACATCTACATGCCATATTTGTATGCTTATATGTTCTTATATGTGCAAATCTATTTGTCATACTCGCATGCTCACATGATCTTCATGCTTGACAACTTGAGTTATCTCTTTCGAACCTATGTTGCTTGAAATCACCTTGAAAAATGTTACCCTACTCACTTAAGGATCATTAACGTACTAATTGAATTTTATTTGTGAGGGCATTGGGCTTAATATTTGCTACATCCAACATGCTATGTATTTTTCACCAAGCTTATGATTTATTAACATGTTGAAAAATTATGCTTGGATATTTGTGTGCTCATAGAACACTCCAAATTGTTAACTAAAATACATCGACAATGTTAACCGGTTAACATTATTCATAGTCAAGTTAATAACATGTGTTGACATGATGATAATTATCTTAGATCATAATTGTTGAGTGCTTGATAAGTAATTGGATATTAGCTTATTTGCCATGAACTCTGTGATTGCTTGTTATGTTATATCATTTAAATGCACTCTGGGGCTACATTTGAAAATATAACTAACTAAGTATTGATTTAACGTATATCGTATTTTGATATAAATTGCGAGTTAAATGCCTTCCCGATCCAGTTCTTTAGGTTATGAATATTCTCATCAAAATTCATGCTATGGAACATGCCTCTATTTGATTATCATGATTACTTGCTTACTATGCATGATTGTTACTTGTAGTGTGAATTCTAATTGAGCTTATTATGCATAATTGCTTGTTTTGATGTGATATATGCTTACTATAATTATTCTTGAGTTATATGTATGCATATATTTCTAACAATGCTTGTGAGACTTCAAATGCACTGTTATGCTCATCACCCAAGCAAAGAAAAGTCCAAATATGTCACACTTTCGAGCCATTAAAAGGATCTTTAGAGAAATATAAAGGGTTCTATGCATCATGAATATCATGTGCCTTGGAGATTCGGATAATGATGGATAACTACTATTTAGAAAAGTGGTGTATGTGCATCAGTTAGTTTATGCATAACCTCTTGGCTCTCAAAAGAACAAACACTTGTAGCTCTCTTTAATACCAAAGTCGAGTATATAGCAATTGAAAGATCATGTGCTCAAGGCTTATGGATGAAACAAACCTTCCTCGATTAAGGTACAACTTCTTCCGAAACTCATATATGTGTGCATCCTCTTACTAATATTGGACTAATCAACCTAATAAGTGATTATTTGAACACCAATTTAGCTTTGATCATTACATAATAAGTGACATATTAACATGCTCTATATGTTTAGGTTATACATATGTTCATCACTAAGTATACAAAGAGATATGCTCTTAGTTAAATAACTTGAAACTTAGTATATGATTTTTCAGTGATAACTTATCATGTGGATAATATTTCGACTTATCATACCTGCCTTATTGATCACTATTACTTGACATGTTATGCTTATGATATGTGTCATATGTATTTCATGCTTGTGTCCTTACATGCTTGTTGAAACTACTATGTTAGCATTTATAGTGTTGCATGACATAATTACTTGAGCTGCTCTTACTTATTTGTCATGCTATGTTATGCTTGTGTTTTAACATGCTCGTTTGAACCTACTTTCTTTCATACATGCTCTAGCATCTAATCTTATAAATATGATCGTTATGCATGATTATTTGCTTGACAATTGATCTCATGTATATTAGCTTTTGCATGCTACTCTCACTTATGTTTCCACATTGTGTTATGTGCAATATGTATACCATGCTATGCTATACGGTTCTACATGCTTGTCTAAACCTACTTTCTTCTATACATGCATGAAATTGATAGAACTAGTAGAGTAATGTTGGTACTTTATGATAATGTTGCATGATATATTAAGGCTTCTGCTCACTATATGTTATATCGCACATTCATGCTACACTATTCATTAACTCTGATATGTGGTTGTTCATATGCACATTTGATCTTACATGCTCTCTAACGATCACATATATTGGTCAAAGTGCTCACTCCACTATCTTAGTTATCTATGACACATAATGATTCTTATGCTTGCTATATATTATTATGTGGGTGCACTAACCCTTGATTGAAGGTTTATCCAGCTTGTTGAGTTCATATCACTCATTACTTGATATTATGATTTATGTGTGGACTAATCCTCTTTTCTATGAGTCTTATGTTGCATATTTCAAGGGGGAGCTATGTCATCTACCAATATGTAAGATTCAAGGGGGAGCATTACTCTAGGGCGCGCTTAGTTCCAGGGGGAGCTAACCTTTTTGCTTCGACAAAAGGGGGAGAAAGTGTATGGTAAATGTTGTTAACACATGTGTTGTATTATACGCTTAAGCACACTTACATAGGTTTGTCATCGTCAAAAATGGGGAGAATGTTGGTTAGTGATCCAATATTAATATTCAAATGTTAACCACTTTGTTTTGATGATGTCACCAAGTCTTGTGTGCTTAAACAACGTATAGAACAACACAAGTTCACAAGCCTACACTATCTTTAGCAAAAGACCAATTCGTAATAACAAATTTGGCAAAAATAAAACATGGCTGATCCACGGTCGACCGTAAGCCTGATTGTAGATGCCCTGTACAAACATTTTCAAATGATTTTTGAAAATATGATCCACGGTCGACCTCACAGCTGACCGTAGATCGACCGCAGTTCTTCCTGTTACCAAATCCATTCACTTTGAGTTAGACCACTTTGGGGCATCTATAATTTACAAAACCTTTCTACATATACTTAGAATACTTGCCTTCTTTGTTTTCAAAGGAGTTTTGAACCAAAAGATGTTAATCTTGATTAATCACACTTAATGACACCTTAATCACAATTTAACTTGAAATAAGATTAAACACGCAAGTGTTATATCTTTTTATCCTATTAGATAATGTCATTTAAACATAATAATAATGGTCATTAGAGTTCCAATTAAAGAGGTGCTCTCCCATTAGTTTTAAGTACCATCGTATGTATGTAAATGTAATTAGTTCAAGATAGTCAAGGTTGTAACAAGGATCATTAAGTTTCAACTAGATACAAACTAGTTCAATTAAGATGTAACAAGGTTCTAAAGAGCTAGATGCTTCCATCAAATAAAAGGCAAATGGTTAAAGTCATGCGTTATGAAGTTTGGATGGTTTCTAATTGTCATGGAGCAAAATTCAGCATTTACCTCTTTTGAAATCAATGACAAAAGTCTCAAGAGAAGATGCTTTCCTTATTTGCAAGAAACCAATGAAGCTTGATACTTCCATCCATGTATTGACAAATTATTGAAGACTTGGGATATGAAGTTTGGAGTATTATGGTTTGTCACAAGATTAGATGTTGACACATGCATATAAGTCTTACAAGAAGAATTTTGGAAGGTTGCTATTTGTCAAGTAACACATGCATACTTACCTATTTTGGATAAGCAAGATTATGACAATGGTAAACAAAGAAAAATATGCTATCCTTATTTGATGAATGCTTCCAAGACTATTGCAAGTATCTTGGAACTTTTGACTAGATACTTCAACGGTTTTATGTGCCAATACCTTGCATCTCTATTTCCTATTTAAACAAGGTTTGAAGACATATGAAGACCACCTCTTTCTAACATACTTTCAAAGTCATATCAACTAATCTCCCAAGCCTCAAGCACAAATCTATAGAGAGATTATAAGAGAGAAAGAGAAATTCTACTTACGCTAAGTAGAATTGTAATGTAAACTTTATGCTTAATATTTGTATCTTTAAGTTTACATTGTGAGATACTTCCTTGGGGGGTTAAGGAAGTTACATGGTTCTTGCGATAGAAAACATCTATCTTACTTAATGATTCAACTTCCTTAAAGGAATCTAGGAAGTTGATTGATTTCATTGGGAATTAATACTTGTCCAATGTAAAGACAAGTTTGATCTAAGTAAGGTTGGTGTGACCTATTGAAGAACTATGGGTGATTGTAAGCTTAGCTATAGGTTTACTTGTGAGCTATCTTCTTAAAGTGATCTAGAAGGTAGTTGTGATTTCACTAGGTTAGAGCATTGGGATCTTGTGGTAAATGCTTTTGGCGATTGTGAATTCTTCAAAGGGATGTAAGGGTTCATAAGTTGCGGCTTATCGAAGAGCTAGTGTTGCATTCGGGCACTCCACCAGGTTTAGGGTATCATAGTGAAGAAAAGTCTCAATTCGTAGAATTGGGGAGTGGATTAAGGAGGATTAGTTATCATCCTCTTGAACCACTGCAAATCCTTGTGTTTGTGCACTTAAATTCTTTACATACTCACATTAATAAACACAAGCGCTTCTACACTTAAACTTATTTTTAATTGTTAAAGATTTCGAAAAAGTTTTAAGAAATCATTAAGGAGCTATTCACCCCCTCTTGTTCCTTACAAATATATTTTCAATTTTCTTAAAGTTTTCATAATTGTTCCAAGAGATACAAAATATTTTCTATGATTGTCTACTTTGAATCGGTTACTTCAGTCGTACTCGTAGGCCTTTGAGTACTCTACCAAGTAAACCCGAGGGGTGCTTTATCGCCAAGCTTACCGAAATCATCTGGTTAGGATAATTTGGCCAAACGTTGGCTATATGGATCTGATAGAAAGCCCGTGACTAGGTTGAATATCTTTGTGACTTTGAGATTTGGACAAGTAAGCCCGAGGGTTGCTTTATCATAAGGCCACCTAAGGCTCCAGTCTGGGATGGCTGGTCTCGAAAGTCTTCTATAGAATCTCATAGAAGGTTGCTAGAATTTGTTCTTTGAAGTAAACTTATCATCAAGCTCATAAGCCCTTAGAGTGAATTGAGTGATCATCTTTGCCCGTTAGGGTAGAAGTGTAATTGAATTTGACATTACCTCTTAGGACTTTTTATCCCCATTTTATAACATATGATCTCCGCATCTCAAAGCTGCCGAGTTTTTCTAAGATTTAATTGAGTTTGCTTGAGGGAAGCAAAGTTCAAGTGTCGGGGTATTTGATCGCACCAAAATTATACAAATTTCTACACCATTTTTATGGTGCTATCTTCCTCATTTTTGCACATAAACGGCCAATTCCTTTGCTTACTAGGGGAAAATGAGCAAAGACTACTAATGGTATGAAAAATTTTACTTGTGATCTATGCAGATATAATTATAAAGAAAACAAGCCAAAATGTAGAAGAAAACAAAGAGCCATAAATATCCTGAGAATATGCTCAGGTCAGCGGCCCAATATCCCACGCCACCGGCCATACTGAAGTCAAACAAAATTCAAAATTAAAGTCAACATAGAAAAAAAATTCATGCGCAAAGACTCAGGTCGGTGGCTGGAAGGCCCAAGACGGCGACTGAGATGACCCGTCAAGTACCCTTAACGGCTCCATCACTTGGTCCCACAGCTTGATCATAACTCTAAATGAATTTAATAAATAACATTGCATTATTTATTTAAAAATGATTTCCTATAAAGGAAACCTACCAAAATATGTAAGTTTAGAAAAAACCAACATAAGTACTTAGCCAAAAGTTGACCAAAACAAAGTCAACAAACACCCACAATTTAATGTATCAAAATAGAATGCAAGTTAATGTTTATCAAAAGCTGCCAACATGCATGCAGACTCTCTAAGCACATCGGAAGCCAAATAATCAAGTACCTGAGAAAACATGCGAGTAAACTGTCAACAAAAAAGTTGAGTGAATTATAGGTTTAAATACCGTATGAACTTTACACCACAAGATTTCAAATGTTAGAAAACATAAAAACATTATTCCATTAACCCGTGAGCCACCTGGTAACCACTTAACCATTCCTTACCCTTAACATACAACAATATACATTGAACATGTGTATCTTCAAAAATAACGAAGTACTAATACATTCCGATTATAAATTGCTAGCGCAACTAGCTCGAAATGGGGCTGTTAAGCCCGATAGATATATCCATATGATTCGCATTCATCAGTAGAAACCAGTGATTACAGTTACCAGATTAGGGAATATTTTAGTTCAACTCACAATGAATAATTTAAATTAATTTCCACTTGTGTCTAAACGTAAAACATAAGTTGCATGTAATCTCATACCAAAAATACTTTAAAATAGTATGAAAAACGGGACTATAACTCATCTTAACGTAAATGAAGCAACAACATAGTAATACGAACATCAAAAGGTAAAGTGATCAAGAATGACCACAACGCTAACCTATAAATAAAGCAAGTCAATATAAATAACTAACTTAGGTCAAGTCTTAGTATGATAGCTATAGTACATGTTGTAAATAAGCATAGAACATCACTCGGTATGATTTCGGTATGATCAGGACAGCGTGTAACACGTACTTTCTATTTTTAGAAAGTTTCTATTTTTAGCAGGTTTCAATTTTAGGAAAGTTTCTATTTTTAGAAAGTTTTTATCTTAGGAAAGTTTCCTTAATTAGAAAACTCAACAAAGTCAACGAAAGTCAAATTCAATCGAAAGTCAACTCGAAAGTCAACTCGAAAGTCAGCCTTGGTCAAACTTAGTCAACATTGAAGTTTAAAGTGTTAATTATATAAGTTATAATGTTATTTAAAGTCATACTTGTATAATCATGTCATATCATAAGTTTAATTGAATTAAATTGAATTATAAAGCTAACATAAGTTTAAATGATATAATTGATATAACATAAGTATTTAAATAATTAATTAAATATTAATCATATCATAAGTATTATTAATTAATAATGAATTATTAATCATAACATAAGTATTTTAATATAATTATTAAACCATAAGTATTTAATAATTAAATTGTGTTAAAATTAAATAACTAATTCTTATAATAAATAAATAAATAATTAATCTTTATTATAAGTCTTGATATAATAATCTCATAACATATGTTTAATACTTATCATAAGTATTTTTATTAATAATAAATGTATTATTAATCATAATTTTAATTATAAGAATAATTAAATCATGATATAATTATTAAATGATATAATAAATATGTTTCATAAGTTTTAATTAAAAATAATTACTTTTCTATCATAAGTAATTTAATTATAATGCAAATCATTATTTATAACCTAAGTTTAAATTTTATAACCATAAGTTTAATTAAAAGTTCGTCGGGTCATAACTTGAGCCTCGGATGTCAGTTTTTGACGAATTTTATATATATCCTCATCTAACCAACCAACCCGACAACTTAGTACACTCAAGAACACCCTAAATCAGTTCATGGGGTCATGAGAACAGCCATGAACCAACCTAATTCATTAATCCGTTTTAAAACTTGTTTTAGCCATTCCGGGTGATCCGTGGCTCGAATTTTGATGACCTAAACATGAATGTTCATCCAATCATCAACCCTAACCCAATGATACACACTAAAGACTCTAAATATGGCAACAAAGTCAGACCAAACTTGGTCTTACAATATATCACATTTCAGTTTCATCAAAACTCTAAATCGTGCATATTTTATGATCCGTAACTCGAAATAACATGAATCCAAAGCCTAAAATTATGCTCTTGATGAGAGGACCCATATATACACTTTAATTAATCATAAACACATGTTAAGTTCACTGATTTTAACAAAAAGTCCGCTGTCCGTTTTTAATCATAACGAAAACACATGAAATCGAGTATTTCTAAGCATCAAATCAACAACACAATCATACACAAGTACTATCATATCAAAATAAGATCATAATAATTAAAAATAAATAAAAATGAAAAATCTAGGGTTTTAGATTATACCCAAATCAAAAATCGAGAAGAAGAGGCTTAAAGATCGTGAGATAAGACAACCGAATATGTAAACAACCTTGAGAAATGATGAAGAATCAATATGATGATGATGAGAGTTGATTTTGGTGATGAGGAAGTGTAGAAAGTCGGCCATGGGGTGGAGGGAGGGAAGAGAAAAAAGAATTTTAGGTTAAATGAAATGTGTAGTGAGCATTTTAGGTCATGTAACCACAAGTTTTATTTTTTGACAACTAACCCCCTCCCTATGGGGAGTTTTAGGCCGAACCACACAAAAAGAGTGGGCCCTTTTGGCCCAACATGAAGTCTAGTGAATTTACTTGTGGCCCGAAAGCCTGAACGGATCCCGATTCGCGAAAACATGGCTACGAGATTGATTTTTCGGAGAGAACACGCACACGCGTAAAATAAAATATAGGAATATTTTATAATCTCATATGATATAGAAATATCATAAATAAAATAATTCGGATTCGAAAATCTCAAAAATCTAATCGTTGGTTTGAAAACAGAAATGATTCGCCGGATAGAAATTCACGACACGTAGAAACGTACAAATTTTAAATATGAATACATATATTCATATAACACATAATAAGAAATATATTATTACTGTACTAAAACAACAACAACAATAACAACAACAACAACAACAACAACAACAACAACAACAACAACAACAACAACAACAACAACAACAACAACAACAACAACAACAACAACAACAACAACAACAACAACAACAACAACAACAACAACAACAACAACAACAACAACAACAACAACAACAACAACAACAACAACAACAACAACAACAACAACAACAACAACAACAACAACAACAACAACAACAATAACAACAAAACCTAATACCACATAAGTGGTGTATGAGGGAGGTGAGATGTAGACAATCCTTCCCCTATCCGAGAATAAAGACAAGTCATTTCTCCACCCAAAGTGAAAACACTCACAAAAGTAGAGAAAGTCATCCCTCTCTATTCGACGAATAGAGAGATTGCTTCCGAGTGGATCTCCGGCCAAAAAGTAGAAAAAAATTTAAAACAAAAATAAAATAAAATTGAGACGCCATGAAAATGATAAAATCAAATTTCCATGGGTTTTAAATCCTGCCTGAAATTTAATTTAGGCTCTAAGAGTCATTCAAGTCGCCAATAAATTGACGCTTGCTGTCGACTCAATAGTTAGAGCCGTGTAAAATAATAATATATGTCATAGAAATAACGTGGCACGAATATCAATTAACGGACATCAAATACAAACGGTAAAAGATAACAGAAAAAGTAGGGTCATGACAGTACCTTCCTGTTACGGAAATTTTGTCCTAAAATTTAAGCAGTGCAGGGGTCGACTCGCCATTTGAGAACAAATGTGAGTATTTCTGCCTCATCTGATCTTCACATTCCTAAGTGAACTCGGGTCGCGTCTAGCATTCCATCTAACTCGGAAGATAGGAATCTTACTCTGCTTGAGCATCTTAACTTCTCGATCCACAATCTTAACAGGCTCCTCAACAAAATGGAGTTGTTTATAAACATGAAGTTCTTCAAGAGGAATGGTTTCATGGGCCTCAGCCAAACACTTCATCAAACTAGATACATGAAAAATATCATGAACAGTGCTAAGTTCTTGTGACAATTTCAAACGATAAGCCACGGGTCCAATTCTTTCAGTAATCTCAAATGGTTCAACAAATCGAGGACTCAACTTTCCCCTCTTACCAAAACGTACCACACCCTTCCAAGGTGATACCTTCAACATGACGTGATCACCAACTTGAAATTATAAAGATTTCCTTCTAACATCGGCATAAATCCTTTGCCGACTCCTGGCAATTCTTAACCTTTCTTTAATCTGCACGATCTTTTCGGTAGTCTCATGAATAATTTCTGGGCCTGAGAGTTGAGAATCCCCAACCTCATTCCAACAGATAAGAGACCTACACTTTCTACCATACATTGCCTCAAACGGTGCGGCTTTAATACTTGCATGATAGCTGTTATTATATAAAAAAATTCAGCCAGTGGCAAATATCTATCCCAACCATTACCAAAATCAATAACGCACGCTCGCAACATGTCCTCTAACGTTTTAATGGTCCTTTCACTCTGACCATCCGTCTGTGGATGATAAGCAGTGTCCATATCCAACTTTGTTCCCAAAGATTCCTGTAAGGATTGCCAAAACCTCGATGTGAATCGACTATCTCGGTCTGAAATAATAGATACAGGAACACCATGTCTTGAAACGATTTCCTTCAAATACAAACGAGTAAGCTTCTCCATCGAATCAGCTTCTTTAATCGGCAAGAAATGAGCTGACTTTGTGAGTCGATCAACAATAACCCAAATGGTATCATAACCACCCACAACTCTCGGTAACTTCATAATAAAATCCATCGCAATACCTTCCCACTTTCACTCGGGAATCTCAGATTGTACTAAAAGTCCGGACGGTTTTGAAATGACCCGTTCATATACATTATAAACGATTCACAATAGTTGATTACATTAAGAGGTATTTGACCTCTATATGATACATTTTACAAACATTGCATTCGTTTTTAAAAGACAAAATTTCTTTACATCGAAAATTGACAGGCATGCATACCATTTCATAATATCCACTATCCAACTATAAATTGATTTAATAATAATCTTTGATGAACTCAATGACTCGAATGCAACGTTCTTCGAAATATGCTATGAAAGACTCCAAGTAATATCTTTAAAATGAGCAAATGCACAGCGGAAGATTTCTTTAACACCTGAGAATAAACATGCTTTAAAGTGTCAACCAAAAGGTTGGTGAGTTCATTAGTTTATCATAATCATTTATTTCCATCATTTTAATAGACCACAATAATTTCATTTCCAGTTCTCATAAATATACGTCCCATGCATAGAGACAAAAATAATCATTCATATGGTGAACACCTGGTAACCGACATTAACTAGATACATATAAGAATATCCCCTATCATTCCGGGATCCTCCTTCGGACATGATATAAATTTTGAAGTACTAAAGCATCTGGTACTTTGGATGGGGTTTGTTAGGCCCAATAGATCTATCTTTAGGATTCGCGTCAATTAGGGTGTCTGTTCCCTAATTCTTAGATTACCAGACTTTAATAAAAAGGGGCATATTCGATTTCGATAATTCAACCATAGAATGTAGTTTCAATTACTTGTGTCTATTTCGTCAAACATTTATAAAAGCGCATGTATTCTCAGTCCTAAAAATATAAAGGGTAAAAAGGCAAATGAAACTCACCATACTGTATTTCGTAGTAAAAATACATATAACGTCATTGAACAAGTGCAAGGTTGGCCTCGGATTCACGAACCTAAATTAATTATATATAATTATGTGTTGGTCAATATTTGTCTAACAAATTAGGCCAAGTCATAGTGTACCACAATCCTAATGTTCGAGACTAATATGCAGAAGTCAACAAAAGTAAATTTGACTCAAAATAATTTCCAAAAATCTGTACATGATTAATATATAGTTTAAATATCGTCGTTTTATATTTTTAAATATTTTTAAAAGATTTATTAGAGTAAATAATATAATTTATTTATTAATAAATAAAATTTTATATTAAATTTATATAATATAATATACTTTTATATATATTAAGTAATAAAATTTATAGGGTTCATTTAATATCATAAAGATAATATGATAGGTATTATTAAAGTAAGTTATTACACGTAGTAAAATATGTTTATATCACATATTTATTTGATAAAATAATATCTATAATGATAGTAAGTAAAAGTTGTATTATTTTGTAATAATAATTATTATTATAAAAATATCAATATTTATAATTACTAAGATGACATTATGATAAACGATAATTCTAATTATGATAACTTTAATATTTACAATAATTTTTAATATTATCTTTAAAATAATAATTCTATTTAAAATAATAATAATAATGATATTTTATAGTAACAATGACATTTCTATTAAAATGATAATTTTTGTTAAAATGATAGTTTTAATACTAACGATATTTTTAATAATAATAGTAATGATAAAAATAATAAGAACGATAATTTTATCTAAATCAATATCTTATAATATTTTAATTTCATCATGATACTCTTACTCATTATTTCCTAATCGTTTCGTTTAATAGCTTTTAATCGTCTTTTATATCGTGTTCATAATAATGATAATAATAGTAATCAAAATAATTAGGTGTTACAGATATTTGTTTTAATTACACTAATATTAATAATGATAGTTACTATAACATTTTTAACGATAATACTAACAATTATCTTAATGATAATATAGTAATAGTAATAATAATAATAACAATGACAATATCCATTTTTAAATAATGATATATATATTAATAATGATAATAATAATAATAATAATAATAATAATAATAATAATAATAATTATTGGATAATAATTATAATAATACTAATTATAACTTTAACGATAATAACGATAGTAATAATAAAAAAAAATAACAATTTTTAATGATAAATCCCTTTTATTGATAAAGATAATAATAATGATAATAATAAGATAAAACTAGAACGACGATAAAAACGACGATAATAATAATTATTTTTAATAAAAATATCGAAAATTCAATTGATTATAACTTCTAATCCATTCATCGAAACCATTCGATATCTAAAGGAAAAGTCCTTAATTTTTCGCTAGCTTTCCAAGGACATGCATATCTTATACCTTATCTCAACCGCAAGTGTAACTAATTCAATATTCAACCTAACCTGTCTAAGGGCAATATCAAAAGTACAAGCATGCATAATCCTAAATACTCGAGCACTAGTCAGGGATATACTATTAGTATGTAAAAGTTAAATTATGAGTACTCACGTATCAATATTGAGATTCAATATTGCATGAAAGGTACGTAGATGCAACGGAAATGATAAACACTATATTGACCTCACGAGCATACCCATGAACCATACTCAATCACCTCCATAGCTATAACCTATAATTTCCTTAATCCTATCCTACTCGAAAAACAATTTCGAAATCACTCGGACAGCACTCCGTCGTAATATTTTATGTATACTAATAATATCTTGAAATAATACGGAGTAAATATATGTAAATCGATTGAGAGAGTTTAGAGAAAAATATTTTCAAGTTTCTATGAAATAATGAAACCTATTGAATTCTATTTATAATAGATTTTTGAATTATTAAAGTGAATTATTAAAGTATGAATTATTAAAGTGAATTATTAAAGTATGAATTATTAAAGTGAATTATTAAAGTATGAATTATTAAAGTGAATTATTAAAGTATGAATTATTAAAGTTAAAGTAAAGTAAAAAGAAAGTAAAGGTAAAGTTTAAGTATAGTAAAAGTATAAAACTATGTACGTATAATACGCGTATAAATATATATAATATTAATTTAAATCGTTATATATATTTAATAAAATAAAATATAAATATCGTTATATTTATCATACTAGTTAAGTAATGAGTTGTCAAAAGTGGTTCTAAATATTTATAAAAGTTATATACGTTTTAATAATAAAGTTCTTTTTAAACTGAAAACGTTTTTGTACGTTTGAAACTAAATAGATCAATCGAGTCTTTATGAGATTCAATCTTCCACTATCCTTTGTCTAGTTCTCAATGATTGACAATTTGTTCTTATTTATAAATCACTTTACCATTTTCCGAATATTGTTAAAACGAAAAGATTTCTCAAATCAATGTGGGCCTTTCAACAGAGACTTGTAATCATAATTCAATATATCTGATAATTCAATCATTTGATCTTATCTTCTAATTCCATTGATAAATATTTTGAAACAGATACAATCATATAAAGTATTTAATCTAATATTTTGTTTACGTTTCAAGTTATAATATAAATACGCATATACATATATAATCATATTCGTTTAATGGTTCGTGAATCGTTGGAACATGGTCGAGGTTGAATGAATGTATGAACATAGTTTAAAATTCTTGCAATTTAACTTAACAAATATTGCTTATCGTGTCGGAAACATATAAAGATTAAAGTTTAAATTTGGTTGGAAATTTCCGGGTTGTCACAGGTTTCTGATGTTCTGCTTTAACTTTAGCATAAGTCAAACACTTAGCCACATAAGTAGCCACATCAGCTTTCAAGTTAGGCGACCAATATAACTCCTTGAGATCATGATACATCTTCCCTGAACCAGGGTGAATAAAGTATCTAGACTTATGAGCTTCATCAAAAACAAGTTGTCGCAAATCCCCAAATTTCGGAACCCAAAGACGTCCCACAAAATAACGAGTACCATCTGCTCGTGCCCCTAACTATTTACTCAAGCCTTTCATCTTCTCGTTCACAACATTCTCCTCCTTCAAGGCTTCTTGTTGTGCTTCAAGAATCTGCCTTGCGAGGTTTGTTTGAATAGTCATATTCAAGGCTCTAAACCTACGAGGTTCAACTCTCTCTTTCGACTTAAAGCATCAGCCACAACATTGGCTTTTCTCGGATGATAAAGGAGTTCACAATTATAATCGTTCAACAACTCAACCCATCTTCGTTGTCTCATATTTAACTTTTTTTTGATCAAGGATATGTTGAAGACTTTTGTGATCAGTGTACACTGTACTTTTGACCCCATACAAATAATGTCTCAAATCTTGAGTGCAAACACAACAACTCCCAATTCAAAATCATGGGTTGTATAGTTCTGCTCGTGAATCTTCAATTGAAGTAACGCGTAAGCAATGACTTTTTTCTGCTGCATCAAAACACAACCAAAGCCCTGACGCGAAGCATCACAATAGACAACAAAATCATCATTACCCTCAGGTAGTGATAATATCAGAGCGGAAGTTAACTTCCTCTTCAGAGTTTGGAAAGCAGACTCTTATTCTTAAATTTATGTGAGGATGAAAAGAAACGTGAATCATGGGTTATAAAGAATAGTCGACTCCAGGTGAGATGAATCTCCAAAAATTATTTCGTGCACCACAAAATATTGAATCATATGATTGATGTTTACGAGGTTGTTGCGGTTAGCCGTGAATATCAAGAGTAGAAACTTCTCAAACGGTCTAGTGTAATATCTATCTGTGATACCAACTATAACAACAGTTGGGGTAGAAACCCACCCAGTGCCTTTCTTGAGAACAGGGTGACCACTGAACGTACCTTAGAAAACTGATTTATCGGTCCCCGTTTCGGCCATGTCCAATCATAAGAGGGAAATTTTTATAAGCGCAAAGACTTCTCAACAATTTTATAAAATCGCCATCCAAAGTGGCGTAAGAGTTTTTATCAATGAACTTAATGGTAAATTTCATCCTTAAATGGAGGATGAGAAGAATTGTGATCCAAACACACTGTAGAGTAATTTAAAAATTTTAATATAATCAATCAAATAAGTTTTGAAAAAAAACTTTAAACGTCTGATGTGACCCCATAAACGGAATGAAGTTCTTAGTAAATTTAGAAGTATGTACAACGTGTACCATTTTACGTAAAACAATTTGACTTAATTAAACAACTCAATAAAGGAGTGGTTTTAAAATAATTTAAAGGTATAATTTAGTATGTACTAACCAAAATAGGTAAGGGTAAATTTATTCATTTGAATTCATACGTACATATATGATTTTATAAATTGCATACGTGACAGAATATTTTATTACTTCTATTCGCCCATAAATCTCGTGAGGACCGTACAAATAAACAAATATGTAATAATTTCGATAAACAGAGTATTCGTATTTCAGAGGTTACGAGTTGAAGTAGAATCGTAGGAGATCGGGTGAAGAACTTGAATCGTCGTGCGACATTTGATCAACACTTGTTACGAGGTCATGAAAACAAATGAATTAAATGTTGTTTTGACTATTATCAGGATGTAAGTCCTTGGGACAAAACTGTTCACGTATGAAGCTGTTGCTAACAAGTGAGGTATGAAGGATAGAGCATGAGATAGGTAGTTTGGTTAAAACGAGTTTCTCGTGTATCAACAAATAAGATAATGAGTATTTTCCTTACTCATGTAATACATTGGAATTTCTGAATGAGTGGTGTAAAAGTTTTCTTTGACTCGCTTTTTATTCCTCATGTCACAATATTGGAATTTCTATATGAATTACCGTAATATAATCCCGTTGGCCAGACGCCATTATTTTTCACTAATTCATAGTTCCATTCTAATAGCACTACATAAGGTCAGGACACGTGATCAACCTCGAATTTCTACAGAATTTTCTCTGAAACGATTTCTTAAACAGTGTGCTAAGGATAGCACAAAGAGACAAAAACATCAAAAGTAATGAATAGGAGTAACAATGACATAAAAATGTCTTTGAAGTATCAAGAATCACTAAAAGTCAAGAATGACTCGGTTCGAAAACCAAAGCACAAAGTCACAAAGGTATGTAATATAACAAGAATGTTATATACATAATCATAATAGCTGATATTGAAATGCCAAGCATTTTAGAAGTCAAGAATGATATCTCGCGTAATATAACTTAGATGTTATATTCATAACCATAATGGATGAGATAGAAATGTCAGAATTTTAGAAGTCATGAATGACATCCCTCGGTTTCACTAACTGAGACGGTCTTGTAAAAAGATAATCTCATAAGAGTCAGAGAATATGTTTAATCAAAATGGGAGTTCCTCCTGGATCCAAAACATAAGAGGGAGATATAAACGTATATGAATCGGTATACATACTATAGGATACAAACATTCACATATAATAATACTCTAAAGCTATAGGTCGGGCTGTAGACTAGACTCACTAATGCACCATATTGACTCGGGTAACGACATCAATGCAGCCTAATTCCCTATAACCAACACTCTGATACCCACTGAGATGACCAGTCAAGTACCCTTAATGGCTCCATCACTTGGTCCCACAGCTTGATCATAACTCTAAATAAATTTAATAAATAACATTGCATTCTTTATTTAAAAATGATTTCCTATAAAGGAAACCTAACAAAATATGTAAGTTTAGAAAAACCAACGTAAGTACTTAACCAAAAGTTGATCAAAACAAAGTCAACAAACATCCACAATTTAATGTATCAAAATAGAATGCAAGTTAATGGTTATCAAAAGCTGCCAACATGCATGCAGACTCTCTAAGCACAGCGAAAGCCAAATAATCAAGTACCTGAGAAAACATGCGAGTAAACTGTTAACAAAAATGTTGAGTGAATTATAGATTTAAATACTGTATGAACTTTACACCACAAGATTTCAAATGTTAGAAAACATAAAAAACATTATTCCATTAACGCGTGAGCCACCTGGTAACCATTTAACCATTCCTTACCCTTAACATACAAGAATATACATTGAACAGGTGTATCTTCAAAAATAACAAAGTACTAATACATTCCGATTATAAATTGCTAGCGCGACTAGCTCGAAATGGGGTTGTCAAGCCCGATATATCTAGACATAGGATTCACATTCACCAGTAGAAACCAGTGATTACAGTTACCAGATTATAGAATATTTTCGTTCAACTCACAATGAATAATTTAAATTAATTTCCACTTGTGTCTAAACGTAAAACATAAGTTGCAAGTAATCTCATCCCAAAAATACGTTAAAATAGTATGAAAAATGGGACTATAACTCACCTTAACGTAAATGAAGCAACAACACAGTAATACGAACATCAAAAGGTAAAGTGATCAAGAATGACCACAACGCCAACCTATAAATAAAGCATGTCGATATAAATAACTAACTTAGGTCAACTCTTAGTATGATAGTTATAGTACTTGTTGTAAATAAGCACAGAACATCACTCGGTATGATTTCGGTATGATCAGGACAGCGTGTAACACGTACTTTCTATTTTTAGAAAGTTTCTATTTTTAGCAGGTTTCTATTTTTGGAAAGTTTCTATTTTAGGAAAGTTTCTATTTTAGGAAAGTTTCTATTTTTAAAAAGTTTCTCTTTTTGGAAAGTTTTTATCTTTTTAAAGTTTCCTTAATTAGAAAAGTCAACTGAAAGTCAAAGTCAACCGAAAGTCAACTCAAAAGTCAACCTTGGTAAAACTTAGTCAACATTGAAGTTTAAAGTGTAAATTATGTAAGTTATAATGTTATTTAAAGTCATACTTGTATAATCATGTCATATCATAAGTTTAATTGAATTAAATTGAATTATAAAGTTAACATAAGTTTAAATGATATAATTGATATAACATAAGTATTTAAATAATTAATTAAATATTAATCATATCATAAGTATTATTAATTAATAATGAATTATTAATCATAACATAAGTATTTTAATATAATTATTAAACCATAAGTATTTAATAATTAAATTGTATTAAAATTAATTAACTAATTATTATAATAAATAAATAAATAAATAATCTTTATTATTAGTCTTGATATAATAATCTCATAACATATGTTTAATACTTATCATAAGTATTTTCATTAATAATAAATGTATTATTAATCATAAGTTTAATTATAAGAATAATTAAATCATGATATAATTATTAAATGATATAATAAATATGTATCATAAGTCTTATAATTAAAAATAATTACTTTTATATCATAAGTAATTTAATTATAATGCAAATCATTATTTATAACCTAAGTTTAAATTTTATAACCATAAGTTTAATTAAAAGTTCGTCGAGTCATAACTTGAGCCTCGGGTGTCGGTTTTTGACGAATTTTATATATATCCTCGTCTAACCAACCAACCCGACAACTTCGTACACTCAAAAACACCCTAAATCAGTTCAGGGGGTCATGAGAACAGCCATGAACCAACCTAATTCATTAATCCGTTTTAAAACTTGTTTTAGCCATTCCGGGTGATCCGTGGCTCGGATTTCGATGACCTGAACATGAATGTTCATCCAATAATCAACCCTAACCCAATGATACATACAAAAGACTCCAAATATGGCCATAAAGTTGGACCAAACCTAATCTTACAAGATACCACATTTCAATTTCATCAAAACACTAAATCGTGCATATTTTATGATCCGTAACTGAAAATTACATGAATCCAAAGCCTAAAATAATGCTCTTGATGAGAGGAACCCATCTATAAACTTTAATTAATCATAAACACGTGTTAAGTTCATTGATGTTTACAAAAAGTCCGCTGTCCGTTTTTAATCTTACCGAAAACACATGAAATCGAGTATTTCTAAGCATCAATTCAACAACACAATCATATACAAGTACTATCATATCAAAATAAGATCATAATCAGTAAAAGTAAATAAAAATGAAAAATCTAGGGTTTGAGATTATATCCAAATCAAATATCAAGAAGAATAGGCTTAAAGATCGTGAGATAAGACACCCGAATATGTAAAACAACCTTGAGAAATGATGAAGAATCAATATATGATGATGAGAGTTGATTTTGGTGATGAGTAAGTGTAGAAATATGGCCATGGGGTGGAGGGAGGGAAGAGAAAAAATAATTTTAGGTTAAATAAAATGTGTAGTGAACATTTTAGGTCATGTAACCACAAGTTTCAGTTTTTGACAACTAACCCCCTCCCTATGGGGAGTTTTCAGGCAACCCACACAAAAAGAGTGGGCCCCTTTGGCCCAAAATGAAGTCTAGTGAATTTACTTGTGGCCCGAAAGCCCGAACGGATCCCGATTCGCGAAAACATGGCTACGCGATTGATTTTTCGTATTCGAAAATCTCAAAAGTCTAATCGTTGGTTTGAAAACCGAAATGATTCGTCGGATAGAAATCCACGACACGTAGAAACGTACAATTTTAAATATGAATACATATATTCATATAACACACAATAAGAAATATATTATTACTAAAATAATAATATATGTCATAGAAATGACGTGGCATGAATATCAATTAACGGACGTTAATACAAACGGTAAAAGATAACGGAAAAAGTAGGGTCGTGACAGCGACCTCCCAAAATAAGTAATAAATCCACGCATTATGATAAATAAGGAAAGAAATCTCAGAAAAAATTACAGGCTGCCGGCCTAAAAGTCGACGCCATTGGCAGAGCGTCACAACCTTGATCGAGAAGATACTTTCCTTATGTCAAGATGGCGATCATGATTCTAGAGATTAGGGCCTTAGTAACACCGACTTACTGAGACCAGTGGTCTAAAGTTCCAGACCGGCGGCCAAAGTTTTCCTTTATATAGTAAGCTTCAGTTTACGATTTAAGAGAGTTAGTTTGCATTATAGTTTATGTTTTCTTTATGTTCGTTTTCGTTTCTATTTTTTATTACTATTTCATTTTACATTCTAAGTCTTGTTATCTTATTATTTAAATTTGATTTCCAAGTCTTGTTATCTCATTATTCAATTTTAATTTCTCTTTATTGAATTTTTCTAAGAAGTTATCAGTTTACATTCCTGTTATTCATCATTTACTTAAGGTATAATTCTCTTTTTATTAATTAATAATATGTTTATCTCTTCTCTGCTTTTATGTTATCAATATTAGTAGCTAAACATCCTTAAGGTGTTGGTTTGGGTAAAAGGGATAAACTGTCAATTGGATTTAACATTTAGTCAAGTAGGGACCACGACCTGACTGGCGAGGACGGTGGCCCGAGACATTTAAAACGAGAATAGTTTCAAACACTTCCTATGGTAATTTGATCTACTTTTCTGTCTGTTAACGTTCTGAACCGGTGACTGTCTATGGCTGGCCGGCGGCGGAACCATAGTACATTAGGTCTCTGTGAAAACCTGGAAAAATCATGGTTAAGCTAGGGGATGTTTATAGTTAGCCGACGACCATGCTTGTTCAACAAATCAGCCGTCGATTGGATAAAAATAGGTGGCACCTGATCAGATTCAACGATTAATACTTGTTTTTGAATGCTTTTTGTTGAGAACATGCTTAATTAATTAAATAGATCCATTGTTCTAAGTTTGCTTTTACTCCATGTGTAGTCAATTATATTGTGAAAGATATGATTAGCTCGTGAGGCTGCTTTCACCATAAGACCTTACATGTCAACTATCTTCGCTAAGTTAACTTAGATTCGTGATATTGATACCTTAAGGAGTGGTAATTGGGATGACCCGGAAATTTCCGATCAAATTTAAACTTTAATCTTTATATGTATCCGACACGATAAGCAAATTCTGTAACGTTGAGTCTCAAAAAGTTTGAAAACTATATTCATGTAATCAATTACCCTTTGACCATGCCTAAATATTCACGAACAATTATGTGTAAATAAATATATATACACATACATATGTGTGATTATTAAATTGAGATATATTAATAAAACATTGAACGGATTAGTCGATAGGAAAATAAGCTATGAGATCTATTTTATGAACTTGGAAATGCTGGCAAGGTATTAAATGAATAATATGTTACATGAACGCATTGGTTCGATGTAAGTTTATCGACAAAATTAAAAGATAATATCAAATGATTGAATTATCAGATACATTGAATTATGATTACGAGTCTCTGTTATGAGGTCCATTCTGAATTAGGAAACCCTTACTTTTAAACGGTATTCGGAATAAATGATAAAGTGATTTTCAAATGAGAACAAAGTATCACATATCAAGTGTCAGACAAAAGTTAGTGGAGATTCCTGTTTGATCTCCAATACATTTTTTTACAAAAATTCTCGTGTTAATTATTTAACTTTCATAATGATTAAATCGTTGGAATAAGGTTCGTCGATTAGATAAACCCACTTGATATGTTACATTAAAATGATTACATACATTTGATTGTCCTTTAGATTTAACCTTACGATACACTATTGAACTATAAGTTAGAAATTAGGAACCATTATGACTTATGCATTATATGACTTAACTTTATTAAACTAAAACGTTCTTGATAGGATAGAAATTTTTATTTAAAAGGTTTTATTTAAATAACGTAAAATTGAATATATACAATAGATCGAAATAGTAATTATAAAACTAACGTGCAACGGGTGTCTACAACGTGGTTATGTATAATAAATAAATATTATTTCAAATTAGTTAAGTAAACGATAGTAGCACTTGTCATTTGATGTGATCAATATTAAGATAGGTTATTTAGAAAATTTAAGGAAATCAAAATAGACGTTGGCGCATAAAAGAATTAAATCAAATTAAGTTAAAGCGTAAACGTTATCTTCGATTAGGTAAACGATCTTCAATCATACTTTGAAATATAGTTAAAATCTAAATATTTTATTATTAGCAAAAAATTTCAAACCTATATATTATGTATATATTTAGATATTTTAATTTAGTCATAAAATGTTTTGATTTAAACTAATATTATTTAATATGCTTTGATAAATAACGAGACTTTGATTAATAGAAGTAAATGATCAAAACATTCAAAAGTACAAGTTATAGTTTGAGCGATATAGTTATCAATGTTTTAAGTCTAATTTTTTGGTAAAGGTACACGTCGCGAAACGTAAAAGGCTAGTTTTCTAAACGTACGAAAGTGCGCTCGAAAAATCGAAAGTGGTACATGAGTCGTGAGAACACGACCGTGTCATTTTTGTAAAAATTATATTTTTACCATGAGCGTAAATATAATATAATATTTAAATAATTCTAAAGATTAAATATATTATATATATATATATATATATATATATATATATATATATATATATATATATATGCATATAAGAGTGTCGGCATAAGAATTTTCAATGATCATGAGCTGGATTCCAATGTCTCATTCTCCTATATAAGGCTCGCTAGATTCATTTCTAATTCTCATATATATGGCTCCGTATATTATTTAGGTTAATTAATATTATTAATATTATTAAGAATAATATTATTATTAATCTTATTATTATCATTATTATTATTAGTATTATACATAAAATACTACGACGAGGTCATGAGCGGGTCATTTCGAGACAAGTTTTATGAGTAGGATAGGGCTAAGGAAATTATGGGTTATGACTATGGAGGTGACGGGTATGGTTCATGGGTATACCCGTAAGGTCAATTTGGTAGTTATCATCTCCGTTGCAGCTACGTACTTTTCCTACAATATTGAACCTCAATATTGATACGTGAGTACTCGTAAATTAATTTTTACATATTAATAGTGTATCCCTGACTAGTGCTCGAGAAATAGGATTATGCATGCTTGTACTTTTGATATTGCCCTTATATAGGTTATGTTGAATCTTGAATTAGTTACACCTGCGATTGAGATAAGGTATAAGATATGCATGTCATTGGAAAGCTAGCGAAAAATTAAGAACTTTTCATTTAGATATCGAATGGATTCGATGAACGGATTAGAAGTTATTGTTAATTGAAATTTTTGTATTATTATTAAAAATGATTATTATTATCGTCGTTATTATCGTCGTTCTAGTTTTTACCTAATTATTATTATTATTATTATTATTATTATTATTGTTATTATTATTATTATTATTATTATTATTATTAGTATTAGTATTATCATTATCATAATATTTATTATCATTAGTATTATTATAATTAAGAACTAATATTAGTAAACCCTAATTATTAGGATTACTATTATTATTATTAAAATGAACGCAATATAAAAGACGATTTAAAATCTATTAACAAACTGTTTAGGAAATAATGAGTATGAGTATCATGATGAAATTTAAAGATATTGATTTAGATAAAATTATCATTTTTCATTAGTATTATTAAAAGTATTATTATTAATATTAAAAAAATATCATCTTTACGAAAATTATTATTTTTAATAGGAATATCATTGTTAATATAAAATTTCATTATTAATAAGAATTATCATATTGTTATAATACCATTTTCGTAAATATAAATATTGTTATTATTATTAGTAGAATAATAATAATTATTAATACAAAATAATACAACCTTTACTTATTATTATTATCAATGTTATTTTATCAAATAAAAATGTAATACAAATAATATAATTACCTTAATAAAACCTATCATAACATTTTTTTATGATATTCAATAAACTTTATAAATTTTATTATCTAAGATATATAAAAGTATATTTTTATATATAAATTTTTATTTATTAATAAATAAATTATATTATTTACCTTAACAAATCTTTTAAAAAATATTTAAAAATATAAAGCGACGATATTTAAACTATATATTAATCATGTATAGATTTTTGAAAATTATTTTGAGTCAAATTTACTTTTGTTGACTTTTGCATATTAGTCTCGAGTATTAGGATTGTGGTACACTATGACTTGACCTAATTTGTTAGACAAATATTGATCAACACATAAATATATATAATTAATTTAGGTTTGTGAATCCGAGGCCAACCTTGCACTTGTTCAATGACGTTATATGTATTTTTACTACGAAATACAGTATGGTGAGTTTCATTAATCCCTTTTTAAATGCTTTAGCAATATATATTTTGGGACTGAGAATACATGCGCTGCTTTTATAACTGTTTTACGAAATAGACACAAGTACTTAAAACTACATTCTATGGCTGGATTATTAAACCGAATATGCCCCTTTTTATTAAGTCTGGTAATATAAGAATTAGGGAACAGACACCCTAATTGACGCGAACTCTAAAGATAGATCTATCGGGCCCAACAAGCCCCATCCAAAGTACCGGATGCTTTAGTACTTCGAAATTTATATCATGTCCGAAGGAGGATCCTGGAATGATGGGGATATTCTTATATGCATATTGTGAATGTCGGTTACCAGGTGTTCAATCCATATGAATGATTTTTGTCTCTATGCATGGGACGTATATTTATGAGAAATGGAAATGAAATTCTTGTGGTCTATTAAAATGATGGAAATGAATGATTATGATAAACTAATGAACTCACCAACCTTTTGGTTGACACTTTAAAGCATGTTTATTCTCAGGTGATAAAGAAATCTTCCGCTGTGCATTTGCTCATTTTAAGGATATTACTTGGAGTCATTCATGGCATATTTCGAAAGACGTTGCATTCGAGTCATTGAGTTCATCAAGATTATTAAGTCAATTATAGTTGGATGTATTATGAAATGGTATGCATGCCGTCAACTTTAGATATGAATAAAGTTTGTCTTTAAAAAATGAATGCAATGTTTGTAAAATGTATCATATAGAGGTCAAATACCTCGCGATGTAATCCACTATTGTGAATCGTTTATAATGTATATGAACGGGTCCTTTCAGTAATCTCCTGCATATTTAATATGGTGGATAATCATGCCACCAGATTAACTAACGTCTTCTATGTATACTGAAAAGAATCTCATTCTTTTTCTGACTTAAATATAATTTGTAGTTCATAAAAACATTTTCGCGCTTTGCTTTTTACCTGAACCTTTTCTTGGTATGGGTATGGATGTGTGTGCATATATGTATGTGTATGTATGGATGTGTGTGTATGTTTGTATGCAAGTTTATGTATGTATGTTCATGTTTGTTTGTATATGGGTATATATGTTTGCATTGTGTATGTCTATAGATGTATGTTTGTATGTTAAGTATGTATGCATGTAGGCCCAGGTATGTATGTATGTATGTATATATGTATGTATGTATGTATGTATGTATGTATGTATGTATGTATGTATGTATGTATGTATGTATGTATGTATGTATGTGTGTGTGTATATGTTGGTATGTATGTAGGTTTGTATGTGTATATGTGTGTATTCGTGTATGCGTGTACCTAGGTATGTTCCATGTATGTATAGGTATTGATTTATGTATGTATGCATGCATGTAGGTTTATGTATAGAGATTTGTATGGTTGTTAGTATGTGGTCATATATGTTTATTGTTCTTTTAATGTAGTATTTATTGATATGAATTGAGCTTCGCATCGCACTCTAAGGTATGTTATATATATATATATATATATATATATATATATATATATATATATATATATATATATATATATATATATATATATTATTTTCATTTTTACAGCTTTAGTAAGTGAGTCAATAGCAAGCGTCGATTTATTGGCGACTTGACTGCCGCGTATAGCCTAAATTGAACTCCATGCTCGCTTTAAAACCCATGGAAATTTAATTCTACCATTTTCATGATGTCTCCTTTTATTTATTTGCATATTTATCTTTAACTCACTTTTATGTTATTTTATTTTCCATGTATTATATTTTCTACTTTTTGCCCGAGGTCCCCTTGAAAGCAATCTCTTTATCCGTCGAACATAGGGAGGGAGGACTTTCTCTAATTTTGGAGTGTTTCACTCGGGGTGGAGAAATGACTTCTCTTTATTCAAAGATAGAGGTAGGATTGTCTACGTCTCACTTTCTCCATACCCCACGCATGTGGGATTGGGTATGTTGTTGTTGTATATATGCCATATACAAAGTAATTTATAGCTCTTGAAAATACTTGCTCATATGCATTCATTAGTGACAAAACTCTATCTGTGACGATAACTCGCGGTTCATACGTGTCACCAGTGACCAACTTTAGACAATTTAATGCCCATATAAAGTTGTTAGTTTTTTCTTTATCCATCAATACGAATGCTCTAGAAGATGTTTCGTTGATATAAGTAACACCAATAATTTCAAAAAAAGGCGACGTATAAATATTTGTATTATGCTATCATCCGTCAACAAAATATGCGGAAATGGATGAAATAATTCATATGAAATTGGATAGTATCCAAAATAATTATTCTAATTGATTAGTAATCATTTATACAATATTAAAAGTCATACCCTATTAACTTCAAAAACGACATTATCACTTGTATAGGAGTCAAGTTTGTTTGACTGGTCGTGCGAAGTTTTGATTTATTATACACCATTATTTTTGATAAAATATTTTCTGAATTTCGCTTCTCCAACGTCGCAAGAATGAAACTAGGCTTTACATTGTCACTTGACATATCTGCAACTAAACACAAATCATCATTAGTCAATTTCATTTGATATGCATGACCATCCACATACACTATACGCTGAAAATAAATGTAATGCATTTTTTATCGTTATCGATCAACGACCATTCGTCTTTGAAAACTTTGCAACCATTTTAAATTTACAGTCCTTTTTTTACACGGTGTACTTTTTTTTGTAGGTACTTACTTCTAGATATACCGCCATGCTCACTCATAAATATAATTTTTATCTACTATTTCACTCAACTTTCAATCAGATTTTAACACATCACCCAACATGTCTCCTTTTTCACCCATACAATCATTTTTCACGATTATTATTCAACTGAAATTTAAAAATTTATTTAGTTTGTATATGATAACATAATATGATTTAGAGTGCCATTATATGAAAGTTATACCTGATCGGTGAAATTTGATACAATTAACATATATTTCTCTTATAAGGTGATAGAAGTTTTGAATGTTATCAGAACTATTCACTATAAGTTTTGTTGAAATTTTTTCAAATTTTGTTTTAATCACATTGAATAATTTAACTTTTACTCTTATCACATCAAATAATTTCAACTTTACCGTTAATCACATTAAATAATTTCAACTTTTCTTTCACTCATTTGGAGAATTAATGAGCAATAACTATCCAATTGATTTTGCTAATTTAGATTACATATTTTTCGAGTAGGTATATACTAATAGTTGTAGAATATAAAACAAGTGCATTGGTGGTCGGGAGGTTTAGCGTGTAGTTTTTCTAGCGCACGGTCATGATTCTTTTTTTATTTATTTTTCTTTTTTAGGCATACATAACTATATATTTTACCATATGTATACTATCAGTTCCAAATATATAACACAAGTGCATGGATGCCGGAGTGATTTGGTGTGTGGCGTAGCTACTTGGTGGTCGCCTATTCGAAATTTGAGTGTGTTTTTATCTAGAAAAAAATAACATACGCTGATGCAACGCGGCATGCTGGTAAACTGATAAATAATGGAATGGTGTGTTGAGTGACGTGTTGAGTGATGTATTATTTCCAATAATTGGAAATTAGGTGAAATAGTAAATAAAAATTAAAAAAAAATCTGCACCAATCAAATTTGAGATAAATTCTAACACGCCAAAATATTTTCAATTCAACTTCTCAACACGCCAAGTTAACACGCCACCAACACCCACCACTAGAAGCGTGCTCGGCTCAAACTTTGCCCAACATGCCTCCGTTAAAGAAGGTCTAACACAAAATTTGTTGTTAATGTTAAATTGAAGAAAAAAGTAATTATAAGTTTGTTACTCGGTACTACATACTCCCACTTAAGTCTATTGTTAAAGGAACCTATCGAATAATATATAATTTTTTAATTACTCTGTATTAGTTTTATGATGAATGATGAATTTATGACCGACCACGCCCACCTTTTATTCCATTGGACTTATTCATCCCGTCCAGTATCGAACTAATGTTCCTTTTCCTAATTAAAAATTACATCATTAATTATTTTATTTTATAAAATTGTCTTTGTCTACATAAAATATATTGCATTATTATATTTGAATTTCTTAATTGAAAATGTTTTTTTAGCCAGCAAAAAAAAATATATGTGTTATACTAATAATAATAATAATAATAATAATAATAATAATAATAATAATAATAATAATAATAATAATAATAATAATAATAATAATAATAATAATATATAGATATGGATAGTCAATTTTGGTGTATAAAGTATGTATTTTCATATTGAGATTTTAGGCTATAAATACTCATGAATGAAAGCTCAAATATACACACTATTCTAATATACTTACATCAAGTATTATACTTCTTTCTCTCATATACATTCTACTCTTATATTATAAGAAGTTTGTATTTAGATTAGCATACCAAAAGTTGTTATAAACAACTAAAATTACAACACGTTATCAGCACGATTATCTCAACATTTATATTAAATATGATTGGCTCTGCCACCTAACTAATATATGGTCGGTTATACCGCTTGAATTATATATGGTAGACATTGTCGTCTAAGTATCATTTATGTTTACTAACATTATATTTCTTTAATCTAACTCTTATTAATTTCACTCAACTCTTCGGTGGTAACACAAATCTCCTTCGTTCTGATGATGACAACACCGTCCATCTCCACCTCAACGAATACACTGGCAAGTGTTCAAGTCCGGCAGTACGCTGCTTCAAACCGGTGTATCCTGGGAACAGATGACGAATCTGTTTAAGGGAATTGTGTCAAACACAAGCCCGGTTCAAACCTTTAATCGGTTAGATCAATTTATTTTCAGTTTATGATTACATGATTGTTATATGAATATTATGTTTATGTAATATATATGTTTCAGTTTCGTATATAATTTACCTACAAACTTAAACAGATTCGACGTTCACGAAACTGATAAAATAATTATTATTTTTATGAAGGTAATAGATTACCTATTAAGTTTTGCGATCTTTATAAAATACAACAACAACAACAACAACAATAACAAAAAACTCAATACCACATGAGTGGTGTATGAGGGAGGTGGGATGTAGATAATCATTCCCCTATCCGAGAATAGAAACAAGTCATTTCTCCACCCAGAGTGGAAACACTCACAAAAGTAGAGAAAGTCATCCCTCTCTCTATTCGACAGATAATGAGATTGCTTCCGAGTAGAGCTCCAGCCAAAAAGTAGGAAAATTATTATTATTTTTTTTTAAATAGCATACCATTATTTTTTTTAATAGGAAACTATTACAGAGTAATAGTTACGTGATCACAAATTGAAAAATAGTTTTACCGATTGATAAAAAAAAAAACAAAAACTATGAACTAAATGGGCTTGATAATTAAAAGTTGACTTTGTTTGGGCAGAGCGCAGGCCGCAGGCCATTATGGTCTCGGATTAATAAAACCGTATTACATTAAATGTTTGATACTATATACATTGATCTGTAATACACATGCTATCTTTAGTACACATGTTATCTATATTCAGTGTAAGTTATGGTTTTGATTTCCGGTATACATACTGATTGCATGTGATCATAAATTGGCATGATATGATTAATAGTTTTGTTTATCTAATACACCTAATAAAATAAATTATCATCCCATGATTTCAATTATAATATCATATATGTGCTTTATTATTATACAAAGCACATGTTTATGGTTATCATATGTGCTTTATTATCACCGGCATGATTTCAATTGCTTTATTATTGTACAAAGTGATTTCACCTAATATGACCCCATCCCATTTGCTTTATTTTATTGACTCCGTATTTAGTAATTTTAATTGACCATTTGGAAAACATTATATTAATTATTATTTTTAGATCACTTAATAATTATAAATGAAATTTAACATATTTAGTGACTTGATATCCTATTTTTAATATATTGGTTATTATTACTTTGCTTTTCAAATATATATATATATATATATATATATATATATATATATATATATATATATATATATATATATATATATATATATATATATATATATTACTCCTCATAACCCACTCGGTAATAAAGATAATTAACCTACTTTAGTTATTTAGTTATTAGTTACAATAATAAAGGTAACGAACCTCATAACCCACTCGGTACCCGCTTTAATCTGATAAATCATTCGGCCCATTAAAACTATGTTGCTCCAATACGTTCGCCATAAACCAAATTTTTTTTATAAAATATCAATAGTGGTTATGAGGTTACACATGTTGTCATTATCTGTTTCCAATAATGCATATCATTAAATTCTAAGAAATATTTCATTAATTTGAAATCAACTGAAGGAATTATAAATACTATATCAGGTATTGCAAACTTGTAAGACCCAAATAATTAATTGTACAGATTATAAATAGAGTACATAAAGTGTGGACTGCAGTGTGTAATTAAACAGAGGTCAGAGCCTACCCAGGCCATTGTGCGCGCCGCGCATATGTAGGGGTGCGCGCCGCGCACTGCTACTGTTGGCAGTTTCTAGCTTTTTAAATTAAAGTTAAATGAAGGGCATTTTGATCTTTTCACATGAGAAAGAGTTTGGGGATGTAATGGACAGATGGGTGGTGGATGAAACACACTTAACTTTATCACCAACCACCTTATCTCTCCAATTCAATTCCTAGAGTGAGAAACCCTTTAAGTGACAGAAAGCTCAAATCGAGAAGGGAGAAGTTGATTTCGGGTTAAAGCTCAAGTATTAAAGTTGTTCATCTAGTCACTAGCTACGTTGTGATTGTGGTGGTATGCTCTAATCTTGATTTCCTTATTTTAATTTGTTTAAGGGTTAGGGTTTGGGTTAGTGATGAACATAAAACCCATATTTGGTGATTTTGGGTGTTCTTGGGTAAGATTGAGTCATGATGACTCAATAGTAACTAACCTAGGGTTTCAAAGTGCAAATTGGTGGTTTGAGTCTTAAAAGATTAGTTAATTACTAGCACATCTAGTAATTAAGCAAATGGGTGTTAATTGGGTTAGTGGATGGCCCGAAATAGGTGTGTTGACTTTAACATGGTCAAATGGGTAAGAATTGACCTAGTTGGGAAAGACGAGTATGAAATACCCTAATTGTGTATTAGTTGGTGTTGTTGGACCTTAATCACTAGCTTTTAGTGATTTATGATGGTCTAGACCTTAAATGGACGGTTTTGATATAAATGAGTCATTTAATGCAAGTAGGCCATTAAATGCGCATGAGTAATTGTTGATGGTTGGTCCAATTAGTTTTTGTGTTGATTGAATACTTATTGTATTAGGTACTTTACTTTGAAGCTTGCGGAAGTATAAAACCGTCACTGAATCGTTAAGGTGAGTGGAATAATTGTGATGACCCGAAAATTTCCGATAAAATTTAAACTTTAATCTTTATATGATTCCGACACGATAAGTAAAGTCTATAATGTTATGTCTCAAAATTTTTGGAAATATGTTACTTTCGACCATTTCCAACAATTCATGAACAACCATTTGATAATAGTCATGTGTATATATATATATATATATATATATATATATATATATATATATATATATATATATATATATATATATATATATGAATATGAATTCTTTATAATTGATGATTAGATGTATATCGTAACATATTAAATATTAAATGTATATTATTATAGATATATATGTTATATAATTATTAAACATTTCATAATTAATAAATTATAATATTAATATATTTAATTATAAGTTAAGATAAAAGTTATATTAATATCATTATTATTACTTTCATTAATATTAATATCTGTATTATTAATATTATTATTTATAAATAAATATATAGATATGAGATTTGATACATATAACTTATGATATTTTAATTATTATTCGTATTATTATCAGATGATATTATTACCCTTATCATTAAAAATCATTATTAGTATCCTTAATGACACTATTATTATCATTAATATTATTATTATTATTATTATTATTTTTTTATTATTATTAATACATTTATATATATTAAGTATTAATATTAATTAATATCTAACTTATAAAATCAAATAAACTAAAAGTAATATGTCAAACAACTTTATTTCAGCTGTCCCTATTTTCCCTTTTCCCGATTTAATGGTCGAATTAGTCACCTAATGTAAACAAAATCAGTTTATAATCACTTTCAACTCTTTATTTTATTTTATATCTTTCTGTATAACTGTGATATTATGTCGATCCATATCTATCTATATTATTAATTCTCTATTACTTTGAGAGGAACCCACTACTTCTTCTACTTCCTTAACTTTTGATTTAATTTGTTGGAGACTCATAACCACACCCTCTCAACTTCGAATAAACAAACCCAAACATCACTACCCTTCTCAACCCAACCAACCACGACCCAACCATTCGAGCACCCTTTTTGTTTGTTGCTACGTTTATGTTTCGGTTCAAGCTCAAACCACAAGCAAACACCCGACTGTCAAATTATGTTTATGTTTCGGATCATACACCAAGCCACAACCTTCGTGCAACACTCACCAAGTACACATCACGAAGGCCACCTTACTCGATTATCACCTTTCTATATGATATACATATACATACTCAATTTACACACCACAACCGAAACCATTATCTTACTACTCTCGGTTTCTTCATTCTCGTAAACCCATCACCACCTTTCTATTTCTTGTTCATCATGAAAACCACTAACACTCTCAACCATCATTCAAAACCCATAAACCCATAACCAACTTCATCGATAATTATCATTTTTTTTTTATTATGAAAAACAACTTGTTAATATCATTTTGTTTTGAACAACACCCACTTGAGTTTATCAAAACCTAACCACATCCACCACCTGTCTTAACCCACTAACCGAACCACGATGAGAACCATCATCAAACTATCTCGAAACTACTGTATATTTTCTGTTTTAAACGAACCCATATGTGACGATCGTTCCAAATCCATATGGACGAACACGTCATTCATCGATTTCATTGCGAGGTATTTGACCTCTATATGATACGTTTTGTAAACATTGCATTCTTTTGAAAAGGCACACCATAAATGAATATTTAAATCAAAGGTTTTCGACATCTGATGATTTCTACATATAGACAATCACCGTAAATAATAATTTACAATAGTACTTCCGTTGACAATACAGTCAAAATAAGATACATGGTGATGATTTGGTGAATGCAACGTTTTCTTGAAAAATATGCCATGTAAGAATCCATGCACATAGCTTGTCTAACATATAAGCAAACAGCGGAAGACTTATAGGGAACCTGAGAATAAACATGCTAACAAGTGTCAACACAAAGGTTGGTGAGTTCATAGTTTTAATGTTTTGCATAATCTGTACATAAAGGTGGATCACAAGATTTCAAGTGTTTCATCCAGAAATGTTTATCAAAATATTCTACGAAATTGAGCACCCTGGCAACTAAACTTAACGTATATATATTTTATACCTTTTGTATAATCATCATAATAATACACGCAAACCAACGTGTACGCTTCTCAAATAGCATACATCCGTTAAAAGGCTAGTGCTCTAGCTCGGACGGGGATATCAAGCCCTATGGATCCATATACAACTACTCGCGCCCACCAGTTCTTATAACCGGCAGTTACTAGTTACCAAAGCTAAGGGATTTTCGGTTCAAACTCGGTGTAGAATTTAGTATATACTTGTATCCATTGCGTTTAAAATAAAGTGCATGCATTCTCAGCTCAAAAATATAGATTGCAAAAGCAATTAAAAAGGGAGCAAATGAAACTCACCTTAGCAGCATATAAAGTTGTTCACCAAAATGTGACTGAAACTCGGATTACCAAATAACCGTAGATCTCAACCTAGAGAACATATGTTGGTCAATAAATGTCTATCAAGCTAGGTCAGGTCATAGTGTATCACAATTCTAATGCTCGAGATCGACATACAATAGTTATCCAAAGTCGTTTCAAAAAGTCAATTTTGTAATAGTTCAACAAAACGAGACGTGCCTTATATAAGGATTCATTTACTCGGCTGGTAATATTCAAAAATCCAATTTATCAATCTTACAAACAAGTGGTTTAAATATTAATTGCAGATTCAAAAGCAATTTTAATTAATGTCAATCATAATTCAGTTGATCATATCTTTTAATTCGTTCACCAAAATTACGCGATTTCTAAATGAAAAGTTATTGGTTTTTCGCCAGCTTTCCAAAAACATGCATCTCATATACCTTTTATCAATAATATATGTATTTAATTCGTGATTCATCATAACTGTTTAACGACGAAATTTAGCATACAAGCATGCATAAATATATATACTCGAGCACTAGACATGGATACACAATTAATATATAAATGATAAAATATGAGTGCTTACGTATCAATATTGAGATTCAATATTGTAGGAAAGTACGTAGACGTAACGGAGATGATAAACACTAGGTTTGACTTGCGAATATTACCCACGAATATTACCCATAACCTCCATAGCTATAATCCATAATTTCCTTAGCTCTATCCCCCTCGAAACCCATTTTAAAAGTGACACGTTCATAACCTCGTCGTAGTATTTTATGTATAATACTAATAATAACGATATCTAAAAATACTAATAATAATAATAAGATTAATAATAATAATATTAATCTTAATAATAATAATAATAATAATAATAATAATAATAATAATAATAATAATAATAATAATAATAATAATAATAATAATATAGAGGGAGTATGAGATAGATAGAAGTGAAGAATGCATCATAAATCAGAAAAACGATCGAATTTATAGATGCGGCCAAATTTCAGACCCCATGCGATCGCATGGGTTTTATGCCTATTTCTCATGCGATCGCATGGCCCCAAAATCCAGCTCACAATTTTTTAACTTTTAGCTTGTCGACATATTTTTATATAATATATATAATATATTTAATTTAAATAATTAATTATATATTATATTAAATTCACGTGCATAGTTGACTTGTAATTTTTGTTCCGATAAGTCGTACGTCATCACTCGACTCATGTCCAGGTTCCGATTTCTCGAACGCATTTTCGTACGCTTAGAAAACTTGCATTTTACGTTTCGTGTCACGTACCTTTGTCAAAATATAGCCTTAAATTATCCCTAAACTATACCACTCAAAATATATCTTAAACTTTCGAGTATTTTGGTCATTTACTTCTATAAATCATTATCTCGCTATTTGTTAATATATATATAATAACAATTCGTTTTATGACCAGTTTAATATTATATTTTATATATTTTCAATATTAATATATACATTTTAAAATACATATCACAAGTTATTCATATATCTAATTCCAACTGTTAATATTCCTTATTATTGTATGTCTCCAAATTACGTTATTTAAACAAACACTTTACCATTTATTTCGAATATCGTTAAAAATGAACGATTTCCCAAATCAACGTGGACCTCACAATAGAGACTCGTAATAATATCATAATCTTTAAGGGACTCAATAAATATCTTTTAATTCAATCGTTTGGCATAATCTTTTAAATCCGTAGTTAAATATATCAATCAGATAATCAAACCAATAAGGTTAATGCACAGTATCGTTTTCATAACACTTTGTTACATTTTCAAGTTATAGTATATATATGTATCTATTTACATATATTTGTTCGCGAATCGTTGAGAACAATCGAAGGGTATTTGAATAGTTCATGAATTTTAGGATTCAACTTCATAGACTTTGCTTATCGTATCGGAAACATTAAAGATTAAGTTTAAATTTGGTCAGAAATTTCCGGGTCATCACACCATAAATCAAACTATCATCACTGCTTGGTTGTTATTCAGCGAGTGCTACTGCCACCTACTGCTATTCTGTCTTCCTTGTTCGAGAAAATCACCACAGTCACCATAGTTCCACCACAAACACCACCTTTGATTTATGTTGTTTCCTGTGATATGTCGAGCCACCACCTCTTCTCTCTTGTTTCCTTTTTCTTGGCTCCTTGCATGACCACCCCTTTTAATATGTAAAAGTGGACCATTCAAATGTATTGAAGTATTTTTTTTTTAAAACGCATTATAAAAGCTTGGGACACATGTTGTAGAAGTGGGACAAACTCTAGCTTCATGGCCGACATATTACCTTTACACCATACTTGCTACTGTTGGCGTTTAAAATAAAAACGAACGTGCACTCAATCAGACTTCTTCTATTTGGGTTGCCATTTTCCTTTTTGTACTTGGGCCGTGATTTTTCTTAGATTATGGGCTGGATAATAGGATAATGAAGATGAGTTATATTGTTAGACCTATATTCGATTTAGGTTGCTATGAAACGAATCATAATAGAATAATGGGGGTGACGTTAATATAAAGGTGATGATGGTATCTATATGATATCGTGGAGTGATGATCATAATAAGTTCGATGATGATGAAATGGAGGAGATGGTCACGAATGATATTAATAAAAGACGATGAACATGATGATTAAAAGTAGGAATGGGATGATGATGAAATATGATGGTGGTTAATAAGATGATAAGTTGATAATAACCGAAGTATAAGTCGATAGTAATGATGATTAGAATGATAACGTGTTGATGATGATAAACGATGCTGGATGATGATGAAAGGGTATGTTAAGATTAGATGATGATAATTATGTGATATGATCATGGTGATAATGAAGTATGATGAAGGTGTTAAGAAGTTTTGATACATGTTACATAAATAATCACGCGAGATTAACCAGATTAGATTGATGGTGCAATACTTTAGTGGAAGGTGTGTTAACCGAGAGGTCACTAGTTCGAAACTAGGCCATGACATTTTTTTTTTGTAATAAACAATATAGCTGCTGTTGGGCCTGGATTTCTGCTGGGCCGAGACCTTCTTCCTGCTGGGCCTTGACTTCCTTTTATGTTGGGCCACGGTTTAAGTTATCTGTTGGGTCGAGATTAACCTACAATGTTGGGCTAAAATTTAGTTAAAAGGAATTATGCCTCAAGTAAATTAGAAAGAAATTGATGGAGCAATGGTTAGGGAAGTAGTTGGGTTAGCGAGAGGTTTTGAGTTCGAGCCCGAGCAATGACACTTATTTTTGGAACTATTTCCTTGAGGTAGTTTTCTATTATTAATTATTATTATTATTATTATTATTATTATTATTATTATTATTATTATTATTATTATTATTATTATTATTATTATTATTATTATTATTATTATTATTATTATTATTATTATTATTATTATTATTATTATTATTATTAATATTATTACTAACACAAGTATTATTAGATTATCATTATTATTATCATTATTATTAGAACACTTATTATTAGTATTATTATTTTTAGAATCATAATTATTATTATTATCATTATTAAGTATAAATACTAATATTATTATTATAAAATAATACAACTTTTTATTTATTATTATTAATATTACTTTATCAAATGATTTTTAGTTATATAACACTATAGTTAATACATATAACATATCTATATTAACGTTTTATAATAAATACTAACTATTTAGTTAAAGTACATAAAATATAAATATTTAAATTACTGACGAAACATATAATTTATTAAAATAACAATTATATCACTAACAATATGTAAACTTAGTTGTTCGATTACAAGTATGTGTGTTAATATATAAACAAATGATATAGGTTCGTGAATCCGAGGCCAACCTTACACTTGTTCAATGATGTTATATGTATTTTTACTACAAAATACAGTATGGTGAGTTTCATTTGCTCCCTTTTACTCTTTTCATTTTTGGGACTGAGAATATATGCGCTGTTTTTACAACTGCTTTATTAAATGCTTTTGAAATATATTTTGGAATGCCAATACATGAAATGCTTTTATAAATGTTTGACGAGATAGACACAAGCAAAACATTCCTCGAATGAATTATTATGCAGACAGAAGTTCTGTGGATTATTATTGAATTATGTGGACATGATAATTGCCACCATTGAATTATGTGGACAGAATAATTGCCACCATTGAATTATGTGGACATGATAATTGCCACCATTGAATTATGTGGACAGTATAATTGCCACCATTGAATTATGTGGACATGATAATTGCCACCCATTTATATGAATGTTATGTATCGAGAGAATGATTTTATACACAGGTTATGTGTATGATATTTTGTACACGAGATATGTGTACGGTTACAAAGATTTGTTAAAATGGTTTCGTACACGAGAAATGTGTGCTGTATTTAAAAGATATCGCATGTACGTTACAGGTGGGTATAGGAGTCGGGCCCATTTATACCATGCAGCATTTAAATCTTGTGGTCTATCAAAATGATGAATTTTATTGTTTTTATGATAAACCTATGAACTCACCAACCTTTTGGTTGACACTTGAAAGCATGTTTATTCTCAAGTATGAAATAAATCTTCCGCTGTGCATTTGCTCATATTAAAGACATTATTTGGAGTCGATCATCGCAATGGGACCAAATGTTGGTGACTTTGTCCGGATGGATTAGGACGGGTCCTTTCAGTTGGTATCAGAGCGGTGGTCGTAGCGAACCAGGTCTTACATTAGTGTGTCTAACTAGTAGTTGTTAGGATGCATTAATGAGTCTGGACTTCGGCCTAGTAATTGTTAGGATATATTAATAAGTCTGGACTTGAACCTGGTCTGCATGTCAAAAGTTTTGCTTATCATGTCTTGTCCAAAATTACCTACTTATCATTCTTAGTCTAGACACATGTTACTGCATTGATTGCATGAATAGAGTATAGACAAAAATTCATATCTTAGCGTATCTGCTAATTCATATCTTAGCGTATCTGTTACTGTAGACTTTATCTGACACGTTTCCTTAATTCCCTTCGTAATCTACGGGATCTTCTATACTATGTACATGTATTCTATGTAATTAGAATATCATCTGACATCCGAAAATCATTTCATATCGAAAAATCCTTTATTCAATCGTACGCAATAGAACTCACAACTAGTTCAAGTTCCTCGGATTCCGATATGGAGTCCCACTCCAGCTCCAAAAGCAGCATCACCAGAATGAATCAATCAATCAGCCATCCCCAATTCAACTGATGGGTTTGTAGTCGACTTAATCAATAGAGACGAGAAAAAGGCGATCCTTTTCACCAACCAAATTTCCCTCCTGGCAATGAACCTAAAGTACTCACCGGAAAACCAATCCGAAACACCATTTTCACCCTCATTTGAAATGTCCCGTTCTTATTGATTAAAAACGTTCCATATTAATTGATTTCGTTGTGAGATTTTGACCTCTATATGAGACGTTTTTCAAAGACTGCATTCATTTTAAAATAAACCATAACCTTTATTTCATCAATAAAGGTTTAAAAAGCTTTACGTAGATTATCAAATAATGATAATCTAAAATATCCTGTTTACACACGACTAATACATAATGGTTTACAATACAAATATGTTACAACGAAATAAGTTTCTTGAATGCAGTTTTTACACAATATCATACAAGCATGGACTCCAAATCTTGTCCTTATTTAAGTATGCGACAGCGGAAGCTCTTAATAATCACCTGAGAATCAACATGCTTAAAACGTCAACAAAAAATGTTGGTGAGTTATAGGTTTAACCTATATATATCAAATCATAACAATAGACCACAAGATTTCATATTTCAATATACATCCCATACATAGAGATAAAAATCATTCATATGGTGAACACCTAGTAACCGACATTAACAAGATGCATATATAGAGAATATCCCCATCATTCCGGGACACCCTTCGGTGTAACAACCCAACCCGTTAACCTTCCAAAAATGTGCCACACAAAAAAAAAAAATCTGGAACAGTTGATCTGGACGGCGTCCAAAAGCTTGGACGGCGTCCAGAACTTAAGACTGGGACGGCGTCCAGCCATCTGGGACGGCGTCCAGATGTACTAAAACATTCTGATCAGTTTTTCGAACACACGCGGGCGAAAACCCGCTTCCCGACACTTTTAAACCAAAACACTTTCACAATAGATTACAATAGTTTAAACTAGGAGTTTTCCACAATAAAAACCGAGTTTTACGACACCGGGCCCACATCGACCCAAAATACCACAAGTGACTATTTCGACCCATTAGTTTATACAAAAACATAGACCGAGCATGGGATTGGGGACACGCTACCCAATCCTAATCAAATCCAAAAGCAAGTCTTCTAAAGCAACTACGCAAGTCCACTAGTCCCCGCGCTTACCCGAGCCACCGCATCCGTGCAATCTATAAAAATGTAAACAACGAGAGGGTAAGCTAACGCTTAGTGAATGATAATATACTACATACATATATATGCATAAAATGGACACGCCTCACAAAATCAAATACCGTATACCGGAGCATCCAAGCATAAAGGCAAGCTAGTCTAAGCATACCGTAAGATCACTAAGCAACGAGCTAAAGATACATCAACAAAATATAAGTTCACCAACAACGATGTGAACAATGCCAATAAGCTACACCCGGAGAGTTAGCTACATCACGACAATACAACATTATATGTATACAATATATATATATATATATATATATATATATATATATATATATATATATATATATATATATATATATATATATATATATATATATATATATATATATATATATATATATATATATATAATTTACTTACGCTTACAACACAATAACCATGGTCGACCAATAGTACAAGGGAACGGCGCTCGCGAAAACGCCATTGGTGTTCATAACATCCGTTAGGGCACTTAACACCTCGCACCACTTACCCCTAGGGTGGCACCTTAACACCTCGGCACATCACCCCGAGTGGCATCTTAACACCTCGATGCAACACTCATTATTTTACGGAGTGGTGTCTTAACACCTCGACACTACACTCCTAGGTGGCATCTTAACACCTCGATGCTACACCCGAGTGGCATCTTAACACCTCGATGCTACACTCTTCACGTAAAACGTGGTGTCTTAACACCTCGACACTACACCTTTCACTCTACAACAAATAGATACATTATATACATACGCATATAATTATTCTACTCACTATATTAACCCTTCGTCATTGGGGTTATATAAGTCCACATCACACGCCTATGTGATAACGTACACACAAAGTGTGCACCTCGCCAACGTGGTCAACCAAAACGCACAACCGTGCCAATTGGACCTATACACAAGTCCAATAATTCCACCTATACGAGAAGCGAGCTCTACAAGCGAGAACCCCTTCTCCCGACCCGCACCCATCCTACACATACATATGCATATAGGATATTAACACTCACCTAGTCGTCTTGATGAATGCTTCCAAATAAACCGCAACGCGCCAAATGGAAAGTACCTATTCTATTATCACAAACACAACAACACAATTAGGGTTGACTTACAAACTAACCCAATTGACACCTAGTGCAAATTCGACCCATTTGCACTTCTAAGCACGAAACGCGCCCAAACTAACCAATAATCACTAACACGAGTGAAAATGGTCCTAACACGTCAATTAAACCCGAACACAAGTGTTAAACACGTGTCATACCCATTTTGACACCAAAACCCTAATTTTGACCCATTTCAAAATTAGTTAGCCAAACTCACCCAAAAGAGTTTCAACACTTCCATAATCACTAAACCTAGTGATTAAACTCAAGATCAAACCCTAATCAAGGCTAAAACGTCAACCAACCCAAAACCCGCCAAGTGACAAGATTAACAAGTCACCATGAACCTACTTCATCATCTAAAAGGGTTTCACAACAATCTAGCTCAAAACTCTAACTTGAACATCAAATCTAACAAATGAAATTCGGAGTTTGAGCTTACCAATACCACCACAACGTAGCTAGGAGCGAGATGAACAACTTTAGAACCCGAGCTTTTGCGAGAATCAAACTCCTTCTCCAAATCCACCTTTCTCTCTCTCTAGAACTTCTCCTCTCTCTCTAAATAATGTTGGGAGTGTTTGTGAAGATGAAATATGATCCACAAATGACCAAGGAACCAGCCTTGAAGGGTCCAAACCGGCATCTAAGTGATTTTACCATTTTACCCCTTTTAAAATAATTAAAACAGCTGGCTCGACAGACCGTTTGGACGGCGTCCCACCTTTTGTTGCTGGACGGCGTCCCCCTTATCGGGACGGCGTCCCACCTTTTGTTGCTGGACGGCGTCCCTCATATCTGGACGGCGTCCCGACCTACTGCAAAATCAGAAACAAAAAACAGGGTGTTACAACTCTCCCCCACTTAGAATCGATCACGTCCTCGTGATCCTCGTCACTTAACCAAACGGACCACACTCCACGGTCCTCAACATAAGTCCCAATCCGACTTTCCTAGTCAACTCTTCCCAAGGAATCACCTTTAACAACTAGAATCGTCTCCCGCGATTTATCAAACCCACTATCCGAGCACTAAAACCATGCTCACTCCCTATCATCGGGAAAACTCCACCAATCTCGGACCGAGATATCAACCCTTCAGCGTACCATTACATGTACAATGCTAGAAGCAACCAAGTCTCAATCCTAAAGTCAACAATCCGAAATGATGAAGACGGACCACATGAATCCTTACGGATTACACTTACCACTAAACATCCTTTGTAGTGCGCAATACAACCAATACGCCACTATCCTAACATCATAAACAACGGCTAAAACCAAAAGCGCCCAAAACGACTATGGCAATGCTAATCCTAAGGTGTACAAAATCGGCTATTGTCATACCCATGACAACATGTAAGCGAAACACGGCTATCACATCACAAATCACACCACACGGTCCTCACGACCCCACCATCAGCGTATAAAACAACCGATAGTTCCCACAACACAAATCAAGAATGGTACTCTCATTTCCCACCGGTACTCGCATTTCCCGATAATGTTATGCCATGCCGACGTAACACTACTCTCCTGATGAAGTCAGCGGACCTTGAAGGACATGCTTCACCAATCTCAACACCGGATGAAGTCAGCGGACCCGAAAGTCATGCTTCACCGATATATCACCTCGCTCATGATGAAGTCAGCGGACCTGAAGATCATGCTTCACCAATCGCATACTCCCATGATGAAGTCAGCGGACTCCGAAAGTCATGCTTCATCATTCATCAATACCACGATGAAGTCAGCGGACCCCGAAGGTCATGCTTCATCAATCACATACGCACTTTCGGCCTCAAACAACGAGTAGTGCAACATCGCGCTCTGTTACACTATAGTGAACCCTAGCGGATACCACTAACCATCCATAATCGAGCAAGAACCACATATATCGAACATAGGTACCAAACAATAATTCTCCAAAAGAGAACCCGACTCACACACATCCCTTAACCGAGGGATTTTACCTTGCTCGCCAAATACGTCCATTATCTCTCAATGAGATTCACCAACATACCACCTCAGTGATAATTTACAAATCCAATATCATAAGTACAAGTTAACCAAAATTGTACTCTACCACAAATCGACCCAAACTGTGTCTCGACCAAATTTTCGGATCTACCAAAAGCATCATCCGAAATCTCACACTAAAACTTCCTCGTGCGGGAGTGTAACTCCCCCACTTGGAACTACGTTCCAATATCCACAACTCGTACAATGCTACCAAAGGTAGACTTTACCAACAATTGGGTTCACACGACCCATCACTACATCTTGCTCCAACCATGAGCATACAAAGGATTTCAAACGATCCTTAAACACTTCGAATGAAAAGTGTACCACAAAATGCACAAACTATACTCTCGCAATCATCCAATTGCTTTAGTTTGTCAGATTTCAACCCAGTCACTCATGTACCTAAGGGTTTCTCCAGTACCCTAAGTACAACGTAACCGCATCACTATCGGAGTCGGACACCACGCTAGTAGGTATAAGAGAGGCACCTAATGTCGCGTCATGTAGACTCCATTACCAACATACATCAAGGTCCAAAACACTCGATCTCAAAGGTTCCAACCACCCGACGAACCTCATGGTTCATCAACTTTAACACGAGGGCGAACACGCTCTAACATCCGAACACCTAAGCCCATCCACATGGCTTGGTAGAAACATTCCCAATACTAAGGAATGCTTGGTTGCACCAAGTCTTATGCCCTTCGCCCAACAATCAAAACGTCACCATAGGGTACTTCCATTAGGAACGTCACCCATAACAACAATATCAAGCACAACACGATGCATTTAACATACACCAACTCAAACGGCACATAATAAATTATCAAAGGACATTTATTAAAACGAAACGTACCTTAACGTCTCCTTGTCGCCCCCGTCCCCGCTAACTCGGGACATTCTGACTTACGATGTCCTTCTTCTTGGCAATTGAAGCATACCGTGCCATCACCCTTTGGCAACGGACATTTCCAAGACTTGTGACCCTTCACGCCACAATTGTAGCACCTAGACGCACTAGAATCCGATATACCCGTCCGTGTACCACCCGTGCTCACGCTCGGACCCTTAGTCCTCTTACTTGGAGCACCATAAGAAACAACCCTTCTCTCACTTGAAGGTTCACCAACCTTCGATCGCGAATACGACTCGAAATCTCTAGCCGCGGTGAATAACTCCGCAAACGATCTCGCCTGAACTCTGCTAATCTTACTCTTCAAGTCATTATTCAAGGTTCGATAGAAATCTTGCATCAACAAATGATCATTCCCCAAATACTCCTGGCAAAAACGAGCCTTCGCCATAAAGGTCGTCTTGAGAGTATTCAAATCCATATAACCCTGTTGCAAATTTCGCAACTCATTACGCAATTCCCACAAGTCGGCCGAAGTCCGAAACTCCTCGAAGAATTCCTCCTTAAACTCGTCCCACGATAAGGCCATAAACGTTTCGCCACCAACAAGATCAATCTTACCATCCAACCAATCCCTCGCCCTACCCCGCAACAAACTCGTAGCGAGTCTCGTCTTTTTCTCGGGAGGGCAATCAATAGTACGAAAACACCCTTCAACATCCGAAATCCAAGTTGTGCTTACCAAAGGATCCGGTTTTCCGTCATACATCGGGGGTTTAGTCCTCATGAAGATCTTAAGACAACGCTCCATTTCACTACTACTTTGAAGTTCGGAATACTTCCTATCCATTTCTTCTCGAAACGCACTCATTTGCTCTGCAACGGCGGCCGCAACTCTAGCGTTAAACTTCGCGTCATTCGCCTCGATCTCGTTTCGCGTCTCCATTCTAAAGAATGCAAAACGATTAGTCCACGAACGTATAAAACCGCACGCACAACACCGTCCCATCTTGCTAAACACTCGTCGTACATCACTCGTTAGACACGATTTGCACCCGTAATAAGGTCTGCAAGTCCTTATTACGCACACACGCCGCATCGACTCGTTAGTACAACGACCGCCTCGCTCGATGATATAAACAAACACAACCACAAACAAAACACAACGTAAGAATCAATATCGCAACACAATAGCATATTAATAATATCTGCATTACTAATATAAACGTTAGTCAACCTACAATCAAGGCACTAACTAAACTCATTCCGACCGTAATGCTACAAGTCCCGCAACAAATAAGCACACAAAAAAGTCTAAGTCTAGGCACCTATCTCAAGTCACCTAAATCCCTTAGACCATGCTCTGATACCACTTGTAACAACCCAACCCGTTAACCTTCCAAAAATGTGCCACACAAAAAAAAAATAAATTCTGGAACAGTTGATCTGGACGGCGTCCAAAAGCTTGGACAGCGTCCAGAACTTAAGACTGGGACGGCGTCCAACCATCTGGGACGGCGTCCAGATGTACTAAAACATTCTGATCAGTTTTTCGAACACACACGGGCGAAAACCCGCTTCCCGACACTTTTAAACCAAAACACTTTCACAATAGATTACAATAGTTTAAATTAGGAGTTTTCCACAATATTAGGAGTTTTCCACAATAAAAACCGAGTTTTACGACACCGAGCCCACATCGACCCAAAATACCACAAGTGACTATTTTGACCCATTAGTTTATACAAAAACATAGACCGAGCATGGGATTGGGGACACGCTATCCAATCCTAATCAAATCCAAAAGCAAGTCTTCTAAAGCAACTACGCAAGTCCACTAGTCCCCGCGCTTACCCGAGCCACCGCATCCGTGCAATCTATAAAAATGTAAACAACGAGAGGGTAAGCTAACGCTTAGTGAATGATAATATACTACATACATATATATGCATAAAATGGACACGCCTCACAAAATCAAATACCGTATACCGGAGCATCCAAGCATAAAGGCAAGCTAGTCTAAGCATACCGTAAGATCACTAAGCAACGAGCTAAAGATACATCAACAAAATATAAGTTCACCAACAACGATGTGAACAATGCCAATAAGCTACACCCGGAGAGTTAGCTACATCACAACAATACAACATTATATGTATACAATATATATATATATATATATATATATATATATATATATATATATATATATATATATATATATATATATATATATATATATATATATATATAATTTGCTTACGCTTACAACACAATAACCATGGTCGACCAATAGTACAAGGGAACGGCGCTCGCGAAAACGCCATCGGTGTTCATAACATCCGTTAGGGCACTTAACACCTCGCACCACTAACCCCTAGGGTGGCACCTTAACACCTCGGCACATCACCCCGAGTGGCATCTTAACACCTCGATGCAACACTCATTATTTTACGGAGTGGTGTCTTAACACCTCGACACTACACTCCTAGGTGGCATCTTAACACCTCGATGCTACACCCGAGTGGCATCTTAACACCTCGATGCTACACTCTTCACGTGAAACGTGGTGTCTTAACACCTCGACACTACACCTTTCACGCTACAACAAATAGATACATTATATACATACGCATATAATTATTCCACTCACTATATTAACCCTTCGTCATTGGGGTTATATAAGTCCACATCACACGCCTATGTGATAACGTACACACAAAGTGTGCACCTCGCTAACGTGGTCAACCAAAACGCACAACCGTGCCAATTGGACCTATACACAAGTCCAATAATTCCACCTATACGAGAAGCGAGCTCTACAAGCGAGAACCCCTTCTCCTGACCCGCACCTATCCTACACATACATATGCATATAGGATATTAACACTCACCTAGTCGTCTTGATGAATGCTTCCAAGTAAACCGCAACGCGCTAAATGGAAAGTACCTATTCCATTATCACAAACACAACAACACAATTAGGGTTGACTTACAAACTAACCCAATTGACACCTAGTGCAAATTCGACGCATTTGTACTTCTAAGCACGAAACGCGCCAAACTAACCAATAATCACTAACACGAGTGAAAATGGTCCTAACACGCCAATTAAACCCGAACACAAGTGTTAAACATGTGTCATACCCATTTTGACACTAAAACCTTAATTTTGACCCATTTCAAAATTAGTTAGCCAAACTCACCCAAAAGAGTTTCAACACTTCCATAATCACTAAACCTAGTGATTAAACTCAAGATCAAACCCTAATCAAGGCTAAAACGTCAACCAACCTAAAACCCACCAAGTGACAAGATTAACAAGTCACCATGAACCTACTTCATCATCTAAAAGGGTTTCACAACAATCTAGCTCAAAACTCTAACTTGAACATCAAATCTAACAAATGAAATTCGGAGTTTGAGCTTACCAATACCATCACAACGTAGCTAGGAGCGAGATGAACAACTTTAGAACCCGAGCTTTTGCGAGAATCTGACTCCTTCTCCAAATCCACCTTTCTCTCTCTCTAGAACTTCTCCTCTCTCTCTAAATAATGTTGGGAGTGTTTGTGAAGATGAAATATGATCCACAAATGACCAAGGAACCAGCCTTGAAGGGTCCAAACCGGCATCTAAGTGATTTTACCCCTTTTAAAATAATTAAAACAGCTGGCTCGACAGACCGTTTGGACGGTGTCCCAAACTTTGGACGGCGTCCCACCTTTTGTTGCTGGACGGCGTCCCCCTTATCGGGACGGCGTCCCACCTTTTGTTGCTGGACGACGTCCCTCATATCTGGACGGTGTCCTGACCTACTGCAAAATCAGAAACAAAAAACAGGGTGTTACATTCGGATATGATATAAATTTTGAAGTACTAAAGCATCCGGTACTTTGGATGGGGTTTGTTAGACCCAATAGATCTATCTTTAAGATTCGCATCAATTAGGGTGTCTGTTCCATAATTCTTAGATTACCAGACTTAATAAAAAGGGGCATATTCGATTTCGATATGTCAACCATAGAATGTAGTTTCACATACTTGTGTCTATTTTGTAAATCATTTATAAAACCTGCATGTATTCTCATCCCAAAATTATTAGATTTTAAAAGTGGGACTATAACTCACTTTCATAGATTTTTTACTTCGTCGGGAAGTAAGACTTGGCCACTGGTCGATTCACGAACCTATAACAAATATGTACATATATATCAAAGTATGTTCAAAATATATTTACAACACTTTTAATACATTTTGATGTTTTAAGTTCATTAAGTCAGCTGTCCTCGTTAGTAACCTACAACTAGTTGTCCAAAGTTAGATGTACAGAAAAAATTGATATATATTATCTTCAATCCACCACCCAGTGTATACACGTCTCAGGCTAAATCACAACTCAAAGTATATATATTTTTGGAATCAACCTCAACCATGTATAGCTAACTCCCACATTACTGCATATAGAGTGTCTATGGTTGTTCCAAATAATATATACACATGGGTCGATATGATATGTCAAAACATTTGCATACGTGTCTATGGTATCCCAAGATTACATAATATATTAGAATACATGTATAATACAATATAAGTTAGCTAGGATATGATTAATATAAATTTGTTACAAATTTTCACGTTGCTACAACAAGAAAAATTATCCAATCTTGTTTTACCCATAACTTCTTCATTTTAAATCCGTTTTGAGTGAATCAAATTGCTATGGTTTCATATTGAATTCTATTTTATGAATCTAAATAGAAAAGTATAGGTTTATAGTCGGAAATATAAGTTACAAGTCTTTTTTGTAAGAGGTAGTCATTTCAGTCGAAAGAACGACGTCTTGATGACCATTTTGAAAAACATACTTCCACTTTGAGTTTAACCATGATTTTTGGATATAGTTTCATGTTCATAAGAAAAATCATTTTTCCAGAAGAATAACTTTTAAATCAAAGTTTATCATAGTTTTTAATTAACTAACCCAAAACAGCCCGCGGTGTTACTACGACGGCGTAAATCCGGTTTTACGGTGTTTTTCGTGTTTTCAGGTTTTAAATCATTAAGTTAGCATATAATATAGATATAGAACATGTGTTTATTTGATTTTAAAAGTCAAGTTAGAAGGATTAACTTTTATTTGCGAACAAGTTTAGAATTAACTAAACTATATTCTAGTGATTACAAGTTTAAAACTTCGAATAAGATAGCTTTATATGTATGAATCGAATGATGTTATGAACATCATTACTACCTCAAGTTTTCTGGATAAAGCTACTGGAAATGAGAAAAATGGATCTAGCTTCAAAGGATCCTTGGATGGCTTGAAAGTTCTTGAAGCAGAATCATGACACGAAAATAGTTCAAGTAAGATTTTCACTCGAAATAAGATTGTTATAGTTATAGAAATTGAATCAAAGTTTGAATATGAGTATTACCTTGTATTAGAAAGATATCTTACTGTAAATCAGAAGATTTCTTGAGGTTGGATGATCACTCTACAAGATTGGAAGTAAGCTAGCAAACTTGGAAGTATTCTTGATTTTATGAAACTAGAACTTGTAGAATTTATGAAGAACACTTAGAACTTGAAGATAGAACTTGAGAGAGATCAATTAGATGAATAAAATTGAAGAATGAAAGTGTTTGTAGGTGTTTTTGGTCGTTGGTGTATAGATTAGATATAAAAGATATGTAATTTTGTTTACATATAAATAAGTCATGAATGATTACTCATATTTTTTTAATTTTTTGAGATATTTCATGCTAATTGCCAAATGATGGTTCCCACATGTGTTAGGTGACTCACATGGGCTGCTAAGAGTTGATCATTGGAGTGTATATACCAATAGTACATACATCTAAAAGCTGTGTATTGTACGAGTACGAATACGGGTGCATACGAGTAGAATTGTTGATGAAACTGAACTAGGATGTAATTGTAAGAATTTTTTTTAAGTAGAAGTATTTTGATAAGTGTCTTGAAGTCTTTCAAAAGTGTATGAAAACATATTAAAACACTACATGTATATACATTTTAACTGAGTCGTTAAGTCATCGTTAGTCGTTACATGTAAGTGTTGTTTTGAAACCTTTAGGTTAACGATCTTGTTAAATGTTGTTAACCCAATGTTTATAATATCAAATAAGATTTTAAATTATTATATTATCATGATATTATGATGTACGAATATCTCTTAATATGATATATGTACATTAAATGTCGTTACAACGATAAACGTTACATATATGTCTCGTTTCAAAATCATTAAGTTAGTAGTCTTGTTTTTACATATGTAGTTCATTATTAATATACTTAATGATATGTTTACTTATCATAATATCATGTTAACTATATATATAACCATATATATGTCATCATATAGTTTTTACAAGTTTTAACGTTCGTGAATCACCGGTCAACTTGGGTGGTCAATTGTCTATATGAAACCTATTTCAATTAATCAAGTCTTAACAAGTTTGATTGCTTAACATGTTGGAAACATTTAATCATGTAAATATCAATTTCATTTAATATATAAAAACATGGAAAAGTTCGGGTCACTACAGTACCTACCCGTTAAATAAATTTCGTCCCGAAATTTTAAGCTGTTGAAAGTGTTGACGAATCTTCTGGAAATAGATGCGGGTATTTCTTCTTCATCTGATCTTCACGCTCCCAGGTGAACTCGGGATCTCTACGAGCATTCCATCGAACCTTAACAATTGGTATCTTGTTTTGTTTAAGTCTCTTAACCTCACGATCCATTATTTCGACGGGTTCTTCAATGAATTGAAGTTTTTCATTGATTTGGATTTCGTCCAACAGAATAGTGAGATCTTCTTTAGCAAAACATTTCTTCAAATTCGAGACGTGGAAAGTGTTATGTACATTAGCAAGTTGTTGAGGTAACTCAAGTCGGTAAGCTACTGGTCCGACACGATCAATAATCTTGAATGGTCCAATATACCTTGGATTTAATTTCCCTCATTTACCAAATCGAACAACACCTTTCCAAGGTGCAACCTTAAGCATGACCATCTCTCCAATTTCAAATTCTAAGTCTTTTCTTTTAATGTCGGCGTAGCTCTTTTGTCGACTTTGGGCGGTTTTCAACCATTGTTGAATTTAGATGATCTTCTCGGTAGTTTATTGTATTATCTCCGGACCCGTAATCTGTCTATCCCCCACTTCACTCCAACAAATCGGAGACCTGCACTTTCTACCATAAAGTGCTTCAAACGGCGCCATCTCAATGCTTGAATGATAGCTGCTGTTGTAGGAAAATTCTGCTAACGGTAGATGTCGATCCCAACTGTTTCTGAAATCAATAAAATATGCTCGTAAAATGTCTTTAAGCGTTTGTATCGTCCTTTCGCTCTGCCCATCAGTTTGTGGATGATAGGCAGTACTCATGTCTAGACGAGTTCCTAATGCTTGCTGTAATGTCTGCCAGAATCTTGAAACAAATCTGCCATCCCTATCAGAGATAATAGAGATTGGTATTCCATGTCTGGAGACGACTTCCTTCAAATACAGTCGTGCTAACTTCTCCATCTTGTCATCTTCTCTTATTGGCAGGAAGTGTGCTGATTTGGTGAGACGATCAACTATTACCTAAATAGTATCATAACCACTTGCAGTCCTTGGCAATTTAGTAATGAAATCCATGGTAATGTTTTCCCATTTCCATTCTGGGATTTCAGGTTGTTGTAGTAGACCTGATGGTTTCTGATGTTCAGCTTTGACCTTAGAACACGTCAAACATTCTCCTACATATTTAGCAATATCGGCTTTCAAACCTGGCCACCAAAAATGTTTCTTAAGATCCTTGTATATCTTCCCCGTTCCAGAATGTATTGAGTATCTGGTTTTATGAGCTTCTCTAAGTACCATTTCTCTCATATCTCCAAATTTTGGTACACAAATTCTTTCAGCCCTATACCGAGTTCTGTCTTCCTGAATATTAAGATGCTTCTCCGATCCTTTGGGTATTTCATCCTTTGAATTTCCCTCTTTTAAAACTCCTTGTTGCGCCTCCTTTATTTGAGTAGTAAGGTTAGTGTGAATCATTATATTCATAGATTTTACTCGAATGGGTTCTCTGTCCTTTCTGCTCAAGGTGTTGGCTACCACATTTGCCTTCTCCGGGTGGTAACGAATCTAATCATTCAACAATTCAATCCACCTACGCTGCCTCATATTCAGTTTTTTCTGATTAAATATGTGTTGAAGACTTTTGTGGTCGGTATATATAATACTTTTGACCCCATATAAGTAGTGCCTCCAAGTCTTTAATGCAAAAAAAACCGCGCCTAAATCCAAATCATGCGTCGTATAATTTTGTTCGTGAATCTTCAATTGTCTAGACGCATAAGCAATCACCTTCGTTCGTTGCATTAATACACAACCGAGACCTTGCTTTGATGCATCACCATAAATCACAAATTCATCATTCCCTTCAGGCAATGACAATATAGGTGCCGTAGTTAGCTTTTTCTTCAATAACTGAAACGCTTTCTCTTGTTCATCCTTCCATTCAAATTTCTTCCCTTTATGCGTTAATGCAGTCAAGGGTTTTGCTATTCTGGAAAAGTCTTGGATGAACCTTCTGTAGTAACCAGCTAGTCCTAAAAACTGGCGTATGTGTTTCGGAGTTTTCGGGGTTTCCCACTTTTCAACAGTTTCTATCTTTGCCGGATCCACCTTAATACCTTCTTTGTTCACTATGTGACCGAGGAATTGAACTTCTTCCAACCAAAATGCACACTTTGAAAACTTAGTGTACAATTCTTCCTTCCTCAATACTTCTAACACTTTTCTCAAATGTTCACCGTGTTCTTGGTCATTCTTTGAGTAAATAAGTATGTCATCAATGAAAACAATGACAAACTTGTCAAGGTATATTCCATACACTCGGTTCATAAGGTCCATGAACACAGCTGGTGCATTAGTTAAACCAAACGGCATGACCATAAACTCGTAATGACCGTAACGTGTTCTGAAAGTAGTCTTTGGAATATCATCTTCTTTCACCCGCATTTGATGATACCCGGAACGTAAGTCAATCTTTGAATAAACAGACAAGCCTTGTAGTTGATCAAATAAGTCGTCAATTCTCGGTAGTGGGTAGCGGTTCTTGATGGTAAGTTTGTTCAACTCTCGGTAGTCGATACACAACCTGAATGTACCATCTTTCTTCTTGACAAACAAAACAGGAGCTCCCCACGGTGATGTGCTTGGTCGAATGAAACCACGCTCTAAAAGTTCTTGTAATTGGTTTTGCAGTTCTTTCATCTCGCTGGGTGCGAGTCTGTAAGGAGCACGAGCTATTGGTGCAGCTCCTGGTACAAGATCTATTTGAAATTCAACGGATCGATGTGGGTGTAATCCCGGTAATTCTTTCGGAAATACATCAGAAAATTCTTTTGCGACGGGAACATCATTGATGCTCTTTTCTTCAGTTTGTACTTTCTCGACATGTGCTAGAACAGAATAGCAACCTTTTCTTATTAGTTTTTGTGCCTTCAAATTACTAATAAGATGTAGCTTCGTGTTGCCCTTTTCTCCGTACACCATTAAGGGTTTTCCTTTTTCTCGTATAATGCGAATTGCATTTTTGTAACAAACGATCTCTGCTTTCACTTCTTTCAACCAGTCCATACCGATTATCACATCAAAACTCCCTAACTCTACTGGTATCAAGTCAATCTTAAATGTTTCGCTAACCAGTTTAATTTCTCGATTCCGACATATATTATCTGCTAAAATTAATTTACCATTTGCTAATTCGAGTAAAAATTTACTATCCAAAGGCGTCAATGGACAACTTAATTTAGCACAAAAATCTTTACTCATATAGCTTCTATCCGCACCCTAATCAAATAAAACGTAAGCAGATTTATTGTCAATAAGAAACATACCCGTAACAAGCTCCTGGTCTTCCTGTGCCTCTGCCGCATTAATATTGAAAACTCTTCCACGGCCTTGTCCATTCGTGTTCTCCTGGTTCGGGCAATTTCTAATAATGTGGCCCGGTTTTCCACATTTATAACAAACTACATTGGCATAACTTGCTCCGACACTACTTGCTCCGCCATTACTCGTTCCGACACCATTTGTTCCTTTCGCTCTGTTAACCCCTGGTCCGTAGACCTCACACTTCGCCGCGCTATGACCATTTCTTTTACACTTGTTGCAAAATTTGGTGCAGAACCCCGAGTGATACTTTTCACACCTTTGGCATAGCTGCTTCTGATTGTTGTTGTTGTTGTTGCGGTTATTTTTGTTGTTAGGATGATTGTTGTAGTTGTTGTAGTTGTTGTTGTTGTTGTTGTTGTTGGGCCGTTTTTTGTAGTTGCGATTGAGGTTGCGATTGTTGGGATAGTTGTTGCGATTATTGTTGTAATTGCTGTTGTTGTTGTATTGGTGATTCTTATCACCGTTTTCCTCCCACTTTCTTTTGACTTGCTTCACAATGGCCTCTTCAGCAGTCTGTTCTTTAATTCTTTCTCCAATCTGGTTCACTAGTTTGTGAGCCATTCTACTTGCCTGTTGTATGGAGGTGGGCTCGTGTGAACTTATATCTTCTTGGATTCTTTTCGGTAATCCTTTCACAAATGCGTCGATCTTCTCTTCCTCATCTTCGAACGCTCCCGGACACAATAGGCACAATTCTGTGAATCGTCTTTCGTATGTGGTAATATCAAATCCTTGGGTTCTTAACCCTCTAAGTTCTGTCTTGAGTTTATTGACCTCGGTTCTGGGACGGTACTTCTCGTTCATCAAGTGCTTGAATGCTGACCACAGTAGTGCGTAAGCATCATCTTGTCCCACTTGCTCTAGATAGGTATTCCACCATGTTAACGCAGAACCTGTGAAGGTATGCGTAGCGTACTTCACTTTGTCCTCTTTAGTACACTTACTTATGGCAAACACCGAATCAACCTTCTCGGTCCACCGTTTCAATCTGATCGGTCCTTCGGTTCCATCAAATTCCAAAGGTTTGCAGGCAGTGAATTCTTTGTAGGTGCATCCTACACGATTTCCTGTACTGCTAGATCCAAGGTTATTGTTGGTATGTAGCGCAGCCTGTACTGCGGCTATGTTTGAAGCAAGAAAGGCACGAAATTCCTCTTCTCTCATATTCAAGGTGTGTCGAGTAGTCGGTGCCATTTCCTTCAAAATAGTTAAATGAAACGATTTAATCATATAGAATATCAAGAGTAGTCAATAGTATTTTGTAGCGTAATATGAACTTATTTATAAAAGCTCTTTCTTCATATTAGCGTTTTATACTCTTTAATTCGGGTAGTACATACCCGTTAAGTTCATACTTAGTAGCTTACATACCATTTCAACTACTACAATTCTATATGAAAAACTAATCACAAAAAAAAATATCATATTCAAACCTTTATACAATAACTTGCAAACTTACAATACCGCTTTTTTTTACATATAGCATGAAATATAGCACATAAAACTTTGATACAAAGTAGTTGCGAAGATAATTCTAGTTAATAAATAAGGCGTTCAGCAAAGGCACTAAAGACACGTAATTCATACGTCCAGAAACAAGTCATGCATTCTGGTTTTACTAATACCACTTCCCATCCTTGGTTTTGTGGAACATAACCGTTATGACCGATAGTAAGACAATGTGTTGTAACGTCATCAAAAGGATGAAGGTTACGTAATGACCAACAGTCTCGTGATAACCTAAAATCCTCATTTCTTACCCCAATTACCGACTCCGTCACTTGTGGGAACATTTTGTTTAATAGTTGTAGCCCGATGTTCTTGTTCTCACTTTGGTGAGAAGCGAACATTACTAACCCGTATGCATAACATGCTTCTTTATGTTGCATGTTAGCCGCTTTTTCTAAATCACGAAGTCCTATATTCGAATATGTTGAGTCAAAATAATTTCTTAACCTATTGCGTAAAATAGCATTTGGGTTCCCCGCAATATATGCATCAAAGTAAACACATCGTAACTTATGAATTTCCCAATGTGATATACCCCATCTTTCGAACGAAAGCCTTTTATAAATCAAGTCATTTTTGGAACATTCTTCGAATGTCTTACAAACTGATCTCGCCTTAAATAGTTGTGCCGAGGAATTCTGGCCGACTCTAGACAAGATTTCATCAATCATGTCTCCGGGTAGGTCTCTTAAAATATTGAGTTGTCTATCCATTTTGTGTTTTTATACTGTAAAATAGACAAGAGTTAGATTCATAAAAAAAATACTTATTAATACAAGCAATTTTAACATATATCATAAAGCATAAGCACACTATATTACATATATTACACCACACGAATACAACTATCTTATTCTGACTCGCTCGCTTCTTCTTCTTCTTCGATTTTGGTTCGTTTTGCCAAGTTTCTAGGGATATATGATGTTCCCCTAATACGAGCCATCGTTTTCCACATTGGTTTAGAAAAACCTGGTGGTTTAGAGGTTCCCAGGTTATTGTCACAACTTAAGAAATACGGGTGTTGATGATACATATAAAGTTCATCGGGTTTGGAATCAAATTTCTCTATTTTTATGCCCTTTCCCTTATTGTTCTCTTTTGCCTTATTAAATTGTGTTGGGGTAATTTCTATAACATCATCGGAATCCTTGTCGGGATCTGATTCATCGGAGAATTGGTAATCCTCCCAATACTTTGCTTCCTTAGCGGAAACACCATTGACCATAATTAACTTTGGTCGGTTGGTTGAGGATTTTCTTCTACTTAACCGTTTTATTATTTCCCCCACTGATTCTATTTCTTCTTCCGGTTCCGATTCTTCTTCCGGTTCCGACTCTTCTTCCGGTTTCTATTCGGGAACTTGTGAATCAGTCCACGAATAATTCCAATTTACATTTGACTCTTCATTATTATTAGGTGACTCAATGGGACTTGTTCTTGAGGTAGACATCTATCACATAATATCAAACACGTTAAGAGATTAGTATGTCACATAATATTCACATGTTAAAAATATATAGTTTCCAACAAAATTTGTTAAGCAATCATTTTTCAAGTAAACACGGTCGAAGTCCAGACTCACTAATGCATCCTAACAAACTCGATAAGACACACTAATGCAAAATTCTGGTTCTCTAAGACAAACGCTCTGATACCAACTGAAATGTCCCGTTCTTATTGATTAAAAACGTTCCATATATATTGATTTCGTTGCGAGGTTTTGACCTTTATATGAGACGTTTTTCAAAGACTGCATTCATTTTAAAATAAACCATAACCTTTATTTCATCAATAAAGGTTTAAAAAGCTTTACGTAGATTATCAAATAATGATAATCTAAAATATCCTGATTGTACATGACTAATACATAATGGTTTACAATACAAATATGTTACAACGAAATAAGTTTCTTGAATGTAGTTTTTAAACAATATCATACAAGCATGGACTCCAAATCTTGTCCTTATTTAAGTATGCGACAGCGGAAGCTCTTAATAATCACCTGAGAATAAACATGCTTAAAACGTCAACAAAAAATGTTGGTGAGTTATAGGTTTAACCTATATATATCAAATCGTAACAATAGACCACAAGATTTCATATTTCAATATACATCCCATACATAGAGATAAAAATCATTCATATGGTGAACACCTGGTAACCGACATTAACAAGACGCATATATAAGAATATCCCCATCATTCCGGGACACCCTTCGGATATGATATAAATTTCGAAGTACTAAAGCATTCGGTATTTTGGATGGGGTTTGTTAGGCCCAATAGATCTATCTTTAGGATTCGCGTCAATTAGGGTGTCTGTTCCCTAATTCTTAGATTACCAGACTTAATAAAAAGGGGCATATTCGATTTCGATAATTCAATCATAGAATGTAGTTTCACGTACTTGTGTCTATTTTGTAAATCATTTATAAAACCTGCATGTATTCTTATCCCAAAAATATTAGATTTTAAAAGTGGGACTATAACTCACTTTCACAGATTTTTTACTTCGTCGGGAAGTAAGACTTGGCCACTGGTCGATTCACGAACCTATAACAAATATGTACATATATATCAAAGTATGTTCAAAATATATTTACAACACTTTTAATACATTTTTATGTTTTAAGTTCATTAAGTCAGCTGTCCTCGTTAGTAACCTACAACTAGTTGTCCAAAGTTAGATGTACAGAAAAAAATTGATATATATTATCTTGAATCAATCCACGACCCAGTGTATACATGTCTCAGGCTAGATCACAACTAAAAGTATATATGTTTTTGGAATCAACCTCAACCCTGTATAGCTAACTCCTACATTACTGCATATAGAGTGTCTATGGTTGTTCCAAATAATATATACACATGGGTCGATATGATATGTCAAAACATTTGCATACGTGTCTATGGTATCCCAAGATTACATAATATATTAGAATACATGTATAATACAATATAAGTTAGCTAGGATATGATTAATATAGATTTGTTACAAATTTTCACGTTGCTACAACAAGAAAAATTATCCAATCTTGTTTTACCCGTAACTTCTTCATTTTAAATCCGTTTTGAGTGAATCAAATTGCTATGATTTCATATTGAACTATATTTTATGAATCTAAATAGAAAAAGTATAGGTTTATAGTCAGAAATATAAGTTACAAGTTGTTTTTGTAAGAGGTAGTCATTTCAGTCGAAAGAACGACGTCTTGATGACCATTTTGAAAAACATACTTCCACTTTGAGTTTAACCATGATTTTTGGATATAGTTGCATGTTCATAAGAAAAATAATTTTCCCAGAAGAATAAATTTTAAATCAAAGTTTATCATAGTTTTTAATTAACTAACCTAAAACAGCCCACGGTGTTACTACGACGGCGTAAATCCGGTTTTACGGTGTTTTTCGTGTTTTCAGGTTTTAAATCATTAAGTTAGCATATAATATAGATATAGAACATGTGTTTAGTTGATTTTAAAAGTCAAGTTAGAAGGATTAACTTTTGTTTGCGAACAAGTTTAGAATTAACTAAACTATGTTCTAGTGATTACAAGTTTAAACCTTCGAATAAGATAGCTTTATATGTATGAATCGAATGATGTTATGAAAATCATTACTACCTCAAGTTTCTGGATAAAGCTACTGGAAATGAGAAAAATGGATCTAGCTTCAAAGGATCCTTGGATGGCTTGAAAGTTCTTGAAGCAGAATTATGACACGAAAACAGTTCAAGTAAGATTTTCACTCGAAATAAGATTGTTATAGTTATAGAAATTGAATCAAAGTTTGAATATGAGTATTACCTTGTATTAGAAAGATATCTTACTATAAATAAGAAAGATTTCTTAAGGTTGGATGATCACTCTACAAGATTGGAAGTAAGCTAGCAAACTTGGAAGTATTCTTGATTTTATGAAACTAGAACTTGTAGAATTTATGAAGAACACTTAGAACTTGAAGATAGAACTTGAGAGAGATCAATTAGATGAAGAAAATTGAAGAATGAAAGTGTTTGTAGGTGTTTTTGGTCGTTGGTGTATAGATTAGATATAAAGGATATGTAATTTTGTTTACATGTAAATAAGTCATGAATGATTACTCATATTTTTGTAATTTTATGAGATATTTCATGCTAGTTGCCAAATGATGGTTCCCACATGTGTTAGGTGACTCACATGGGCTTCTAAGAGTTGATCATTGGAGTGTATATACCAATAGTACATACATCTAAAAGCTGTGTATTGTACGAGTACGAATACGGGTGCATACGAGTAGAATTGTTGATGAAACTGAACGAGGATGTAATTGTAAGCATTTTTGTTAAGTAGAAGTATTTTGATAAGTGTCTTGAAGTCTTTCAAAAGTGTATAAATACATATTAAAACACTACATGTATATATATTTTAACTGAGTCGTTAAGTCATCGTTAGTCGTTACATGTAAGTGTTGTTTTGAAACCTTTAGGTTAACGATCTTGTTAAATGTTGTTAACCCAATGTTTATAATATCAAATGATATTTTAAATTATTATATTATCATGATATTATGATGTACGAATATATCTTAATATGATATATATACATTAAATGTCGTTACAACAATAATCGTTACATATATGTCTCGTTTCAAAATCATTAAGTTAGTAGTCTTGTTTTTACATATGTAGTTCATTATTAATATACTTAATGATATGTTTACTTATCATAATATCATGTTAACTATATATATAACCATATATATGTCATCATATAGTTTTTACAAGTTTAAACGTTCGTGAATCACCGGTCAACTTGGGTGGTCAATTGTCTATATGAAACCTATTTCAATTAATCAAGTCTTAACAAGTTTGATTGCTTAACATGTTGGAAACATTTAATCATGTAAATATCAATTTCATTTAATATATAAAAACATGGAAAAGTTAGGGTCACTACATCATTACCCGAATATCTCGCCATAATTATATACTATCTCAAATTCAAAACCTTATGCATTCGCTCGTTCCGACCGACAATCATCCCGGAATAATAGAAGAAGTCAACGAGCTTTGCACCCGAGTTGTAGCTTGGAAAAATATGGTGAAAAATGTACCAGCTTCAGCAACATTATCGGCATCAACAGTACCACCAACAACAACATCCGCATCCCAAGCCTCAATTTCACAATCTGTCCCATGAACATCAACATCATACGCACCATAGATACCAAGGAGTACCAACAGCAATGAACGATGAAGTATTGATCCATAACTTCATTAATATTCTGCGAAGAATATGTGGATCCTAATAATTAACGATGAAGTATTGATCTATAACTTCATTAATATTCTGCGAAGAATATGTGGTTCCTAATAGTTTTAGAGATTACTTATTCTAGCTCAAATCGAAAATCAAATGAGTCTGATATTATATTGACTCATTAAATCCATGATTACATCTGAAGAAAATATATATGTATATATATTTTCATAAAGATTATGATTAAAAATTCTTTCGTACAAAAGGTTAATGATGAAAATATTTTAACGGGTAGGTAATACCCGAGGAATATTTAAGATTTCACATTAATAAGTTACATTGTACATTCTTCAAATCTAATTCAATATTCATTTCCTATCCTACTTACATTCACAGATATATGAATCTGTTCACCACAGAATAACCATTTCCATTCAAATTTCATATTTGGATTTTGACCTATCAGAATCCAACAAGTGGCATAATGAAGAAAACATTTGACGGAATAAAATTTGTTAGAAATAAACAAATTAACTATGAGAAATTTTGTTAAGAATCCACGCTAACAAAATCCTAGCTAACTGTTCCTAGCTAACTGTGGACTAATCAACTGATGACTACCAACAGTGAACAATTATAATGAATTAAAATATTGATTATAACATATGAAACTAAACAATACTTCAAGTTTGCCACTTGATTTCATCTTAAACCTCATTTGTATCTTGACGATTCTAATTTGCGTTCAAATCTTTCATAATTCTTGAAAACACCTCAATCGGGAAGATGAATCAACCGCACTTCATCTACGAAAGAAAAGATTTACGAATATAGTTATGCACCTGAAAAATTCTCGGAATCTATATAAATGTTTAACACGTATCTGTTCTAGCTTCTTGGCATTGTTATTTCCGAAAATCACAACGCAATTTCTTTTCAAATTAGCCAATTTTGTGACAGCTCCAGCAAATCAACTTCATTTGTTTAATACGAATCAACCTTACTATAACAATTATTCCTTCATCATTGTTACCGGGAAACCATTTATATCTTACCACATTAGCAGTAAATTTAACAACAACTCCGTTGATCTTTGACTTTCCGAAAAATCACTATATTCAGTGAAACCCTATCATTCACTCATTTACATCTTATAACGAGAATTACTATACCAAATACCGAGAATTAGCAAATCAGTATTTTGAAATCTCGCAGCATATCTACATCAACAGTTATAAGTATACATATAACCATTATCTATTAGAATTATGATCTCCCACTCTGAAATTTTGAAAAGCACCCAGTCTACAAATCAATACTCCAAATTCTGAAAAAGCTGAATACAGCAGCAAAAATTGTACAAGCTGAATACAACAGCAAAAACTGTACAAGCTGAATACAGCAGCAAAAACTGTACACGACCTTAACAAGAATAGTATATTGGCAAAGCTCAGAAAAGTTGGAACTGGAAACTGGATTGAGCAAACCATGAAGGAGACTTTGAACAAATTACAAGGACTAAACTTGTACATAAAGAATCCAGTTGATTCTGTTTCTGATAAAATCTTTAGCGAATACCTTACTCCTTAACCACACTTAATCATCGTGAATGAATTTCTTCATCACAATTTGATTCTGAAATCCTAAGATATCATCGTACCTTCCTTTATTAATATCCTCAATATTTCTGAAGATATCTTCATAAATATTCTCGTTCGATATTAATTATCTCTCTGCGCTATCCGTATTATATCATAAAAGGAAACTATTTTAGTTTCTATATTCTGCGAACCTTCGAATTTAAAATATGAATGTTTTTGAAGTAGTGTTGGAAACTGATGCATGAGTTAGTATAATATAATGACACTTGATCAACGTGATTATATTACGGTAATTCATGCTGAGTTTCTAATGGAATGTGATGATTCACAGTACCATACTCATGTGCCATGTTACAGAACACTTACATTCTATCTAATCTATAAACATATCAAGAGCATATTTTCTTGATAGTTCTATCTTTTCTCGTGACTTCTGATAATTTGACAAGTCAAATCGAGTTGTGAAAATAAGGAAACAAAGAGGGTGCATTTATAGTGAAATATCAGATAAAGCAATCATGACAGATCATCGCATTTAATCAAAGAGGATCCTAATTTCCTTAATTACCAAAGAATCAAATCTTATCACGAAGATTTTCTCCAAATCCCTTGAACTCCGGAAATCAACCATATCTATGTCAAAGGATATGACGAAACATTATTCACTCATTATACTTTTCTGCGATAGCTTCACTTATACTCTTCGCATAATTAAATCGTTTTATCTAAATTACTCAATGATGATAAAACTCTAGTATCATCTCATATTTGTCATGAAAACATTTTTATAGTTAGCCATGACGACCTCGATCAAATTTCGGGACGAAATTTCTTTAACGGGTAGGTACTGTGATGACCCGAAAATTTCCGATCAAATTTAAACTTTAATCTTTATATGATTCCGACACGATAAGCAAAGTCTATAATGTTAAGTCTCAAATTTTTTGGAAATATGTTACTTTCGACCATTTCCAACGATTCATGAACAACCATTTGATAATAGTCATGTGTATAAATATATATATATACATATTTATATGAATATGAATTCTGTATAATTGATGATTAGATGTATATCGTAACATATTAAATATTAAATGTATGTTATTATAGATATATATGTTATATAATTATTAAACATTTCATAATTAATAAATTATAATATTAGTATATTTAATTATAAGTTAAGATAAAAGTTATATTAATATCATTATTATTACTTTCATTAATATTAATATCTGTATTATTAATATTATTATTTATAAATAAATATATAGATATGAGATTTGATACATATAACTTATGATATTTTAATTATTATTCGTATTATTATAAGATGATATTATTACCCTTATCATTAAAAATCATTATTAGTATCCTTAATGACACTATTATTATCATTAATATTATTATTATTATTATTATTATTTTTTATTATTATTATTAATACATTTATATATATTAAGTATTAATATTAATTAATATCTAACTTATAAAATCAAATAAACTAAAAGTAATATGTTAAACAACTTTATTTCAGCTGTCCCTATTTTCCCTTTTCCTGATTTAATGGTCGAATTAGTCACCTAATGTAAACAAAATCAGTTTACAATCACTTTCAACTCTTTATTTTATTTTATATCTTTCTGTATAACTGTGATATTATGTCGATCCATATCTATCTATCTATATTATTAATTCTCTATTACTTTGAGAGGAACCCACTACTTCTTCTACTTCCTTAACTTTTGATTTAATTTATTGGAGAATCATAACCACACCCTCTTAACTTCGAATAAACAAACCCAAACATCACTACCCTTCTCAACCCAACCAACCACGACCCAACCATTCGAACACCCTTTTTGTTTATTGCTACGTTTATGTTTCGGTTCAAGCTCAAACCACAAGCAAACACCCGACTGTCAAATTATGTTTATGTTTCGGATCACACACCAAGCCACAACCTTCGTGCAACACTCACCAAGTACACATCACGAAGGCCACCTTACTCGATTATCACCTTTCTTTATGATATACATATACATACTCAATTTACACACCACAACCGAAACCATTATCTTACTACTCTCGGTTTCTTCATTCTCGTAAACCTATCACCACCTTTCTATTTCTTGTTCATCATGAAAACCACCAACACTCTCAACCATCATTCAAAACCCATAAACCCATAACCAACTTCATCGATCATTATCATATTTTTTTTTATTATGAAGAACAACTTGTTAATATCATTTTGTTTTGAACAACACCCACTTGAGTTTATCAAAACCCAACCACATCCACCACCTGTCTTAACCCACTAACCGAAACACGATGAGAACCATCATCAAACTATCTCGAAACTACTGTATATTTTCTGTTTTAAATGAACCCATAAATCAAACTATCATCACTGCTTGGTTGTTATTCAGCGAGTGCTACTGCCACCTGCTGCTATTCTGTCTTCCTTGTTCGAGAAAATCACCACAGTCACCATAGTTCCACCACAAACACCACCTTTGATTTATGTTGTTTCCTGTGATATGTCGAGCCACCACCTCTTCTCTCTTGTTTCCTTTTTCTTGGCTCCTTGCATGACCACCCCTTTTAATATGTAAAAGTGGACCATTCAAATGTATTGAAGTATTTTTTTTTTTAAACGCATTATAAAAGCTTGGGACACATGTTGTACAAGTGGGACAAACTCTAGCTTCATGGCCGACATATTACCTTTACACCATACCTGCTACTGTTGGCGTTTAAAATAAAAATGAACGTGCACTCAATCAGACTTCTTCTATTTGGGTTGCCATTTTCCTTTTTGTACTTGGGCCGTGATTTTTCTTAGATTATGGGCTGGATAATAGGATAATGAAGATGAGTTATATTGTTGGACCTATATCCGATTTAGGTTGCTATGAAACGAATCATAATAGAATAATGGGGGTGACGTTAATATAAAGGTGATGATGGTATCTATATGATATCGTGGAGTGATGATCATAATAAGTTCGATGATGATGAAATGGAGAAGATATTCACGAATGATATTAATAAAAGACGATGAACATGATGATTAAAAGTATGAATGGGATGATGATGAAATATGATGGTGGTTAATAAGATGATAAGTTGATAATAACTGAAGTATAAGTCGATAGTAATGATGATTAGAATGATAACGTGTTGATGATGATAAACGATGCTGGATGATGATGAAAGGGTATGTTAAGATTAGATGATGATAATTATGTGATATGATCATGGTGATAATGAAGTATGATGAAGGTGTTAAGAAGTTTTGATACATGTTACATAAATAATCACGCGAGATTAACCAGATTAGATTGATGGTGCAATAGTTTAGTGGAAGGTGTGTTAACCGAGAGGTCACTAGTTCGAAACTAGGCCATGACATTTTTTTTGTAATAAACAACATAGCTGATGTTGGGCCTGGATTGCTGCTGGGCCGAGACCTTCTTCCTGATGGGCCGAGACTTCCTTTTATGTTGGGCCACGGTTTAAGTTATCTGTTGGGTTGAGATTAACCTACAATGTTGGGCCGAAATTTAGTTAAAAGGAATTATGTCTCAAGTAAATTCGAAAGAAATTGAAGGAGCAATGGTTAGGGAAGTAGTTGGGTTAGCGAGAGGTTTTGAGTTCGAGCCCGAGCAATGACACTTATTTTTGAAACTATTTCTTTGAGGTAGTTTTCTATTATTAATTATTATTATTATTATTATTATTATTATTATTATTATTATTATTATTATTATTATTATTATTATTAATATTAATATTATTACTAACACAAGTATTATTAGATTATCATTATTATTATCATTATTATTAGAACACTTGTTATTAGTATTATTATTTTTAGAATCATAATTATTATTATTATCATTATTAACTATAAATACTAATATTATTATTATAAAATAATACAACTTTTTATTTATTATTATTAATATTACTTTATCAAATGATTTTTAGTTATATAACACTATAGTTAATACATATAACATATCTATATTAACGTTTTATAATAAATACTAACTATTTAGTTAAAGTACATAAAATAGAAATATTTAAATTACTGACGAAACATATAATTTATTAAAATAACAATTATATCACTAACAATATGTAAACTTTGTTGTTTGATTACAAGTATGTGTGTTAATATATAAACAAATGATATAGGTTCGTGAATCCGAGGCCAACCTTACACTTGTTCAATGATGTTATATGTATTTTTACTACAAAATACAGTATGGTAAGTTTCATTTGCTCCCTTTTACTCTTTACATTTTTGGGACTTAGAATACATGCGCTGTTTTTACAACTGCTTTATTAAATGCTTTTGAAATATATTTTGGAATGCGAATACATGAAATGCTTTTATAAATGTTTGACAAGATAGACACAAGCAAAACATTCCTCGAATGAATTATTATGCAGACAGAAGTTCTGCGGATTATTATTGAATTATGTGGACATGATAATTGCCACCATTGAATTATGTGGACAGAATAATTGCCACCATTGAATTATGTAGACATGATAATTACCACCATTGAATTATGTGGACAGTATAATTGTCACCATTGAATTATGTGGACATGATAATTGCCACCCATTTATATGAATGTTATGTATCGAGAGAATGATTTTATACACAGGTTATGTGTATTATATTTTGTACACGAGATATGTGTACGGTTACAAAGATTTGTTAAAATGGTTTCATACACGAGAAATGTGTACTGTATATAAAAGATATCGCATGTACATTACAGGTGGGTATAGGATTCGGGCCCATTTGTACCATGCAGCATTTAAATCTTGTGGTATATCAAAATGATGAATTTTATTATTTTTATGATAAACCTATGAACTCACGAACCTTTTGGTTGACACTTAAAAGCATGTTTATTCTCAGGTATGAAAGAAATCTTCCGCTGTGCATTTGCTCATATTAAAGACATTATTTGGAGTCGATCATCGCAATGGGACCAAATTTTGGTGACTTCGTCCGGATGGATTAGGACGGGTCCTTTCAATAATTATATGCGTAGGTATATAATGTATTTATTTGTGTAGCGTGAGATGTGAAGTGTCGACGTGCTAAGACACCACGTTCACGTAGTGAGTGAAGTGTCGATGTGTTAAGACACCACTCGGGGTGAAGTATCGACGTGTTAAGATACCACCCCAAGTAATATGAAGAGTGAAGTATCGACGTGTTAAGACACCACTCGGGGTGAAGCATCGACGTGTTAAGATGCCACTCCAAGTAAGAACTATGACGGGTGAAGTTTCGACGTGCTAAGACGTCACCCGGGGTGAAGTATCGACGTGTTAAGATACCACCCTTAGGATTAGAGTACGACGTGTTAAGTATTCTAATGGTTGTTATGAACACCGATGGGAAATTCGAGTACCAACCCTTGTACGATTAGTTAACCATGGTTATGTGTTGTAGAATAGCATATGATATCGTTCGTGTTATGTGCTATTGTTTGTGCTACCTCGTGATATCGTGGATTTAGCATTGTACTTGAAATGGTATGCTAATTTAAAAATGCTAGCGGGTATGAGGTATTTGTGTAAGTGTTTGCAAGTAGGTGTATTATATATGTATGTGTATAATTATTGCATTCACTAAGCGTTTTGCTTACCCTCTCGTTGTTTACCTTTTTATAGGCTCCGGCGTGGACAAGGGTAAGGGCGTTCGTTTGGATTAGCGATCCCGCTTTGTTTTGATAGGGGACGCTTTTTGGATGTGTTAGATTTTGAAGTTTGACCGAGATTTGGGTAGTTTAATCCCCCAAACATCATACTCTAGTGTCGTTTGGAATTAAACTAATTCGGTTGAAACTTGTATTTTGTACGAAACTCGTAATTTGGGCATACGTGGGCCCGGTGTCGTAAAACTTCTTTTATTATTGGAATGTGTTAGTTTTACAAATTATAACATGTTGTGAAAAGCATTTCTTCTAAATACGTCGGGAAGTGGGAGATCTTTAATTGAAATTTGGCAAAACTTGACAGAAGCTGAAACAGCTTGTGCGCGCCGCGCACCCCTTTGTAAAAAAAATTTTTGTTACTGTTTACGGTTGGATAACGGGTTGGGTTGTTACAAGTGGTATCAGAGCATGGTCTAAGGGATTTAGGCGACTTGAGATAGGTGCCTAGACTTAGACTTGTATTGTGTATGCGCTTTATGCGGGACTTGTTGGAGACGGGTTGGACCGGGAATTGGTTAGTGCCTAGGTTTAGGTGAACTAACTATGCGCTAATTGTTTTGTGTTGTGTTGCAATCATCAAGCGAGATAGATGTTGTACTAGCAAGTTAATGCGACGTGCTCGCATAACAATGATTAGCTACCATTGTTACGGGTTCAAATCGTGTCAAACAAGCGATGTACGACGATTGTTGAGCAAGATGGGGCGGTGAGGTGTATATGTATATATTTGTGTCTTGTCCTCTCATTTCATTATTTAATCTATTTCCGTTTTATAGTATGAAAACGAGAAACGGACCCGAGAACAATGATGGAGGTACGAGTGAGGATGTTGAGTTCACGACCAAAGTTGAGGCCATCTTTATACGTTAAAAAGCGGAGTTTCTCGAAGACGTTAAGAAGATGTTTCTAGATACGATTGATGAGCAACTAGTCAATGTAGTAAAGGAACAAATTAAAGTTGTCCTTCAAGAGGATAATGTTGGAAGGCGAGACTTTTTCTACAAGAATTTCAAGGATTCTCAACCTCCCACCTTTGAAGGTGAACGAGACCCTCTTAAGAGTGCCCGTTGGATCTCTAATATGGAGGGGGCTTTCCATACTTGTGAATGCTCTCTCGATAAGAAGATAAGGTACGGGTGTACTATGTTGCGGGGCGATGCTAAATTGTGGTGGGACACGAAGATCAAACTTTATGGTGAAGAGCAATGCATGGAATTCACTTGGGATGAATTCAAAGCGAAATTTTTCAAAGAGTACCGAACTTCGGCCGATCTTACTAGACTTAAGGACGAGTTGCGTGCCTTGAGGCAAGGGTCAATGGATTTGAACACACTCAAATCCGTTTTCTTGTCAAAGACCCAATTTTTCCCGGAGTATGTAGGGAATGATAAAATGTTGAAAGAAGACTTCTATTGAATTTTAAAAGAACACTATCAAGAGAAGATTAGTGTAACTACGGTGAAGAGTTTTGATGAGTTGTTTGATATGGCCAAAGGTTTTGAGGCGCTCGTCTTGAAAAATAGTGGTTTTACTTTTGGCAAAAGAAAATTTGAGGGTTCGAGTCAATCGAACTTTTCAAGCAAGAAGAACAAGAAGGGTTCTGAAAGTGTTGATAGTGTGAAGAAGAGTGCTTCCGGGGATTTTTCTTACTCGTGCTACAATTGTGGACAAAAGGGGTACATGGCTCGCTATTGTCCGAACCAATCAGCTACAAACAAACTCACTTGTTTTAGATGTAACAAAGAAGGGCACCGAAGGACGGAATGTCCCGAGTTGCGGGGTGATCATGTTAAGAAGTTGGAGAAAGCGGCGGGTACGGCTCGGGGGTGAAATTATTTAATGACTAACGATGAGGCCAAGCAATCCAATGAAGTTGTCTCAGGTACTTTCATGGTTAACTCTAATCCGGCAAGGATCCTATTTGATAGCGGTGCTAATTTATCGTTTGTTTCTCCAAAATTTATGTCTAAGCTTGATAAACCGCTAACTAATTTGAGTCATCCGGTAGAAGTTGAAATAGCGGATGGTAAGACGGTGCTAGGGGTTGATGTTTGTAATGATTGTGATATTGTGTTTGGTACCGAAACGTTTAAAATTGATCTTATCCCGATGACATTGGGTGAATTCGATATTGTCGTTGGTATGGATTGGCTCGATCATTGTAGAGCCGATATTGCATGCCATGAAAAGTTGAAAGGACCCGTTCATATACATTATAAACGATTCACAATAGTTGATTACATCGCGAGGTATTTGACCTCTATATGCTATATTTTACAAACATTGCATTCGTTTTTAAAAGACAAACTTTAATTACAACGAAAGTTGACGGCATGCACACCATTTCATAATACATCCAACTATAATAGGCTTAATAATAATCTTGATGAACTCAATGACTCGAATGCAATGTCTTTCAAAATATGCCATGAATGACTCCAAGTAATATCCTTAAAATGAGCTAATGCACAGCGGAAGATTTCTTTAATACCTGAGAATAAACATGCTTTAAAGTGTCAACCAAAAGGTTGGTGAGTTCATAGGTTTATCATAACAATCATTTCAATATATTAATAGACCACAAGATTTCTGTTTATAAATATATGTACACTCACAAGTGTATAAAAGTATTCTATAAGTTGTAGGCACCCGGTAACAAGCCTTAACGTTCATGTTTTACCCTCTGAAGTACACCAGATCAGGTGTGTTTAAAATAACCTCGAACTACTAAAGCATCCCATAGTCAGGATGAGGTTTGTCAGGCCCAATAGATCTATCTTTAGGATTCGCGCCTACCGTACATAGACAAGTAGTTTATTCATACCAAGCTAAGGGTATATTTCTGGTTTAAACCCACGTAGAATTAGTTTTAGTACTTGTGCCTATTTCGTAAAACATTTATAAAAACAGCGCATGTATTCTCAGTCCCAAAAATATATATAAAAGGGAGCAAATGAAACTCACCATACTGTATTTCGTAGTAAAAATACATATAACGTCATTTAACAAGTGCAAGTTTGGCCTCGGATTTACGAACGTATCAATATTGAGATTCAATATTGCAGGAAAGTACGTAGATGCAACGGAGATGATAAACACTAGATTGACCTCACGAGCATACCCATGAACCATACCCATCACCTCCATAGCTATAACCCATAATTTCCTAAGCTTCGACTCATTCAAAAAAACTATTTTGAAATCACTCGGACAACACTCCGTCGTAATATTTTATGTATACTAATAATATCTTGAAATAATACAGAGCAATATATATATATATATATATATATATATATATATATATATATATATATATATATATATATATATATATATATATATATATATATATATATATATATATATATATATAAATCGATTGAGAGAGTTTAGAGAAATATATTTTCAAGTTTCTATGAAATAATGAAACCTATTAAATTCTATTTATAATAGATTTTTGAATTATTAAAGTGAATTATTAAAGTATGAATTATTAAAGTGAATTATTAAAGTATGAATTATTAAAGTGAATTATTAAAGTATGAATTATTTAAGTGAATTATTAAAGTTAAAGTAAAGTAAAAGTAAAGTAAAGGTAAAGTTAAAGTATAGTAAAAGTATAAAAACTATGTATGTATAATACGCGTATAAATATATATAATATTAATTTAAATCGTTATATATATTTAATGAAATAAAATATAAATATCGTTATATTTATTATACTGGTTAAGTAATGAGTTGTCAAAAGTGATTCTAGATATTTATAAAAGTTATATATGTTTTAATAATAAAGTTCTTTTTAAACTGAAAACGTCTTTGTACGTTTGAAAATAGATTAATAGAATATTATGGAAACCAGTTCTCCACTAACTTTTGTCTAACTTTCATAAATGACACTTTTTGTTTTTATTTATAAATAGCTTTACAAATTATTCTGAATATTGTTAAGAGGAATAGATTTTCTCAAATCATAGTGGACCTCTCAACAGAGACTTGAAATCATAATTCAATGTTTCTGATAATTCAATCATTTAATATATTTCTTTTTTAATTTCGTCGAAAATCATATTGAAACAAATACGTTCGTGTAAAGTATTATACGTTTAATACTTTATTAATATTCTCAAGTTATAATATATATATATATATATATATATATATATATATATATATATATATATATATATATATATATATATATATATATACATATACATATCTATTTATATATAACGGTTCGTGAATCGTCAGAATTTAGTCGAGGTTATAATGAATGTATGAACATAGTTTAAAATTCTTGAGATTTAACTTAACAAACTTTGCTTATCGTGTCGGAATAATATAAAGATTAAAGTTTAAATTTGGTCGGAAATTTCCGGGTCATCACAGTACCTACCCGTTAAAGAAATTTCGTCCCCGAAATTTGATAGAGGTCGTCATGACTAACAATGAGAATGTTATTATAACGATTATAGAGTTTTATCATGTTCAAAAAGCATGGATAAAATAATTCAATTACTCGAAGCGTGTGAGTGAAGTTATCGTAAATGAATGAAATAAGATAATAGTGATTCGTCGTATCTTTTGACGTCATCACGATTGATCTCCGAAAAGAAAATCTTTGTAATCTATATTGGATTTGATTATTCGGCGATTAAGGAAATTATGATCCTCTTCGAATTAATGCGATAATCCATTTTGATTTCTCTGTCGGATATTTCACTATAAATCCACCTCCTTTGTTTTCTTACAACTCACACCTTCTCAACTCATATTTTAAAGTATTTGTTAATATGCTTCATCCAGTGCTGATTCTTGATATACTCCTTACTTTCATATCTGTCGCTCTTCTTTTTCATCTGCCTCCGGAAGAATCTATTTACTTCTACTATACTCTTGGTTTTATAGTGTTTTTAATTCTCCCGTGTCTTTATATTGCTATATGCATTGATATATACGGTTTATGATTTCTGGGTTGTTGTTGGGTTTTATATCTTCCCTTATATTTCAAAGTCCTTGCTTCTTCTATAATCATTGTCATCTACAGTTAATGCTCTCTTCTATTTGCTATGATTTATACTCCCATTTCTAGTTCGGAGCTTTGTCCTTTCGTTTCTTCTTCTTGCGATTAAGCACCGCTTGTAATGATCCAGAATTTGCAGATATAAATTTCGGAATGAACATTGTTAATGTTCTAGGAAGGATATTGTAATGGCATGATCTTGACTTGTCAAATTACCAGAATACCTCGGAAAAGGCCGAATCATCAAGAAATATTTTCTTGATATTTAGAGATCAAAGAGAATACAAGAGTCGTGCAACATAGCACATGATGACGTTATGATCTGTGAATCATCATGTTCCATTTAAAAACTCAGCATGAATTACTGTAATATAATCACGTTGATCAAGTGTCATTATATTATACTAACTCATGCTTCAGCTCCCAACACTTCTTCAAGAATATTCCTATTTTAAACTCGAATGTTTCAGAATTTAGAAACTAAAATAGTTTCTTTTATGATATAATACAGATAGCGCGAAGAGGTAAATGATTTCAGATAAGAATAATTATAAAAATATCTTCAGAAGTATGGATGATATTTATAATGAAAGATATGATGATATCTTAGAATGTCTAATATCAGAGGATGATGAAGGATATTGTCCGCAAGGGTTTAGAGTCAGGAGCAAGGTATTCATTAATGACTTCAGCAAGTACTGAATCATTTAGATTCTTTGAAGGCCGGTTCAGCCTCTGTGATTTGTCCACAGCCTCCTTCATACTTTGCTCAATCCGTTTTCCAGTTCCAAAGCTTCTCTTTTTCTGAGCTTTGCCAATATACTATCCTTTATCATCCAACTTTTTACTGTTAAGGTCGTTTACAGTTTTTGCTGCTTCATCAGCATTTTTCAAAATTTCGAGAACTGGTTCGCAGTTTAGGGTGTTTTTAAGAAATTTCTCATTCAAAGAATGTAAGTCTTGGAGGTAGACGTTGTGTGTATATGTAATTGTTGATGTAGACATGCTGCGAGGTTTCAAAATACTGATTGCTGATTCTCAATAACTGGTATGGCAATTCTTGTTATAAGGTACGAATGAGTATATGATAGGGTTTCGATAATTATAATGATTTTTTTTTTGAAAGTCAAAGATCAGTGAAGTTGTTGGTAAGTTTATTGCTAATGTGGTGAATATAAACGATTCCCCGGTAACGTTGGCGAAAGGGCAACGTATCTATCGAGGTTATAATAAGACTGTTTTGATTGAGAATTCGAAGTTGACTTGCTGGAGCTGTGACAAAACTGTCTATTTTGAAACAGAATTAAAAAGTTATTTTAGCTAGTAAATGCCAAAGGGTTTAACACGGATACGTGTCGAACTATGACTTGGGTTTTGAGAGTTTTTCAGGTGTATAACTGTGGGTAACATGTGGTTGGATCATCATCTCGATTGTTCCTTAGTTGAAGTGTCTTCAGGAATTTCGAAGGGTTTGAGCACATATTGTAATCGTTAATACATATGATGTTCTAACACAGTTTTGAAGTCAAAGTATAGCTTTGAAAGATATAGGAATCTAAGAGTGATGATGCTGGTTATATTTCGAATTGAATTATGCGATTTCAAAATCAGAATATGTAATTGAATTTGAATGAGTATGATTGTTTTGATTTATATGAAAGAATGGATATTGTTGTGAAAGTAGGGAGTATAGTTGATGATTGCTGAATCAGATTCGAAAAATGTAATATCTTAATTGTGAATTTATATATCTCTCGGGTATTACCTACCCGTTAAAAAAATTTCACAATTAATATTTTGTACAAAAGAAGTTTATTACAGTCTTTATGAAAATATATGTGTATATTTTCTTTAGATGTAATATAGATTTAATGAGTTAATATTAAATTAAACTCATTTGTTTTATGGTTGGAACTAGAATTGAGTAATCCCTAAAACTTTATAAATTGCATAAGTATTTCTTCAATAATATTGAAATTATGAATCATTACTTTGTTATTTGGTGGTTTTCGTGAAATTCTTGTGAACTTCGCAAGGTACGAATGATGTTATTTGAAAAGTTTCGAGTACATTGATGATGAAAGTGTAAAATCAAACATATATTCGAATAATACACTTGATTTATTATAAATTGGAATTTTATTGAATTGAGACAGAGATTGTAATTAACGATGGTTAAGTTGCGGACGAAGGACGTACATCATTGCATATTTGTAATATGAATTAACTGAGTAGTTAAGATTCACACATAATAGCTTAGTACGGGAAGATTTATTATGGTTTAAAAATTTATACATATAAAATATACATATAAATCTTTCAATTGGAAATGAGTTAATACTTCATAACTCGTTGATACAATATATTTGTTGTTGATTCGTAATGATGTCCACAATGATTCTTGAACTGACAGAGTTTGTGATGTTACAGGTGCTGTTGATTCTGACGATACTGACGGCACTGACTGTGTTGATGATGCTACGGTCCTGTTGATGCTGTTGGTAAAACAATTCTAGCTTGTAAATCGTACACCATTTTCGATCAAAGTTTCTACTCTACCATCTCCGTTCACTCATCCAATTTACGGTCAGAATTAAATAATCTCTAAGATTTTGGAGATTACATAACTACCGCAGAGATATCTCTTCAATGAAGTTTATGAATTAATACTTCATCGTTTATTATTGTTGATATTCCTGGACAATTACAGGGCGTATGACGTTGATGTTTGAGATACAGATTGTGATGTTGCGGTGTGGGATGTGGATGTTGTTGGTGGTGGTTGTGATGGTACTGGTGCTGGTGCTGCTGCTGGTGTTTGTAACCTTTGCACCATATTCTCCACCATATTCTCCATAGCCACTACCCGAGCGCGAAGCTCGTTGACTTCTTCTATTACACCGGGGTGATTGTCGGTTCGGACGAGCGGATAAATAAAATCTAGAATTTGGTATAGTATGTAATCGTGACGAGATACTCTAGAAATAAGAGAGAAAATGGTGTTTCGGATAGGTTCGTCGGTAAGTGCTTCAGGTTCTTCGCCAAGAGGGCAATGTGGTGGATGGAAGGGATCACCTTCTTCTTGCCTCCAATGATTAAGGAGGCTACGAACCTGTGACGACCCAAGAATTTCCGACCAAATTTAAACTTAATCTTCATATGAATTCGACATGATAAGTAAAGTCTATTAAACCGAGTCCCAAAGTGTTTGAACTATATCTTTCATGAATGCATTTACCCTTTGACTGTGCTCGACGTTTCACGAACAAATACTAATAAATAAGATATGTGTATATATATATATATATATATATATATATATATATATATATATATATATATATATATATATATATATATATATATATATAGATATATAATGATTTAAAAAATAAATTGAAATATTATATAATTGGCGGATATAATATAATAAATGGTAATATATTTAACTCAATTACAGGTCTGCATATAATTGCTATTTTAATAATATTATCATTACTAGTATTATTATTAATATTATTAATAAGATTGTTATTATTATTATTAATATATTTGTTGTAAAGTATAAATATTAGATATTAAAGTATATATAATATATAACTATTAGATACTACATGAATAATAAAGTGTAATATTAAAGATAATTATAAATTAGAATATAATTGTTATGATGATATTATTATTACTTTCATTATTAATTTTTTTTTAATAATATGATCATCACCATTTTTATAATTATTATTATTATAACTACCATTATTTATTATCAATAATATTAATATTTGTAATATCATTATTAACATTATCATATCTATTATTAATATTATTAATGTTATTATTATTAGTATCTATTATTAATATTTATAAGTATTTATTATTAATATATAAAATAAAGTTAACAGCGAATTTAGATTTTGGATCATGTCTCTAAGATTGATTCCCAGTCAAATGAAAACAACATATACAACCAAAAATTTGTTGCAGGTCATTGTCATTATTATTATTATTATATTATTATTTTTTTACTTCTTTACTCCAGTAATACGTCGACCATGGGATTCTTTGTATATATTCGATTAATCCAATTTGATAAGAAACTCATTCACTTTCTGTCATCGATTAACCATTACAGCTGAAGCAACTTGATTAAGCTTATTAAATCAAAAAGAAAAATAATAAAACTGCCATTTTTTCCCTGTTCTTCATTTTTTTCATCAAAATTCGAATTCGAAATCAAATTCAAAATCTGTTAATGCAGTGTTGGTAGGAATCCTTTACTCAAACTCTTCGTAAATTTTCAAATCACAATTTCTTATATCAAATCCCAATTTGCGAGTCAAAGTTTTTGAATTTAAAAGTCAAACTTTGTTCATCAATCAAATTCATGATATTCGTTTCAATTCAAACTAAATTGATAATTTACAGTGTTTCCACGAACATTTTCTAACATACTTCATGTTATAAGTTTCGTCTATAACAGCCTCCAAATCCAAAATCGATTTTATTATTTTTTTTTTAATATGTAGCGACTGCCGTAGCAGCATTTTGATCTTTTTTTTTTCAATACATATAAACAACTGATATTGGTTAAGTTATGGTTATCTTGATGTAATTAATCATCTGTTAAACATTTTGATTTTTCCTGGTCGACTATCAATTGGAAGAAGAAAAAGAACATGATAAAACAGAAAGGTTAATAGGAATTAGATTGTATTACAAAACAGAAAGACAGTCGTGGTTTGATGGTTGAGTGAGTGTTGGGTGTACGATGTAGTGACCCGAACTTTTCCATGTTTATATATTAATTGAGATTGATATTTACATGATTAAATGTTTCCAACATGTTAAGCAATTAAACTTGTTAAGACTTGATTAATTGAAATATGTTTCATATAGACAATTGACCACCCAAGTTGATCGGTGATTCACGAACGTTAAAACTTGTAAAAACTATATGATGACATATATATGGATATATATATATAGTTAACATGATACTATGATAAGAAAACATATCATAAAGTATATTAACAATGAACTACATATGTAAAAACAAGACTACTAACTTAATGATTTTTAAACGAGACATATATGTAACGATTATCGTTGTAAAGACATTTAATATATATATATATCATATTAAGAGATATTCATACATGATAATATCATGATAATATAATAATTTAAAATCTCATTTGATATTATAAACATTGGGTTAACAACATTTAACAAGATCGTTAACCTAAAGGTTTCAAAACAACACTTACATGTAACGACTAACGATGACTTAACGACTCAGTTAAAATGTATATACATGTAGTGTTTTAATATGTATTTATACACTTTTGAAAGACTTCAATACACTTATCAAAATACTTCTACTTAACAAAAATGCTTACAATTACATCCTCGTTCAGTTTCATCAACAATTCTACTCGTATGCACCCGTATTCGTACTCGTACAATACACAGCTTTTAGATGTATGTACTATTGGTATATACACTCCAATGATAAGCTCTTAGCAGCCCATGTGAGTCACCTAACACATGTGGGAACCATCATTTGGTAACTAGCATGAAATATCTCATAAAATTACAAAAATATGAGTAATCATTCATGACTTATTTACATGAAAACAAAATTACATATCCTTTATATCTAATCCATACACCAACGACCAAAAACACCTACAAACACTTTCATTCTTCAATTTTCTTCATCTAATTGATCTCTCTCAAGTTCTATCTTCAAGTTCTAAGTGTTCTTCATAAATTCCAAAAGTTCTAGTTTCATAAAATCAAGAATACTTTCAAGTTTGCTAGCTCACTTCCAATCTTGTAAGGTGATCATCCAATCTCAAGAAATCTTTGTTTCTTACAGTAGGTTATCATTCTAATACAAGGTAATAATCATATTCAAACTTTGGTTCAATTTCTATAACTATAACAATCTTATTTCAAGTGATGATCTTACTTGAACTTGTTTTCGTGTCATGATTCTGCTTCAAGAACTTCGAGCCATCCAAGGATCCATTGAAGCTAGATCCATTTTTCTCTTTTCCAGTAGGTTTATCCAAGGAAATTAAGGTAGTAATGATGTTCATAACATCATTCGATTCATACATATAAAGCTATCTTATTCGAAGGTTTAAACTTGTAATCACTAGAACATAGTTTAGTTAATTCTAAACTTGTTCGCAAACAAAAGTTAATCCTTCTAACTTGACTTTTAAAATCAACTAAACACATGTTCTATATCTATATGATATGCTAACTTAATGATTTAAAACCTGGAAACACGAAAAACACCGTAAAACCGGATTTACGCCGTCGTAGTAACACCGCGGGCTGTTTTGGGTTAGTTAATTAAAAACTATGATAAACTTTGATTTAAAAGTTGTTATTCTGAGAAAATGATTTTTATTATGAACATGAAACTATATCCAAAAATTATGGTTAAACTCAAAGTGGAAGTATGTTTTCTAAAATGGTCATCTAGACGTCGTTCTTTCGACTGAAATGACTACCTTTACAAAAACGACTTGTAACTTATTTTTCCGACTATAAACCTATACTTTTTCTGTTTAGATTCATAAAATAGAGTTCAATATGAAACCATAGCAATTTGATTCACTCAAAACGGATTTAAAATGAAGAAGTTATGGGTAAAACAAGATTGGATAATTTTTCTCATTTTAGCTACGTGAAAATTGGTAACAAATCTATTCCAACCATAACTTAATCAACTTGTATTGTATATTATGTAATCTTGAGATACCATAGACACGTATACAATGTTTCGACCTATCATGTCGACACATCTATATATATTTCGGAACAACCATAGACACTCTATATGTGAATGTTGGAGTTAGCTATACAGGGTTGAGGTTGATTCCAAAATATATATAGTTTGAGTTGTGATCAATACTGAGATACGTATACACTGGGTCGTGGATTGATTCAAGATAATATTTATCGATTTATTTCTGTACATCTAACTGTGGACAACTAGTTATAGGTTACTAACGAGGACAGCTGACTTAATAAACTTAAAACATCAAAATATATTAAAAGTGTTGTAAATATATTTTGAACATACTTTAATATATATGTATATATTGTTATAGGTTCGTGAATCAACAGTGGCCAAGTCTTACTTCCCGGCGAAGTAAAAATCTGTGAAAGTGAGTTATAGTCCCACTTTTAAAATCTAATATTTTTGGGATGAGAATACATGCAACTTTTATAAATGATTTACAAAATAGACACAAGTACGTGAAACTACATTCTATGGTTGAATTATCAAAATCGAATATGCCCCTTTTTATTAAGTCTGGTAATCTAAGAATTAGGGAACAGACACCCTAATTGACGCGAATCCTAAAGATAGATCTATTGGGCCTAACAAACCCCATCCAAAGTACCGGATGCTTTAGTACTTCGAAATTTATATCATATCCGAAGGGTGTCCCGGAATGATGGGGATATTCTTATATATGCATCTTGTTATTGTCGGTTACCAGGTGTTCACCATATGAATGATTTTTATCTCTATGTATGGGATGTGTATTGAAATATGAAATCTTGTGGTCTATTGTTACGATTTGATATATATAGGTTAAACCTATAACTCACCAACATTTTTGTTGACGTTTAAAGCATGTTTATTCTCAGGTGAATATTAAGAGCTTCCGCTGTTGCATACTAAAATAAGGACAAGATTTGGAGTCCATGTTTGTATGATATTGTGTAAAAACTGCATTCAAGAAACTGATTTCGATGTAACATATTTGTATTGTAAACCATTATGTAATGGTCGTGTGTAAACAGGATATTTTAGATTATCATTATTTGATAATCTACGTAAAGCTTTTTAAACCTTTATTTATGAAATAAAGGTTATGGTTTGTTTTAAAAATGAATGTAGTCTTTGAAAAACGTCTCATATAGAGGTCAAAACCTCGCAACGAAATCAATTAATATGGAACGTTTTTAATCAATAAGAACGGGACATTTCATACGAGAGGTCTCGGGTTCAATCCTCAGCTTGGGCAAATTCTTTTTAGTGGAAGCATTAAGGGTATACACAATTTTCTTATTTTTATTATTAACAATTATTAAATATTATGATTAATACTATTATTGTTATGAATATAATTATTTTTGTCATTGAATATTATTTTTACCATCAGTATTATTATTAATAAATTTTAGTATTATTAATAATATTATTATTATTATTATCAAGTATCATGAATATCAATTAAATATATATATATATATATATATATATATATATATATATATATATATATATATATATATATATATATATATATATATATATATATATATCAATTAGAAGTATAAACATTATTATTATTTATTATTTATCACTTATTATTATTTTGGTGATTATGAAATCATATTCATTTTTAATGTTATTATTATTATTATTAATATTATTGTTAGTATTATGAACATTATTGATATTATTTGTATTATAATTATTATTATTATTATTATTTTACCTATAAGTATTATAGGAATTATTATCATTAGTATTACTATAAATATTACATATATAACTATTATTATTAGTAATTTTACCATGTTAAGTGTTATTATCATTAATATGATTATGATTAATATTAATATTAGTACCACTTTTGTAACTACTAGTATTGTTAATCTTATAGTTAGATAAAAGCATCATTATCAACAATATCATTATTATTATTAAAACTATCTTTTTTTTAATAAAGTTATTATTAGTAATATTATTATTCTTAGTAAAACATTAATATCAAAATCATTATTTTTTTTATATTTTGAATATAAAACATACGTATTACATATATTACAACTATATTAATAAGCCATATAACTATATATAAAGCATATTAACATTATTTATATAAAAACTTATATACAACAAATTAGGTATAGACATATTAATATAACTATATAAATAATAATTTTTTTTATTATATATATACAAACTAAATATATAATATTTAAGGTTATAAGATATGAAATTGTTCAATTACGAGTATATATTTTAATATATGTATATGAATAATATAGGTTCGTGAATCCGAGGCCAACCCTGCATTTGTTCAATATTGTAATATGTATTTTTACTACAAAATACATTAGGTGAGTTTCATTTGCTCCCTTTTACTCTTTACGTTTTTGGGCTGAGAATACATGCAAATGCTTTATTAACTGTTTTACAATATTTACATGCGTGAGTTTTCATTACTCCCTTTTTATATATATTTTTGGGACTGAGAATACATGCGCTGCTTTTATAACTGTTTTACGATATAGACACAAGTAATCGAAACTACATTCTATGGTTGAATTATCGAAGTCGAATATGCCCCTTTTTATTAAGTCTGGTAATCTAAGAATTAGGGAACATACACCCTAATTGACGCAAACTCTAAAGATAGATCAATCGGGCCCAACAAGCCCCATCCAAAGTACCGGATACTTTAGTACTTCGAAATTTATATCATGTCCGATGGAGGATCCCGGAATGATGGGGATATTCTTATATGTATATTGTGAATGTCGATTACCAGGTGTTCAATCCAAATGAATGATACTTTTGTCTCTATGTATGGGACATATGTTTATGAGAAATATGAAATCTTGTGGTCTATTAAATTGATGGAAATGATTATTTATGTTAAACTAATGAACTCACCAACCTTTTGGTTGACACTTTAAAGCATGTTTATTCTCAGGTACGAAAGAAATCTTCCGTTGTGCATTAATTCATATTAGAGACATTACTTGGAGTCATTCATGGCATATTTCAAAAGACGTTGCATTCGAGTCATCGAGTTCATCAAGATCATTATTAAGTCAATTATAGTTGGATGTATTATGAAATGATATGCATGCCGTCAACTTTCAATGAAATGAAAGTTTATATTTTCAAAAACGAATGCAATGTTTGTAAAATGTATCATATATAGGTCAAGTACCTCGCGATGTAATCAACTATTGTGATTCGTTTATAATCAATGTGGACTTTTTCCGGATGGATTAGGACGGGTCCTTTCAGTTGGTATCAGAGCGGTGGTCTTAGTGAACCAGGTCTGCATTAGTGTGTCTAACTGATAAGTCGTTAGGACGCTTTAGTGAGTCTGGACTTCGACCGTGTCTGCATGTCAAAAGTTTTGCTTATCATTTCGTGTTGAAAATTACCTGTTTATCATTCTTAGGGAATCATTTGCTTATCATTCTTAGTCTAGACACATCTTACTGCATTGATTGCATGAACAGTGTATAGACAAAATTCATATCTTAGCGTATCTGTTATTGTTACCTTTGCCTGACAGCTTCCGTAGATTCCTTCGTAACTTATGGGATTTTAGTATTATATATGCATATGTAAATTATGTATTGCATGGTACTAATTTACATCCTATAATCTATCTCTTATCGAAAATCCTTCATCTGATCGTACGAGATGAATCCCTCAACCAGTTCGAGTCCCTCAGATTCCGATAGCTATTCCGATAGTTATTCCGACAGCTATTCCGACATAGATGTTCACCTAAGCTCTGAAAAACAGCATCATCGGCATGAATCAACCAATCAGCCATTATCAATTCATCAGATGGGTTCGTAGTCGACTTAATTAATGGAAACGCGCAAAAGGCAATCCCTTCCACCAACCGAATTCACCTCTTGACAATGAACCTGAAGCGTTTACCGGCGAACTTGTTCGAGACACCAATTTCAGTCTCATTTCCAGGGTAATTCGACATGATTATATTCTATCCACAATTCAAGATCTTATTCTTCCGCTCGTTCCGATCGACAATCATCCCGGAATAATATAAGAGGTCAACGAACTTCGCGCTCGAGTAATCAATTTGAAGAATATGGTGCAAAATCTACCAGCTTCAGCAACATCACCGGCACCAACAGTACGATCAATAACAGCACCAGTACCATCAACAATCCATGCTTCAATATCACCATCTGTACTTCGAGTATGATCTTCGTTCTATGTATCGTTCTACCTCATTTATCTTTGTTCTTCATGGCGATTATGTAATCTCTAATGTTTTAGAGATTATGTATTCTAGTTCGGACGTTAAACCAAATGAAATTAATATCATATTATCTCCTTAAATCCAAAATTTCGTCTGAAGAAAATATATATGTATATATGTTTTCATAAAGATTGTAATTAAAATTTTTATTGTACAAACGGTTAATGGTGAAAATATTTTAACGGGTAGGTAATACCCGAGGAATATTTAAATTTCACATTAATAAGTTACACAGTATATTCTTCGAATCTGATTTAACAGTTATTCACTATCCTATTTACAACCACCGAGATACGTATCCGTTCACCAAAGAATAACTATTTTCATTCAAATTCAATTTCATATTTAGATTTTGACCTATCAGAATTCAACAAGTGGCATAATGAAGAAATAATGGACACAATAAAAATTGATTAGAAACAGACTAATTAACAATATTAAATTTTATTAAGAAACCACGCTAACAAAATCCTAGCTAACTGTTCCTAGCTAACTGTTAATTCCGTATTACACTTTATTTATCACAATTTAATTATCGTAATTTATTTTATCGCAATTTATATTCTCGCAATTTTATTTATTGTCATTTAATTTCTGTTATTTACTTTACGCACTTTATTTATCGTTATTTAATTTCTGTTATTTATTTTACGCACTTTAAATATCGGGACACGTATACAATATTTTGACATATCATATCGACCTATCTATATATATATATATATATATATATATATATATATATATATATATATATATATATATATATATATATATATATATATATATATATATATATATATATATATATATATATATATATATATATATATATATATATAGTTTGAGTTGTGATCGAGTCTGAGACGTATACGGGTCACGAAACGTATTAATTAATTCGAATATTATATATTAAACTATATATAAATTACTGGACTGTTACTGTGGACTATCAACTGTGGACTACCAATACTGGACAATTAAAATAAATTAAAATATTGATTATAACATATGAAACTAAACAATTCTTCAAGTTTGCCACTTGATTTCATTCTAAACCCTATTCGTATCATCACAATTACAATCTGCGTTCAAACCTTTCATGATTCTTGAAAACACCTCAATCGATAGGATGAATCAACCGCACTTCATCTACGGGAGAAAAGATTGATGCATTTAGTTATGCATCTGAAAAACTCTCGGAAACTGAGTAAACGTTTAACACATAGTTGTGCTAATTCCTTTAGTGTTATTATTACCCAAAATAACTTGGTAATTCCTTTCAAAGTAGCAAATTTTGTCACAGCTCCAGCAAATCAACTTCGACTTTTCGTTCGAAACAACCTTATTATCACCTTGATTTATATGTATGCTCTTTTATTGTTACCAGAGAACCTTTTATATTCCACCATATTACCGTCAGCGTTTAATCATCTAAAAACACATTTCTCTTAAAAAAAAAAAAATTCACCTCGGATCGATAACCAATGATTCAGATATAGTAGCAGTAAATGTAGAGGAATCAGCAATCAATATTTCGAATCTCGTAGCAATTCTACATCAATAGTTATATGTATACATATAACAATTATCTCCTAGAATTACGATCTTCAATTCTGAAATTTTGAAAAGGCACCCAGTTTACGAATCGATACTCTGAATGTTGAAAAAGCTGAATGAAGCAGCAGAAACTGTAGACAACCATAAACGACCATAATCATCGAAAGTTTGATCATAAAGAATTGTATGTTGAAAAAGCTCAGAAAAGTTGGAACTGGAAAACGGATTGAGCTAACCATAAAGGAAACCAAGGAGAAATACAAGTAACATACCCTAAATTCATAGAACCCAGATAAATCTAGATCCGTTGAAATCTTTAGAGAATATCTTGCTCCTAAGACATGTTAAAATCTTGCGGAAAATCTTTCTCCATCAACCATCAAACTTAGAAATTCCAAAATATCATCATCAATATCTTCGATATTTCTGAGGATATTTTCATAAATATTCTCGTCCGAAATTATATACCTCTTCGTGCTTCCTGTGTATCATTATATTGGAAACATTCAATAGAAAATTTAGTACCAAAAAGCAGATTATGCGAAACTATGAAGAACGCCGTGGACAAATCGCAAAGAATAAGTTTGACTTCAAAGAATCCAAATGATTCTGTTTCTGATGAAATCTTTAGCGAATACCTTGCTTCCGAATCTAAACCTTTACGGATAAATTTTCTTCATCATCCATCGATATTAGAAATTCCAAGATATCATCGTATCTTTCATTATAAATATCCTTCATATTCTGAAGATATTTTCATAACTATTCTTATCTAAAATCATTAATCTCTTAGTGTTATTAGCGTTACATCATATAGAAACTGTTAGTTTCTATATTCTGTAAACTTTCAAGCTTAAAATATGAATGTTTGAAGTAGTGTTGGGAACTGATGCATGAGTTAGTATAATATAATGACACTTGATCAACGTTATTATATTACAATAAGTCATGTTGAGTTTCTAATGGGACGTGATGATTCACAGATCATAACGTCATCATGTGCCATGTTACATAACTCTTTCATTCTACTTAACTCCTGAATAAATCAAGAAAATGTATCCTTGATGGTTCTATCTTCCGTGACGTTGATAAATTTAAAAATCAAATCGTGCTATCACGTTCCTTCCGGCTTAGAACATTATAATCATTCGAAACTCTATATTTACAAATTCTGGACCATTATTTGCTTGATTTGAAGTCGGGATGAGAAAACAAAAGCATAAAGCTTTGAAATATAAGGGAGAATATAAAGCCCGATAACAACACATAAATTACAAATCGTGGATATTAATACGAATAGCAATATAAAGATATGGTATAATTAAGGATAGTATTACCCCAAGGTGATAGTAGAGGTAAACATATTTTTCTGGTGGAAGAACGAAAAGAAGGATGACAGAAATGATAATTGGGAAAATATCAAGGATTAGAGATGGATTAAGCATTTTCACAATCTTTTGGATGTATGAACTAAGAAAGGAAGTATAGGAATGGTGAGAATAATGGAACGGAAGAGCTTAATTTATAGTGGAAATATCAGATAGAGTAATCGAGGCAGATCACCGTATTTAATTATAAAGATTTTAATTTCCTTACACGCCGAAGAATCAAATCTTTTAGATTTCGAAGATTTTCTTTAAATCCCTTGAATTCCGGAATTCAATCCTAACTCTGTCAAAAGTTAAGAGAAAAATTTTACTTTTCTATCTCACTCTTTGATGATAACTTCATTCGTACTCTTCGATTAATCGAATCATTTTATCCATATTACTCAATGATGATAAAACTCTATTTATCAACTCGTATTCGTCATGAAAACATTTTTATTGTTAACCATGACCACCTCACTCAAATTTTGGGACGAAATTTCTTTAACGGGTAGGTACTGTGACGACCCGGGAATTTCCGACCAAATTTAAACTTAATCTTCATATGAATTCGACATGATAAGTAAAGTCTATTAAACCGAGTCCCAAAGTGTTTGAACTATATCTTTCATGAATGCATTTACCCTTTGACTGTGCTCGAAGTTTCACGAACAAATACTAATAAATAAGATATGTGTATATATATATATATATATATATATATATATATATATATATATATATATATATATATATATATAGATATATAATGATTTAAAAAATAAATTGAAATATTATATAATTGGCAGATATAATATAATAAATGGTAATATATTTAACTCAATTACAGGTCTGCATATAATTGCTATTTTAATAATATTATCATTACTAGTATTATTATTAATATTATTAATAAGATTGTTATTATTATTATTAATATATTTGTTGTAAAGTATAAATATTAGATATTAAAGTATATATAATATATACTATTAGATACTACATGAATAATAAAGTGTAATATTAAAGATAAGTATAAATTAGAATATAATTGTTATGATGACATTATTATTACTTTCATTATTATTATTTTTTTTAATAATATGATCATCACCATTTTTATAATTATTATTATTATAACTACCATTATTTATTATCAATAATATTAATATTTGTAATATCATTATTAACATTATCATATCTATTATTAATATTATTAATGTTATTATTATTAGTATCTATTATTAATATTTATAAGTATTTATTATTAATATATAAAATAAAGTTAACAGCGAATTTAGATTTTGGATCCTGTCTCTAAGATTGATTCCCAGTCAAATGAAAACAACATATACAACCAAAAATTTGTTGCAGGTCATTGTCATTATTATTACTATATTATTTTTTTTCACTTCTTTACTCCAGTAATACGTCGACCATGGGATTCTTTGTATATATTCGATTAATCCAATTTGATAAGAAACTCATTCACTTTCTGACATCGATTAACCATTACAGCTGAAGCAACTTGATTAAGCTTATTAAATCATAAAGAAAAATAATAAAACTGCCATTTTTTTCCCTGTTCTTCATTTTTTTCATCAAAATTCGAATTCGAAATCAAATTCAAAATCTGTTAATGCAGTGTTGGTAGGAATCCTTTACTCAAACTCTCCGTAAATTTTCAAATCACAATTTCTTATATCAAATCCTAATTTGCGAGTCAAAGTTTTTGAATTTAAAAGTCAAACTTTGTTCATCAATCAAATTCGTGATATTCGTTTCAATTCAAAATAAATTGATAATTTACAGTGTTTCCACGAACATTTTCTAACATACTTCATGTTATAAGTTTCGTCTATAACAGCCTCCAAATCCAAAATCGATTTTATTTATTTTTCAATATGTAGCGACTGCCGTAGCAGCATTTTGATCCTTTTTTTTTTCAATACATATAAACAACTGATATTGGTTAAGTTATGGTTATCTTGATGTAATTAATCATCTGTTAAACATTTTGATTTTTCCTGGTCGACTATCAATTAGAAGAAGAAGAAGAACATGATGAAACAGAAAGGTTAATAGGAATTAGATTGTATTACAAAACAGAAAGACAGTCGTGGTTTGATGGTTGAGTGAGTGTTGGGTGTACGAGAGGTCTCGGGTTCGATCCTCAGCTTGGGCAAATTCTTTTTAGTGGAAGCATTAAGGGTATACACAATTTTCTTATTTTTATTATTAACAATTATTAAATATTATGATTAATACTATTATTGTTATGAATATAATTATTATGGTCATTGAATATTATTGTTACCATTAGTATTATTATTAATAAATTTTAGTATTATTAATAATATTATTATTATTATCAAGTATCATGAATATCAATTAAATATATATATATATATATATATATATATATGTATATCAATTAGAAGTATAAACATTATTAGTATTATTTATTATTTATCACTTATTATTATTTTGGTGATTATGAAAGGATATTCATTTTTAATGTTATTATTATTATTATTATTAATATTATTGTTAGTATTATGAACATTATTGATATTATTTGTATTATAATTATTATTATTATTATTATTATTATTATTATTATACCTATAAGTATTATAGGAATTATTATCATTAGTATTACTATAAATATTATATATATAACTATTATTATTAGTAATTTTACCATATTAAGTGTTATTATCATTAATATGATTATGATTAATATTAATATTAGTACCACTTTTGTAACTACTAGTATTGTTAATCTTATAGTTAGATAAAAGCATCATTATCAATAATATCATTATTATTATTAAAACTATCTTTTTTTTAATAAAGTTATTATTAGTAATATTATTATTCTTAGTAAAACATTAATATCAAAATCATTATTTTTTTTATATTTTGAATATAAAACATACGTATTACATATATTACAACTATATTAATAAGCCATATAACTATATATAAAGCATATTAACATTATTTATTTAAAAACTTATATACAACAAATTAGGTATAGACATATTAATATAACTATATAAATAATAATTTTTTTATTATATATATACAAACTAAATATATAATATATAAGGTTAAAAGATATGAAATTGTTCAATTACGAGTATATATTTTAATATATGTATATGAATAATATAGGTTCGTGAATCCGAGGCCAACCCTGCATTTGTTCAATATTTTAATATGTATTTTTACTACAAAATACATTAGGTGAGTTTCATTTGCTCCCTTTTACTCTTTACGTTTTTGGGCTGAGAATACATGCAAATGCTTTATTAACTGTTTTACAATATTTACATGCGTGAGTTTTCATTACTCCCTTTTTATATATATTTTTGGGACTGAGAATACATGCGCTGCTTTTATAACTGTTTTATGATATAGACACAAGTAATCGAAACTACATTCTATGGTGAATTATCGAAGTCGAATATGCCCCTTTTTATTAAGTCTGGTAATCTAAGAATTAGGGAACAGACACCCTAATTGACGCGAACTCTAAAGATAGATCTATCGGGCCCAACAAGCCCCATCCAAAGTACCGGATGCTTTAGTACTTCGAAATTTATATCATGTCCGATGGAGGATCCCAGAATGATGGGGATATTCTTATATGTATATTGTGAATGTCGATTACCAGGTGTTCAATCCATATGAATGATACTTTTATCTCTATGTATGGGACATATGTTTATGAGAAATATGAAATATTGTGGTCTATTAAATTGATGAAAATGATTATTTATGTTAAACTAATGAACTCACCCAACTTTTGGTTGACACTTTAAAGCATGTTTATTCTCAGGTACGAAAGAAATCTTCCGTTGTGCATTAATTCATATTAGAGACATTACTTGGAGTCATTCATGGCATATTTCAAAATACGTTGCATTCGAGTCATCGAGTTCATCAAGATCATTATTAAGTCAATTATAGTTGGATGTATTATGAAATGATATGCATGCCGTCAACTTTCAATGAAATGAAAGTTTGTATTTTCAAAAACGAATGCAATGTTTGTAAAATGTATCATATAGAGGTCAAGTACCTCGCGATGTAATCAACTATTGTGATTCGTTTATAATCGATGTGGACTTTGTCCGGATGGATTAGGACGGGTCCTTTCAGAACCTATCCCCAATTCATCCAGAATAGATGATGACTAATTGGTTGATCCATTCCGGTCACACTGCTTTTGGAACTTGAGTGGGATTCCATTTCGGAATCCGAGCGAGTTGAACTAATGACGAATTCCATTTCGTACGATTGAATAAAGAATTTTTCGATATGAAATGATTTTCCGGCTATCGGGTGGTATTCTAATTATATAGAGCAAAAGGTTTTGTAGATTACGGAGGAATTTACAGAATATGTCAGGAAAAGTTTACAGTAACAGATACACTAAGATATGAATTAGCAGATACGTTAAGATATGAATTTTGTCTATACACTATTCATACAATCAATGCAATAAGATGTGTCTAGACTAAGAATGATAAGCAGGTAATTTCTGACAAAAATGATGAGCAAAACTTTTGACATGCAGACACGGTCGAAGTCCAGACTCACTAATGCATCCTAACGACTATCAGTTAGACACATTAATGCAGACCTGGTTCGCTAAGACCACCGCTCTGATTACATCGCGAGGTATTTGACCTCTATATGATACAATTTACAAACATTGCATTCGTTTTTAAAAGACAAACTTTAATTACAACGAAAGTTGACGGCATGTACACCATTTCATAATACATCCAACTATAATAGGCTTAATAATAATCTTGATGAACTCAATGACTCGAATGCAACGTCTTTCAAAATATGCCATGAATGAATCCAAGTAATATCCTTAAAATGAGCTAATGCACAGCGAAAGATTTCTTTAATACCTGAGAATAAACATGCTTTAAAGTGTCAACCAAAAGGTTGGTGAGTTCATAGGTTTATCATAACAATCATTTCAATATAATAATAGACCACAAGATTTTCGTTTATAAATATATATACACTCGTAAGTGTATAAAAATATTCTATAAGTTGTAGGCACCCGGTAACAAGCCTTAACGTTCATATTTTACCCTCTGAAGTACACCAGATCAGGTATGTTTAAAATAACCTCGAAGTACTAAAGCATCCCTGTCATAACCCGACCTTAACCATAAGGACGAATACAATAACATATGATTTCATCGCGAGGTATTGACCTCTATATGCAACATTTTTCAAAAACTGCATTCGTTTTTACAATACAAACCATAGCTTTTATTACAAATACAGGGTTTAAACAACTTAATAATGATTATCGTTTATTGATAATCTTAGAGTTACAAACTTTACATATGATAATAACAATACGACCTCCAACATATTTTACATTACAAATCCTCCGATATGCAGTTTTTTTTTGACACAAATATGCATACTCAAGATCTTGCTTAAATTCAACATGTTGCAGCGGAAGCTTTTAGTTATCACCTGAGAATAAACATGCTTAAAACGTCAACATAAAGTTGGTGAGATATAGGTTTAATGTCGGCAGCGTTATAAATATAGACCACAAGATTTCATATATAAACGTTTTAATAAAAATATTCTAAGTTGTTGAGCACTTGATAACCATACTTAACATTTAATCAACGTCGCATATTCCCTTTATTATGAAATCTTACTACACCGTACCAAGTGTAGTTACCGAAACGAAGTACTGTGCAACCGTTGAATACTGGTCGTCCAGTTCGGTTGGGGTTGTCAGGCCCGATAGATCTATCAACAGGATTCGCGTTTACAATACCTCATGTAAATAATAGTTACCAAGTTACAGGGAAGTATGCCAGTGGTACAACTCAACGTAGAATATATATTTTTAATCACTTGTGTCCATAACGTAAATCATAAAATGCATGTATTCTCATCTCGAAATATTTAGAGTTTAAATGTGGGACTATATACTCACCTTTTCCTTGAAGGTATTTAACTCGACTTGGTCTCCGATAGATATCACGAACCTAACCATATATATAATATATCAACATATTTTCTTTTCAAGTAATCGTTACATATATATATATATATATACTTATAATACTTTTAATATTTTCTTAGTCCGTAGTTAGCAGTCTGTTGTTAATGGTCCACAATTAGTTGCTCAATAAAATAAATAAAGACCCCATCGTATTCGTATTGATTAGAATTAATCTCGACCCATGGTACCATGTTGTCAAATGACGTGTTGCGTACATAAAGTACCGTGTTGTCAGATGACGTGTTGCGTACAATCATGAGGTCTTATGATTAATCTTCTCGTGTTGTTTACGGGTGGTCCTGGAATATATAAAATCAAATCATAAGTAAATATATATTAAATATTATGTTAATTAGCTAAGGTACGATTAATCTGATTTTGTCATAATATGATATATTACAGGTTTTGAAGTGTTTTAAAAATCAAATTAGAAAGATCTATTTAGTTTGCGAACATGTTTGAAATCATTCAAACTATGTTCTTGTTGTTAAAAATTTTATAACACAAAATAAGATAGCTATATAAATATGAATCGAATAAGATTATGAATAAGGTTACTACCTCAAGTTACTTGGATAAAGCTACTGGAAAAGATAGAAAATAATCTTGATCAAACTTTCTTATGATGATTATAGGTTGTTCATGAAGCTAGTTCTTCATGAGTATTTGCTGAGATTGTGACGAACACTTAGAGTTCCTAAGATGGTTGTAAGAATGAAATGAAAAACCAAGGTGATGGTGATACTTATAGGACAGTCTGGTTGTTGAGGGAACAAGGACAAATTATTGTGTTGAATTTTTGAGTAATAATGTATGCTAGCTTACAAATAAGATTCCCTCTTATCGACCCCAGCCAGGGGTTCTGCCCCTTGGACCCCGCCATGGGTTGCCACCCCTTGGACCCCGCTTATCGGGGGCGCTGCCCCCGAACCCCCGTCATAATCAAGATACGTTCAAACAAGTGTGCACTCCACACTTCCCCAAACATGTTCGATATTTATCAAGATTATTTTGGTTACAAATTAATCCCATTACACTTAAATCATATTGGTGACATAAATCACAACACATTATATATTGTAAGTATATATGTCAAAGAACGTTACATATAGTTATCATTTTGAAAACTTAAGTTAGTGGTCTCAAAGTATACTTATAACTCATTGTTGTTAGTTCACAATGAAATGTTAAACCATCCTTAAATCATGTTAAATATGTATAGATATGTACATATACATAATCGTATAATTATCGTGTGTTATATAGTTTGTGATATCATCGGTCAAATTGGACGGTCAAACGTTGTGTAAAACTCTTTTCAAAAATATAAGTCTCAACAGTTTGGATTGTGAAATGTCCCGTTCTTATTGATTAAAAACGTTCCATATTAATTGATTTCGTTGCGAGGTTTTGACCTCTATATGAGACGTTTTTCAAAGACTGCATTCATTTTTAAAACAAACCATAACCTTTATTTCATAAATAAAGGTTTAAAAAGCTTTACGTAGATTATCAAATAATGATAATCTAAAATATCCTGTTTACACACGACCATTACATAATGGTTTACAATACAAATATGTTACATCGAAATCAGTTTCTTGAATGCAGTTTTTACACAATATCATACAAAAATGGACTCCAAATCTTGTCCTTATTTTAGTATGCAACAGCGGAAGCTCTTAGTATTCACCTGAGAATAAACATGCTTTAAACGTCAACAAAAATGTTGGTGAGTTATAGGTTTAACCTATATATATCAAATCGTAACAATAGACCACAAGATTTCATATTTCAATACACATCCCATACATAGAGATAAAAATCATTCATATGGTGAACACCTGGTAACCGACATTAACAAGATGCATATATATAAGAATATCCCCATCATTCCGGGACACCCTTCGGATATGATATAAATTTCGAAGTACTAAAGCATCCGGTACTTTAGATGGGGTTTGTTAGGCCCAATAGATCTATCTTTAGGATTCGCGTCAATTAGGGTGTATGTTCCCTAATTCTTAGATTACCAGACTTAATAAAAAGGGGCATATTCGATTTCGATAATTCAACCATAGAATGTAGTTTCACTTACTTGTGTCTATTTTGTAAATCATTTATAAAACCTGCATGTATTCTCATCCCAAAAATATTAGATTTTAAAAGTGGGACTATAACTCACTTTCACAGATTTTTACTTCGTCGGGAAGTAAGACTTGGCCACTAGTTGATTCACGAACCTATAACAATATATACATATATATCAAAGTATGTTTAAAATATATTTACAACACTTTTAAAATATTTTGATGTTTTAAGTTTATTAAGTCAGCTGTCCTCGTTAGTAACCTACAACTAGTTGTCCACATTTAGATGTACAGAAATAAATCGATAAATATTATCTTGAATCAATCCACGACCCAGTGTATACGTATCTCAGTATTGATCACAACTCAAACTATATATATTTTGGAACCAACCTCAACCCTGTATAGCTAACTCCAACATTCACATATAGAGTGTCTATGGTTGTTCCGAAATATATATAGATGTGTCGACATGATAGGTCGAAATATTGTATACGTGTCTATGGTATCTCAAGATTACATAATATACAATACAAGTTGATTAAGTTATGGTTGGAATAGATTTGTTACCAATTTTCACGTAGCTAAAATGAGAAAAATTATCCAATCTTGTTTTACCCATAACTTCTTCATTTTAAATCCGTTTTGAGTGAATCAAATTGCTATGGTTTCATATTGAACTCTATTTTATGAATCTAAACAGAAAAGTATAGGTTTATAGTCGGAAAAATAAGTTACAAGTCATTTTTGTAAAGGTAGTTATTTCAGTCGAAAGAACGACGTCTAGATGACCATTTTAGAAAACATACTTCCACTTTGAGTTTAATCATAATTTTTGGATATAGTTTCATGTTCATAATAAAAATCATTTTCTCAGAATAACAACTTTAAAATCAAAGTTTATCATAGTTTTTAATTAACTAACCCAAAACAGCCCGCGGTGTTACTACGACAGCGTAAATCCGGTTTTACGGTGTTTTTCGTGTTTTCGGGTTTTAAATCATTAAGTTAGCATATCATATAGATATAGAACATGTGTGTAGTTAATTTTAAAAGTCAAGTTAGAAGGATTAACTTTTGTTTGCGAACAAGTTTAGAATTAACTAAACTATGTTCTAGTGATTACGAGTTTAAACCTTCGAATAAGATAGCTTTATATGTATGAATCAAATGATGTTATGAACATCATTACTACCTTAAGTTCCTTGGATAAACCTACTGGAAAAGAGAAAAATGGAACTAGCTTCAACGGATCCTTGGATGGCTCGAAGTTCTTGAAGCAGAATCATGACACGAAAACAAGTTCAAGTAAGATCATCACTTGAAATAAGATTGTTATAGTTATAGAAATTGAACCAAAGTTTGAATATGATTATTACCTTGTATTAGAATGATAACCTACTGTAAGAAACAAAGATTTCTTGAGGTTGGATGATCACCTTACAAGATTGGAAGTGAGCTAGCAAATTTGAAAGTATTCTTGATTTTATGTAACTAGAACTTGTAAAATATATGAAGAACACTTAGAACTTGAAGATAGAACTTGAGAGAGATCAATTATATGAAGAAAATTGAAGAATGAAAGTGTTTGTAGGTGTTTTTGGTCGTTGGTGTATGGATTAGATATAAAGGATATGTAATTTTGTTTTCATGTAAATAAGTCATGAATGATTACTCATATTTTTGTAATTTTATGAGATATTTCATGCTAGTTGCCAAATGATGGTTCCCACATGTGTTAGGTGACTCACATGGGCTGCTAAGAGCTGATCATTGGAGTGTATATACCAATAGTACATACATCTAAAAGCTGTGTATTGTACGAGTACGAATACGGTGCATACGAGTAGAATTGTTGATGAAACTGAACGAGGATGTAATTGTAAGCATTTTTATTAAGTAGAAGTATTTTGATAAGTGTCTTGAAGTCTTTCAAAAGTGTATGAATACATATTAAAACACTACATGTATATACATTTTAACTGAGTCGGTAAGTCATCGTTAGTCGTTACATGTAAATGTTGTTTTGAAACCTTTAGGTTAATGATCTTGTTGAATGTTGTTAACCCATTGTTTATTATAACAAATGAGATGTTAAATTGTTATATTATCATGATATTATGATATATAATATATCTCAGTATGATGTATATACAGTTAAATGTCGTTACAACGATAATCGTTACATATATGTCTCGTTTCGAAATCATTAAGTTAGTAGTCTTATTTTTACATATGTATTTCATTGTTAATACACTTAATAATATATTTAATTATCATTTAACATAATTAACCAAGTGTATCAATATCTTAATATGATTCATATGTACCTAGTAAGACGTTGTTATAACGATAATCGTTATATATATCGTTTTCGAGTTTCTTAAATTAATAGTCTCATTTTTATGTATATAACTCATTGTTAAAATACCTAATGAGATACATACTTATAATAAAAACATGTTAACTATATATATAACCATATATATGTCATCGTATAGTTTTTACAAGTTTTAACGTTCGTGAATCACCGGTCAACTTGGGTGGTCAATTGTCTATATGAAACATATTTCAATTAATCAAGTCTTAACAAGTTTGATTGCTTAACATGTTGGAAACATTTAATCATGTAAATATCAATCTCAATTAATATATATAAACATGGAAAAGTTCGGGTCACTACAGTACCTACCCGTTAAATAAATTTCGTCCCGAAATTTTAAGCTGTTGAAGGTGTTGACGAATCTTCTGGAAATAGATGCGGGTATTTCTTCTTCATCAGATCTTCATGCTCCCAGGTGAACTCGGGTCCTCTACGAGCATTCCATCGAACCTTAACAATTGGTATCTTGTTTTGCTTAAGTCTTTTAACCTCACGATCCATTATTTCGACGGGCTCTTCGATGAATTGAAGTTTTTCGTTGATTTGGATTTCATCTAACGGAATAGTGAGATCTTCTTTAGCAAAACATTTCTTCAAATTTGAGACGTGGAAAATGTTATGTACAGCTGCGAGTTGTTGAGGTAACTCAAGTCGGTAAGCTACTGGTCCGACACGATCAATAATCTTGAATGGTCCAATATACCTTGGATTTAATTTCCCTCGTTTACCAAATCGAACAACGCCTTTCCAAGGTGCAACTTTAAGCATGACCATCTCTCCAATTTCAAATTCTATATCCTTTCTTTTAATGTCAGCGTAGCTCTTTTGTCGACTTTGGGCGGTTTTCAACCGTTGTTGAATTTGGATGATCTTCTCGGTAGTTTCTTGTATAATCTCCGGACCCGTAATCTGTCTATCCCCCACTTCACTCCAACAAATCGGAGACCTGCACTTTCTACCCTAAAGTGCTTCAAACGGCGCCATCTCAATGCTTGAATGGTAGCTGTTGTTGTAGGAAAATTCTGCTAACGGTAGATGTCGATCCCAACTGTTTCCGAAATCAATAACACATGCTCGTAGCATGTCTTCAAGCGTTTGTATCGTCCTTTCGCTCTGCCCATCAGTTTGTGGATGATAGGCAGTACTCATGTCTAGACGAGTTCCTAATGCTTGATGTAATGTCTGCCAGAATCTTGAAATAAATCTGCCATCCCTATCAGAGATAATAGAGATTGGTATTCCATGTCTGGATACGACTTCCTTCAAATACAGTCGTGCTAACTTCTCCATCTTGTCATCTTCTCTTATTGGCAGGAAGTGTGCTGATTTGGTGAGACGATCAACTATTACCCAAATAGTATCAAAACCACTTGCAGTCCTTGGCAATTTAGTGATGAAATCCATGGTAATGTTTTCCCATTTCCATTCTGGGATTTCGGGTTGTTGAAGTAGACCTGATGGTTTCTGATGCTCAGCTTTGATCTTAGAACACGTCAAACATTCTCCTACGAATTTAGCAACATCGGCTTTCATACCCGGCCACCAAAAATATTTCCTGAGATCCTTGTACATCTTCCCCGTTCCAGGATGTATTGAGTATCTGGTTTTATGAGCTTCTCTAAGTACCATTTCTCTCATATCTCCAAATTTTGGTACCCAAATCCTTTCAGCCCTATACCGGGTTCCGTCTTCCCGAATATTAAGATGCTTCTCCGATCCTTTGGGTATTTCATCCTTTAAATTTCCCTCTTTTAAAAACTCCTTGTTGCGCCTCCTTTATTTGAGTAGTAAGGTTATTATGAATCATTATATTCATAGATTTTACTCGAATGGGTTCTCTGTCCTTCCTGCTCAAGGCATCTGCTACCACATTTGTCTTCCCCGGGTGGTAACGAATCTCAAAGTCGTAATCATTCAACAATTCAATCCACCTACGCTGCCTCATATTCAGTTGTTTCTGATTAAATATGTGTTGAAGACTTTTGTGGTCGGTATATATAATACTTTTGACCCCATATAAGTAGTGCCTCCAAGACTTTAATGCAAAAACAACCGCGCCTAATTCCAAATCATGCGTCGTATAATTTTGTTCGTGAATCTTCAATTGTCTAGACGCATAAGCAATCACCTTCGTTCGTTGCATTAATACACAACCGAGACCTTGCTTTGATGCGTCACAATAAATCACAAAATCATCATTCCCTTCAGGCAATGACAATATAGGTGCCGTAGTTAGCTTTTTCTTCAATAACTGAAACGCTTTCTCTTGTTCATCATTCCATTCAAATTTCTTCCCTTTATGCGTTAATGCAGTCAAGGGTTTTGCTATTCTGGAAAAGTCTTGGATGAACCTTCTGTAGTAACCAGCTAGTCCTAAAAACTGGCGTATGTGTTTCGGAGTTTTCGGGGTTTCCCACTTTTCAACAGTTTCTATCTTTGCCGGATCCACCTTAATACCTTCTTTGTTCACTATGTGACCGAGGAATTGAACTTCTTCCAACAAAAATGCACACTTTGAAAACTTAGCGTACAATTCTTCCTTCCTCAATACTTCTAACACCTTTCTCAAATGTTCACCGTGTTCTTGGTCATTCTTTGAGTAAATAAGTATGTCATCAATGAAAACAATGACAAACTTGTCAAGGTATGGTCCACACACTCGGTTCATAAGGTCCATGAACACAGCTGGTGCATTAGTTAAACCAAACGGCATGACCATAAACTCGTAATGACCGTAACGTGTTCTGAAAGCAGTCTTTGGAATATCATCTTCTTTCACCCGCATTTGATGATACCCGAAACGTAAGTCAATCTTTGAATAAACAGACGAGCCTTGTAGTTGATCAAATAAGTCGTCGATTCTCGGTAGTGGGTAGCGGTTCTTGATGGTAAGTTTGTTCAACTCTCGGTAGTCGATACACAACCTGAATGTACCATCTTTCTTCTTGACAAACAAAACAGGAGCTCCCCACGGTGATGTGCTTGGTCGAATGAAACCACGCTCTAAAAGTTCTTGTAATTAGCTTTGCAGTTCTTTCATCTCGCTGGGTGCGAGTCTGTAAGGAGCACGAGCTATTGGTGCAGCTCCTGGTACAAGATCTATTTGAAATTCAACGGATCGATGTGGGGGTAATCCCGGTAATTCTTTCGGAAATACATCGGGAAATTCTTTTGTAATGGGAACATCATTGATGCTTTTTTCTTCAGTTTGTACTTTCTTGACGTGTGCTAGAACAGCATAGCAACCTTTTCTTATTAGTTTTTGTTCCTTCAAATTACTAATAAGATGTAGCTTCGTGTTGCCCTTTTCTCCGTACACCATTAAGGGTTTTCCTTTTTCTCGTATAATGCGAATTGCATTTTTGTAACAGACGATCTCTGCTTTCACTTCTTTCAACCAGTCCATACCAATTATCACATCAAAAATCCCTAACTCTACTGGTATCAAATCAATCTTAAATGTTTCGCTAACCAGTTTAATTTCTCGATTCCGACATATATTATCTGCTGAAATTAATTTACCATTTGCTAATTCGAGTAAAAATTTACTATCCAAAGGCATCAATGGACAACTTAATTTAGCACAAAAATCTCTACTCATATAGCTTCTATCCGCACCCGAATCAAATAAAACGTAAGCAGATTTATTGTCAATAAGAAACGTACCCGTAACAAGCTCCGGGTCTTCCTGTGCCTCTGCCGCATTAATATTGAAAACTCTTCCGCGGCCTTGTCCATTCGTGTTCTCCTGGTTCGGGCAATTTCTAATAATGTGGCCCGGTTTTCCACATTTATAACAAACTACATTGGCATAACTTGCTCCGACACTACTTGCTCCGCCATTACTCGTTCCGACACCGTTTGTTCCTTTCGTTCTATTAACCCCTGGTCCGTAGACCTCACACTTCGCTACGCTATGACCATTTCTTTTACACTTGTTGCAAAATTTGGTGCAGAACCCCGAGTGATACTTTTCACACCTTTGGCATAGCTGCTTCTGATTGTTTTTGTAGTTGCGGTTATTATTGTTGTTGGGATGATTGTTGTAGTTGCTGTTGCTGTTGTTGTTGTTGTTGTTGTTGGGCCGTTTGTTGTAGTTGCGATTGATGTTGCGATTGTTGGGATAATTGTTGCGATTATTGTTGTAATTGTTGTTGTTGTTGTATTGGATATTCTTATCACCGTTTTCCTCCCACTTTCTTTTGACTTGCTTCACATTGGCCTCTTCAGCAGTCTGTTCTTTAATTCTTTCTTCAATCTGGTTCACTAGTTTATGAGCCATTCTACATGCCTGTTGTATAGAGGCGGGCTCGTGTGAACTTATATCTTCTTGGATTCTTTCCGGTAATCCTTTCACAAATGCGTCGATCTTCTCTTCCTCATCTTCGAATGCTCCCGGACACAATAGGCACAATTCTGTGAATCGTCTTTCGTACGTGGTAATATCAAATCCTTGGGTTCGTAACCCTCTAAGTTCTGTCTTGAGCTTATTGACCTCGGTTCTGGGACGGTACTTCTCGTTCATCAAGTGCTTGAATGCTGACCACGGTAGTGCGTACGCATCGTCTTGTCCCACTTGCTCTAGATAGGTATTCCACCATGTTAACGCAGAACCTGTGAAGGTATGCATAGCGTACTTCACTTTGTCCTCTTCAGTACACTTACTTATGGCAAACACCGATTCGACCTTCTCGGTCCACCGTTTCAATCCGATCGGTCCTTCGGTTCCATCAAATTCCAAAGGTTTGCAGGCAGTGAATTCTTTGTAGGTGCATCCTACACATTTTCCTGTACTGCTAGATCTAAGGTTATTGTTGGTATGTAGCGCAGCCTGTACTGCGGCTATGTTTGAAGCTAGAAAAGTATGGAATTCCTCTTCATTCATATTCACGGTGTGTCGAGTAGTCGGTGCCATTTCCTTCAAAATAGTCAAATGGAACAAGTTAATCATACAGAATATTAAGAGTAGTTAATAGTATTTCGTAGCATAATATGAACTCATTTATAAAAGCTTTTTCTTCATATTAGCGTTTTATAAGTTTAAATTTGGGTAGTACCTACCCGTTAAGTTCATACTTAGTAGCTAATATACAATTCAACTACTACAATTCTATATGAAAAACTGATTATAATAATATTTCGCGTTCAAACTTTTATACAATATTTTACAAACTTACAATACCGCTTATTTTACATAAAGCATGAAATATAGCACATAATAACTTTGATACAAGATAGTTGTGAAGATAATTCTAGCTAGTACACAAGTCGTTCAGCAAAGGCAATAAAGACACGTAATTCATACGTCCAGAAACAAGTCATGCATTCTGGTTTTACTAGGACTACTTCCCATCCTTGGTCTTGTGGAACATAACCGTTATGGCCGTTGATAAGACAGCGTGTTGTAACGTCGTCAAAGGGACGAGGGTTACGTAATGTCCAACAGTCCCGTAATAATCTAAAAACCTCATTTCTTACCCCAATTACCGACTCCGTCACTTGTGGAAACGTTTTGTTTAATAGTTATAGCCCGATGTTCTTGTTCTCACTTTGGTGAGAAGCGAACATTACTAATCCGTAAGCATAACATGCTTCTTTATGTTGCATGTTAGCCGCTTTTTCTAAATCACGAAGTCCAATATTCGGATATATTGAGTCAAAATAATTTCTTAACCCGTTGCGTAAAATAGCATTTGGGTTCCCCGCAATATATGCGTCAAAGTAAACACATCGTAACTTATGGGTTTCCCAATGTGATATCCCCCATCTTTCAAACGAAAGTCTCTTATAAACCAAAACATTCTTGGAACGTTCTTCGAATGTCTTACAAACTGATCTCGCCTTAAATAGTTGTGACGAGGAATTCTGGCCGACTCTAGACAAGATTTCATCAATCATGTCTCCGGGTAGGTCTCTTAAAATATTGGGTTGTCTATCCATTTTGTGTTTTTAAACTGTAAAATAGACAAGAGTTAGATTCATAAAAAAAAATACTTATTAATACAAGCAATTTTTACATATATCATAAAGCATAAGAACACTATATTACATATATTACACCACACGAATACAACTATCTTATTTCAACTCGCTCGTTTCTTCTTCTTCAGTTTTGGTTCGTTTTGCCAAGTTTCTAGGGATATATGATGTTCCCCTAATACGAGCCGTCGTTGTCCACATTGGTTTAGAAAAACCTGGTGGTTTAGAGGTTCCCGGGTCATTGTTACAACTTAAGGACTTCGGGGGTTGACGATACATATAAAGTTCATCGGGGTTGGAATTAGATTTCTCTATTTTTATGCCCTTTCCATTATTATTTTCTTTTGCCTTTTTAAATTCAGTTGGGGTAATTTCTATAACATCATTGGAATTCTGGTCGGAATCCGATTCATCGGAGAATTGGTAATCCTCCCAATATTTTGCTTCCTTGGCGGAAACACCATTGACCATAATTAACCTTGGTCGGTTGGTTGAGGATTCTCTTTTACTTAACCGTTTTATTATTTCCCCCACCGGTTCCGATTCTTCATCCGGTTCCGATTCTTCTTCCGGTTCCGACTCTTCTTCCGGTTCCTCTTCGGGAACTTGTGAATCAGTCCACGAATCATTCCAATTTACATTTGACTCTTCACTATTATTAGGTGAGTCAATGGGACTTGTTCTAGAGGTAGACATCTATCACATAATATCAAACACGTTAAGAGATTAATATATCACATAATATTCATATGTTAAAAATATATAGTTTCCAACAAAAATGTTAAGCAATCATTTTTAAAGAAAACACGGTCGAATTCCAGAATCACTAATGCATCCTAACAAACTCGATAAGACACACTAATTCAAATTTTCTGGTTCTCTAAGACCAACGCTCTGATACCAACTGAAATGTCCCGTTCTTATTGATTAAAAACGTTCCATATTAATTGATTTCGTTGCGAGGTTTTGACCTCTATATGAGACGTTTTTCAAAGACTGCATTCATTTTTAAAACAAACCATAACCTTTATTTCATAAATAAAGGTTTAAAAAGCTTTACGTAGATTATCAAATAATGATAATCTAAAATATCCTGTTTACACACGACCATTACATAATGGTTTACAATACAAATATGTTACATCGAAATCAGTTTCTTGAATGCAGTTTTTACACAATATCATACAAACATGGACTCCAAATCTTGTCCTTATTTTAGTATGCAACAGCGGAAGCTCTTAGTATTCACCTGAGAATAAACATGCTTTAAACGTCAACAAAAATGTTGGTGAGTTATAGGTTTAACCTATATATATCAAATCGTAACAATAGACCACAAGATTTCATATTTCAATACACATCCCATACATAGAGATAAAAATTATTCATATGGTGAACACCTGGTAACCGACATTAACAAGATGCATATATATATAAGAATATCCCCATCATTCCGGGACACCCTTCGGATATGATATAAATTTCGAAGTACTAAAGCATCCGGTACTTTGGATGGGGTTTGTTAGGCCCAATAGATCTATCTTTAGGATTCGCGTCAATTAGGGTGTATGTTCCCTAATTCTTAGATTACCAGACTTAATAAAAAGGGGCATATTCGATTTCGATAATTCAACCATAGAATGTAGTTTCACGTACTTGTGTCTATTTTGTAAATCATTTATAAAACCTGCATGTATTCTCATCCCAAAAATATTAGATTTTAAAAGTGGGACTATAACTCACTTTCACAGATTTTTACTTCGTCGAGAAGTAAGACTTGGCCACTGGTTGATTCACGAACCTATAACAATATATACATATATATCAAAGTATGTTTAAAATATATTTACAACACTTTTAATATATTTTGATGTTTTAAGTTTAATAAGTCAGCTGTCCTCGTTAGTAACCTACAACTAGTTGTCCACAGTTAGATGTACAGAAATAAATAGATAAATATTATCTTGAATCAATCCACGACCCAGTGTATACGTATCTCAGTATTGATCACAACTCAAACTATATATATTTTGGAACCAACCTCAACCCTGTATAGCTAACTCCAACATTCACATATAGAGTGTCTATGGTTGTTCCGAAATATATATAGATGTGTCGACATGATAGGTCGAAACATTGTATACGTGTCTATGGTATCTCAAGATTACATAATATACAATACAAGTTGATTAAGTTATGGTTGGAATAGATTTGTTACCAATTTTCACGTAGCTAAAATGAGAAAAATTATCCAATCTTGTTTTACCCATAACTTCTTCATTTTAAATCTGTTTTGAGTGAATCAAATTGCTATGGTTTCATATTGAACTCTATTTTATGAATCTAAATAGAAAAGTATAGGTTTATAGTCGGAAAAATAAGTTACAAGTCGTTTTTGTAAAGGTAGTCATTTCAGTCGAAAGAACGACGTCTAGATGACCATTTTAGAAAACATACTTCCACTTTGAGTTTAAACATAATTTTTGGATATAGTTTCATGTTCATAATAAAAATCATTTTCTCAGAATAACAACTTTAAAATCAAAGTTTATCATAGTTTTTAATTAACTAACCCAAAACAGCCCGCGGTGTTACTACGACGGCGTAAATCCGGTTTTACGGTGTTTTTCGTGTTTCCAGGTTTTAAATCATTAAGTTAGCATATCATATAGATATAGAACATGTGTGTAGTTAATTTTAAAAGTCAAGTTAGAAGGATTAACTTTTGTTTGCGAACAAGTTTAGAATTAACTAAACTTTGTTCTAGTGATTACGAGTTTAAACCTTCGAATAAGATAGCTTTATATGTATGAATCGAATGATGTTATGAACATCATTACTACCTTAAGTTCCTTGGATAAACCTACTGGAAAAGAGAAAAATGGAACTAGCTTCAACGGATCCTTGGATGGCTCGAAGTTCTTGAAGCAGAATCATGACACGAAAACAAGTTCAAGTAAGATCATCACTTGAAATAAGATTGTTATAGTTATAGAAATTGAACCAAAGTTTGAATATGATTATTACCTTGTATTAGAATGATAACCTACTGTAAGAAACAAAGATTTCTTGAGGTTGGATGATCACCTTACAAGATTGGAAGTGAGCTAGCAAATTTGAAAGTATTCTTGATTTTATGTAACTAGAACTTGTAAAATATATGAAGAACACTTAGAACTTGAAGATAGAACTTGAGAGAGATCAATTAGATGAAGAAAATTGAAGAATGAAAGTGTTTGTAGGTGTTTTTGGTCGTTGGTGTATGGATTAGATATAAAGGATATGTAATTTTGTTTTCATGTAAATAAGTCATGAATGATTACTCATATTTTTGTAATTTTATGAGATATTTCATGCTAGTTGCCAAATGATGGTTCCCACATGTGTTAGGTGACTCACATGGGCTGCTAAGAGCTGATCATTGGAGTGTATATACCAATAGTACATACATCTAAAAGCTGTGTATTGTACGAGTACGAATACGGGTGCATACGAGTAGAATTGTTGATGAAACTGAACGAGGATGTAATTGTAAGCATTTTTGTTAAGTAGAAGTATTTTGATAAGTGTCTTGAAGTCTTTCAAAAGTGTATGAATACATATTAAAACACTACATGTATATACATTTTAACTGAGTCGTTAAGTCATCGTTAGTCGTTACATGTAAATGTTGTTTTGAAACCTTTAGGTTAATGATCTTGTTGAATGTTGTTAACCCATTGTTTATTATAACAAATGAGATGTTAAATTGTTATATTATAATGATAATATGATATATAATATATCTCAGTATGATGTATATACAGTTAAATGTCGTTACAACGATAATCGTTACATATATGTCTCGTTTCGAAATCATTAAGTTAGTAGTCTTATTTTTACATATGTATTTCATTGTTAATACACTTAATAATATATTTAATTATCATTTAACATAATTAACCAAGTGTATCAATATCTTAATATGATTCATATGTACCTAGTAAGACGTTGTTATAACGATAATCGTTATATATATCGTTTTCGAGTTTCTTAAATTAATAGTCTCATTTTTATGTATATAACTCATTGTTAAAATACCTAATGAGATACATACTTATAATAAAAACATGTTAACTATATATATAACCATATATATGTCATCGTATAGTTTTTACAAGTTTTAACGTTCGTGAATCACCGGTCAACTTGGGTGGTCAATTGTCTATATGAAACATATTTCAATTAATCAAGTCTTAACAAGTTTGATTGCTTAACATGTTGGAAACATTTAATCATGTAAATATCAATCTCAATTAATATATATAAACATGGAAAAGTTCGGGTCACTACAGATTGCTTATCATGTTGGTAAGGTTTAATTTATGTAAATATTAATCTCATAAGTATAGAACGATCGGAAAATTCCGAGCCGTTACAATACCTACCCATTAAATAAATTTTGTCCCGAAATTTTAAAATTGTACCTATTTTGCGTTCTCGGGAAATAAATGTGGGTACTTTTGTTTCATCTGATCCTCTCGTTCCCAAGTAAACTCGGGACCCCTTCGAGCATTCCAACGAACCTTAACGATTGGTATGTTGCTCTGCTTGAGTTGTTTAACTTCACGGTCCATGATTTCGACTGGTTCTTCTATGAATTGTAGTTTCTCGTTGACTTGGATTTCTTCAAGAGGAATGGTGAGGTCTTCCTTTGCAAGACACTTCTTAAGGTTTGAAATGTGAAATGTATTATGTACTCCAGCGAGTTGTTGTGGTAATTCGAGTCGATAAGCTACCGGTCCAATGCGTTCGATGATCTTGAACGGGCCTACATACCTTGGGTTCAGTTTACCTCTTTTTCCAAAACGTATTACACCTTTCCAAGGTGACACCTTTAACATAACCATGTTACCGATCTGAAACTCTAATGGTTTCCTTCGGACATCGGCGTAGCTCTTTTGGTGACTACGGGCTGTTTTCAATCTCTCCTTGATTTGTACTATCTTCTCAGTGGTTTCGTGTATGATCTCGGGACCAGTTAATTGTCGATCTCCTACTTCATTCCAACAGATAGGGGATCTACACTTCCTTCCATACAGTGCTTCGAATGGTGCAGCTTTAATGCTCGCATGATAACTGTTATTATACGAGAATTCTGCTAATGGTAGATATTTATCCCATCCATTTCCAAAATCGATCACACATGCCCTGAGCATGTCTTCAAGAGTCTGAATTGTTCTTTCACTCTGCCCGTCAGTTTGTGGATGATATGCTGTGCTCATATCCAAACGAGTTCCCAGGGCCTCCTGTAGTGATTGCTAAAACTTTGATGTAAATCAACTATCACGATCGGATATAATGGAAATAGGTATTCCATGCCTTGAAACAATTTCCTTTATGTATAATCGTAATAGTTTCTCCATTCTATCCGTTTCCTTTATAGGCAAGAAATGTGCAGATTTGGTGAGACGATCAACTATTACCCAAATGGTGTCATAACCCCAGGCAGTCTTAGGTAACTTTGTGATGAAATCCATGGTAATACCGTCCCATTTCCATTCTGGGATTTCTGGTTGTTGAAGTAATCCTGACGGCTTCTGGTGTTCTGCTTTGACTTTGGAACAAGTTAAACATTCCCCAACATATGTTGCAACGTCTGTCTTCAAATTAGGCCACCAATAATGCGTCTTAAGATCTTGATACATCTTTCCAACTCCAGGATGTATCGAGTATCTTATCTTATGTGCCTCATTCAATATCAACTTCCTTAATCCACCCAACTTTGGTACCCAAATACGGTTTGCAAAATATCGAATTCCATCTTCCCGTATAACGAGTTGTTTCCCATACTTCTTCATTATTTCATTTCCTATGTTTTCTTTAGTAAGAGCTTCTCGTTGAGCCTCTTTGATTTGTGAGTTGAGATTCATGCGAATTTTTATGTTCATTTCTCGTACTCGAATTGGTTCCCGTTCCTTTCTGCTTAGAGCGTTAGCCACTACATTCGCTTTCCCAGGATGATAGCGAATCTCACAATCATAGTCGTTTATCAGCTCGACCCACCTACGTTGCCTCATGTTCAGCTGATTCTGATCGAAGATATGTTGAAGGATTTTATGATCGGTAAACACAGTGCATTTAACCCCATATAAGTAGTGTCTCCATATCTTCAATGCAAACACTACTGCTCCCAGTTCTAAATCATGTGTCGTATAATTCCGCTCATGAATCTTCAATTGTCGGGATGCGTATGCTATAACTTTCTTTCGTTGCATAAGGATGCAACCAAAACCTTGTCGCGAAGCGTCACAATATATCTCAAAATCATCGTTCCCTTCAGGTAACGATAAAATAGGTGCTGTAGTCAACTTCTTCTTCAGTAATTGAAATGCACTCTCCTGCTCAGAAGTCCATTCGTACTTCTTCCCTTTTTGTGTTAACGCTGTTAATGGTTTAGCTATTCGGGAAAAATCTTGAATAAACCTTCTATAATAACCAGCTAAACCCAAAAATTGGCGTATCTGCGTTGGTTTCTTAGGAGTCTCCCATTTTTCAATGGCCTCAATTTTAGCTGGATCAACCTGAATTCCTTTGCTACTAACAACATGGCCAAGAAATTGCACTTCTTTTAACCAAAACGCACACTTAGAAAATTTGGCGTATAATTGTTCTTTTCTTAACAATTCTAATACCAATCTTAAATGCTGCTCATGCTCTTGCTCACTCTTGGAATAGATAAGAATATCGTCAATGAAAACGATAACAAACTTATCTAAATACGGACTACAAACTCGATTCATGAGGTCCATGAATACAGCTGGCGCATTCGTTAATCCAAACGGCATGACCAAAAATTCATAATGACCGTAGCGAGTCCGAAAAGCAGTTTTCGGAATATCTTCTTCTTTGACGCGTAGTTGATGATAGCCCGACCTTAGGTCGATTTTCGAGTAAACACATGATCCTTGCAATTGATCAAATAAGTCATCAATTCTCGGTAGTGGATACCGATTCTTGATAGTTAACTTATTTAATTCATGATAATCTATACACATTTAGAAAGATCCGTCTTTCTTCTTGACGAATAAAATCGGAGCTCCCCACGGTGAAGTGCTCGGTCGAATGAAACCACGGTCCAGTAATTCTTGTAACTGGCTTTGTAACTCTTTCATCTCAGATGGTGCAAGTCTATATGGAGCACAAGCCACTGGTGCAGCTCCCGGTACTAGATCTATTTGAAATTCTACAGATCTAAATGGAGGTAATCCTGGTAACTCTTCCGGAAATACTTCAGGAAAATCTCTTGCCACAGGCACGTCGTTGATGCTCTTCACTTTTTCCTTCGTTTTGACTTTATTAACATATGCTAAGATAGCATAGCACCGTTTCTTCAAGCACTTTTAAGCTTTCAAACAACTAATGAGTTTTAGCTTTGAGTTACCCTTCTCTCCATAAATCATTACTGGCGTTTTATCCTTACGAGGAATGCGAATTGCCTTCTTGGCGCACACAACTTCAGCTCCTATTTTGGACATCCAGTCCATGCCGACTATTACATCAAAACTTCCTAATTCTACGGGTATCAAATCAATCTTAAATGTTTCTCCGGCTAAATTTATTTTACAATCACGGCAAATTTTATCAGCTTTAATTAGTTTACCATTAGCTAACTCAATCATGTACTTAGCATCTAGAGGTAGTGATGAACAATTCAATTTAGCGTAAAAGTCTCTACTCACGTAACTTCTATCGGCACCAGTATCAAATATAATAGATGTGGATAAGTTATTAATGGTAAACGTACCCGTAACAAGCTCCGGGTCTTCACACGCCTCACTAGCATTAATAACAAATGCTCTTCCACGTGCAGATCCATTATTCTTCTCTAGATTCGGACACTGGCTCTTATAATGACCCTGTTTCCCACACCCATAACAAGTAACAGTGGCCAAGGCAGTTCTATTTGCATTGGTGGCAGGAGTCTTAGTACCATTTGTATTTGTAGCAGGAACCCTACAATCTTCAGCAAGATGACCTTTTCGATTACAATTGTTGCACACCACATTACAATAACCAGAGTGATGTTTGTGGCATCTGTTACATAAAGGATTTCGTCCTTTGTAACCTGAGTTTGAACCGCTACCCGCACCTTGCGTGGTTTCTTGTTTCTTGTTGAATTGTTGATGATTACCTTCCCACTTTCTTTTGTTTCCCGATGTCTTGACATCGGTGTTCTTATCCAGAATAATCTGGTCCATCAATTCGTTCGCCATGGTGATAGCTTCATGAATAGTCTTGGGTTTGGATGCTGTAACATTTGCCTTGACCTATTTAGGCAAACCGTCTTTGTACAGTTCAATCTTCCGTTCTTCGGTTGGTGCCAATTCGGGACATAGCAAAGCTAATTCCATGAATCGCTGATTGTAGTTGGTGAGTTCAATACCAACAGCTTTCAGGCTTCGTAATTTGGCTTCCAACTTCCTAACCTCGTTCCTTGGACAATATTCGTTGATTAGCATTGTTTTGAATTCTTTCCAAGGAGTATCATAAGCTACATCTCCTCCTACGGCCTTCACATAGTTTTTCCACCACGTGAGTGCACTATCTTGTAGGGTGCACGATGCATACTTGGTCATGTCCTTCTCAATACAACCACTGATTTTAAACACAGACTCAATCTTTTCGATCCACCAGGTTAAACCGACCGGTCCTTCTGTTCCACTGAATGATGAGGGCTTGCAACCTTGAAAAGTTTTGTAAGTGCACCCCACACGAGGATTTGGGTTAACTGCAGCACCTCTTGCAGCCTCGACCCATAACATTCTGTCGTTCACTCGCTGATTGATGAGTTCCTGGATTTCTTGTTCCGTCATTCGGTTCAATCGCGCCATAATCTTCAATAAGAATGAAAAAATAATTATTCACATGGAATATTATAGATGTAGTATGTATTTACAGTACATCGTAGCTTATTAATAATATGAACCAGTTATTATTATAAAGCCTTTTCTTCTTATTAGCGTTTTATAATTATATCTAGGGTAGTACCTACCCGTTAAAGTTCATACTTAATAGCTTAGTACGAAAATCAATTACTACCACCCAAATAATACTTAACCATGGAAAATTATTGCATTTCACACTTCACTATTTTACATATGCTTATCTTACATCAAACATTAAGCAAACCACACTATTAATATTATACAAAACATTATATAATCCCATGGTTTAAAACAACAGCGCATCATTTAACCCAAAGCGTTTGTGTTCAAAGAAATCGCTTAAAGGTTATCCTGGTTGTCTCCCTGCGTTTTGGCTGAGGAATCGAAGAACTGGATGTCGGGATAGAACTAATAGGAATAGCGGGAATAGGTGTGGAAGTATCTGGTGGAGTTGGTGCCACAACATCCACTCTAGACTCGAGATTTAGATTTTCCATTTCAGTAGCCTTTCGTTTCTTTCCTCGTTCGAACTTGTCTTTCATAATTTCCTGTATTTCTTCCTCCTCAGGATCACTTTCCGGTTCCTCTTCAATTGGTTCATCCGGAACTTGTGAGTCTTCCCCAAAGGTGTCGTTTTCATCATCGGATAGATTAATGACTGGAACACCATCTGAAGAGTCTGGTTCGGAGTCGCTGAATGTGATAATAAGTTCTAAGCCAGACATCTATCACATAACAACTAGCACGTTAATACCACATAATATTTACATATTAATTTTTAACCAACAAGTATAAGCAATAGTTTTCGAAATCAAACACGGTCAAAGTCCAGACTCACTAATGCATCCTAACAAACTCGATAAGACACACTAATGCAAATTCTCTGGTTCTCTAAGACCAACGCTCTGATACCACATGTCATAACCCGACCTTAACCATAAGGACGAATACAATAACATATGATTTCATCGCGAGGTATTGACCTCTATATGCGACATTTTTCAAAAACTGCATTCGTTTTTACAATACAAACCATAGCTTTTATTACAAATACAAGGTTTAAACAACTTAATAATGATTATCATTTAGCGATAATCTTAGACTTACAAACTTTACATGTGATAATAACAATACGACCTCCAACATATTTTACATTACAAATCCTCCGATATGCAGTTTTATTTTTGACACAAATATGCATACTCAAGATCTTGCTTAAATTTAACATGTTGCAGCGGAAGCTTTTAGTTATCACCTGAGAATAAACATGCTTAAAACGTCAACATAAAGTTGGTGAGATATAGGTTTAATGCCGGCAGCGTTATAAATATAGACCACAAGATTTCATATATAAATGTTTTAATAAAAATATTCTAAGTTGTTGAGCACTTGATAACCATACTTAACATTTAATCAACGTCGCATATTCCCTTTATTATGAAATCTTACTACACCGTACCAAGTGTAGTTACCGAAATGAAGTACTGTGCAACCGTTGAATACTGGTCGTCCAGTCCGGTTGGGGTTGTCAGGCCCGATAGATCTATCAACAGGATTCGCGTTTACAATACCTCATGTAAATAATAGTTACCAAGTTACAGGGAAGTATGCCAGTGGTACAACTCAACGTAGAATATATATTTTTAATCACTTGTGTCCATAACGTAAATCATAAAATGCATGTATTCTCATCCCGAAATATTTAGAGTTTAAATGTAGGTCGATATACTCACCTTTTCCTTGAAGGTATTTAACTCGACTTGGTCTCCGATAGATATCACGAACCTAACCATATATATAATATATCAACATATTTTATTTTCAAGTAATCGTTACATATATATATATATATACTTATAATACTTTTAATATTTTCTTAGTCTGTAGTTAGCAGTCTGTTGTTAATGGTCCACAATTAGTTGCTCAATAAAATAAATAAAGACCCCATCGTATTCGTATTGATCAGAATTAATCTCGACCCATGGTACCATGTTGTCAAATGACGTGTTGCGTACATAAAGTACCGTGTTGTTAGATGACGTGTTGCGTACAATCATGAGGTCTTATGATTAATCTTCTCGTGTTGTTTACGGGTGGTCCTGGAATATATAAAATCAAATCATAAGTAAATATATATTAAATATTATGTTAATTAGCCAAGATATGATTAATCCGATTTTGTCATAATATGATATATTACAGGTTTTGAAGTGTTTTAAAAATCAAATTAGAAGGATCTATTTAGTTTGTGAACATGTTTGAAATCATTCAAACTATGTTCTTGTTGTTAAAAATTTTATAACACAAAATAAGATAGCTATATAAATATGAATCGAATAAGATTATGAATAAGGTTACTACCTCAAGTTACTTGGATAAAGCTACTGGAAAAGATAGAAAATAATCTTGATCAAACTTTCTTATGATGATTATAGGTTGTTCATGAAGCTAGTTCTTCATGAGTATTTGCTGAGATTGTGAAGAACACTTAGAGTTCCTAAGATGGTTGTAAGAATGAAATGAAAAACCAAGGTGATGGTGATACTTATAGGACAGTATGGTTGTCGAGGGAACAAGGACAAATTATTGTGTTGAATTTTTGAGTAATAATGTATGCTAGCTTACAAATAAGATTCCCTCTTATCTAGGGCAGATCTAAAGCTGATAAGGATATTGATTTGATGTGTATTTACCAATAGTAAATACGTATGGATGATGGGTATGATACGGTAAAAGGAGCTCAAAATCGGGCTTTTATTTTGGGTCAAACCGGGCCAAAAATAAAATTTTAAGACATTTTTAATAAAGCAATGTTAGCCAGGGGCTCTGCCACTTGGACCCCGCCAGGGGTTGCCACCCCTTGGACCCCGCTTATCGGGGGCACTGCCCCCGAACCCCCGTCATAATTAAGATACGTTCAAACAAGTGTGCACTCCACACTTCCCAAAACTTGTTCGATATTTATCAAGATTATTTTGGTTACAAATTAATCCCATTACACTTAAATCATATTGGTGACATAAATCACAACACATTATAGATTGTAAGTATATATGTCAAAGAACGTTACATATAGTTATCGTTTTGAAAACTTAAGTTAGTGGTCTCAAAGTATACTTATAACTCATTGTTGTTAGTTCACAATGAAATGTTAAACCATCCTTAAATCATGTTAAATATGTATAGATATGTACATATACATAATCGTATAATTATCGTGTGTTATATAGTTCGTGATATCATCGGTCAAATTGGACGGTCAAACGTTGTGTAAAACTCTTTTCAAAAATATAAGTCTCAACAGTTTGGATTGCTTATCATGTTGGTAAGGTTTAATTTATGTAAATATTAATCTCATAAGTATAGAACGATCGGAAAATTCTGGGTCGTTACAATCCCATAGTCGGGATGGGGTTTGTCAGGCCCAATAGATCTATCTTTAGGATTCGCACCAACCGTACATACACAAGTAGTTTAATGTTACCAAGCTAAGGGTATATTTCTGGTTTAAACCCACGTAGAATTAGTTTTAGTACTTGTGCCTATTTCGTAAAATATTTATAAAAACAGCGCATGTATTCTCAGTCCCAAAAATATATATAAAAGGGAGAAAATGAAACTCACCATACTGTATTTTGTAGTAAAAATACATATAACGTCATTTAACAAGTGCAAGTTTGTCCTCGGATTCACGAACGTATCAATATTGAGATTCAATATTGGAGGAAAGTACGTAGACGCAACGGAGATGATAAACACTAGATTGACCTCACGAGCATACCCATGAACCATACCCATCACCTCCATAGCTATAACCCATAATTTCCTTAGCTTCGACTCATTCAAAAAAACTATTTTGAAATCACTCGGACAGCACTCCGTCGTAATATTTTATGTATACTAATAATATCTTGAAATAATACAGAGCAAATATATATATATATATATATATATATATATATATATATATATATATATATATATATATAAATCGATTGAGAGAGTTTAGAGAAATATATTTTTAAGTTTCTATGAAATAATGAAACCTATTGATTTCTATTTATAATAGATTTTTAAATTATTAAAGTATGAATTATTAAAATGAATTATTAAAGTATGAATTATTAAAGTGAATTATTAAAGTATGAATTATTAAAGTGAATTATTAAAGTGAATTATTAAAGTATGAATTATTAAAGTGAATTATTAAAGTATGAATTATTAAAGTAAATTATTAAAGTTAAAGTAAAGTAAAAAGTAAAGTAAAGGTAAAGTTAAAGTATAGTAAAAGTATAAAAACTATGTATGTATAATATGCGTATAAATATATATAATATTAATTTAAATCGTTATATATATTTAATGAAATAATATATAAATATCGTTATATTTATTATACTAGTTAAGTAATGAGTTGTCAAAAGTGATTCTAGATATTTATAAAAGTTATATACGTTTTAATAATAAAGTTATTTTTAAACTGAAAACGTCTTTGTACGTTTGAAAATAGATTAATAGAATATTATGGAAACCAATTCTCCACTAACTTTTGTCTAACTTTCGTAAATGACACTTTTTGTTTTTATTTATAAATAGCTTTACAAATTATTCTGAATATCGTTAAGAGAAATAGATTTTCTCAAATCATAGTGGACCTCTCAACAGAGACTTGTAATCATAATTCAATGTTTCTGATAATTCAATCATTTAATATATTTTTTTTAATTTCGTCAGAAATCATATTGAAACAAATACGTTCGTGTAAAGCATTATACGTTTAATACTTTATTAATATTCTCAAGTTATAATATATATATATATATATATATATATATATATATATATATATATATATATATATATATATATATATATATATACACACACACACATATACATATCTATTTATATATAACGGTTCGTGAATCGTCGGAATTTGGTCGAGGTTATAATGAATGTATGAACACAGTTTAAAATTCTTGAGATTTAACTTAACAAACTTTGCTTATCGTGTCGGAATAATATAAAGATTAAAGTTTAAATATGGTCGGAAATTTCCAGGTCGTCACAAAAGTCTATTCGTGTGAAGACCCCAAGTGGGGGAGAGTTAATTATTCATGGTGAAAAATAAAGAAGACTTGTGCCATTATGCACTTATGCACGGGTACGTTGTTTTCTTGTTAGTGGTGGCATGGCTTTTCTTGCTCATGTAGTTGATACTCGTGAAGAGCCACCTGTGACGACCCGAAAATTTTCGACCAAATTTAAACTTGATCTTGATATGAAACCGACACGACAAGCAAAGTCTTTAATATTGAGTCTCAAAAATTATGAAACTGTGTTCATATATACATTTGATCTTTGACCACTTCCGACGATTCACGAACAATTGCGTTTTAATAACCATGTAAATAGATATATAGATATATAAATATATATATAAATATAAGTATATATAATAATTTGAAATAATAAGAAACAATTTAATCATTTAAATCGAATATGTAAAATAATAATAATAATATAAATAATAAAGATATGATAATAAAGTTATGATTAAAATAAATCTACATGAAAATATATATGATTTCTATACATAGTTAGCATTATATACATATGGTAATATATATAAATATTAAATGTATATATATGTTATTATATGTATGTTATAATTAATTAAATGTAATATTAAGTTTGATTATTGGGTAATAATATAATTAAGTGTAGTTGTTATAGTTACTTTCAATAATTTTATTATTAATATCACTGAGATTATTAAAATTATTATTAAGTATTGTTATTGTACTAAGATATAAACTTATTATTGTTATCATTAATATTATTGTTATTTCTATTATTATTATTATTATTAGTTTCATTATTATTACTATTATTATTAATATTAAATATTAATGTTTATATTATTAATATTATTATGCTCTTTATACATATAATATGCAAACACAGTTATACAGTCGATATATAGATATATGATTAAAAATACAATTTTTTTTCACTAAGTTTTATATCACTTTCAATCATTTTTGTCTTTCTCCTCTTTGCTGTACAACCGTGACTCCACTACTCAAATCATTCCAACAAATTGATTAAATCACTCCTAAATATCTGCCAATCAGTCAATCACCAAAAACTTTCACTTACAAATTCCTTGCTAGTGATTGAAACATTAAAAAAAATCGAATATATAAAAAAAAAAGAGTTAACTCCTCTGTTCGAAAATCTTTTTACCCACAATTCAATTTTGAATTAAGCCTCAAAATCTAATAATGCAAGAGTATTACGAATCATCCAATCAATTTTTCTGTAAGTTTGCTTGCTCCAATTCCTTGTATTAGTTAAGAATTTCGAAGTCAAATCTTATGAACAAAAAAAAAAGTCAAACACTGTTCTTCACTTAAATTCGCATTTTGTATTAAGAATTAAATGAAATTGAGGGTTGATAAAGATTATAGGAAAGTTTTAAAACATATTTCGTTTTACAACCTTTAGCTAAAACGTCCTAAAAATCAAAATCAATATAATTTTTTTTTGTATATCGCTACAGCAGCAGCAACAACGAGCTGTATATTAAATTTTTTTTTTTTATTTAATTAAATTATTCAACTTAGGTTATATATAATTAAAATTCAATTCCTGAATCAATTCAGAAATTCGCAGTTATGAGTTGGTTTGTTTTTTTTTTTACTTAGATTAATTATCCAATGAAGGAGATGAAGAAGATTAATTATCCAATGAAGGAGATGAAGAAGGACAACTGTTTTATATGGGTTACATATTTTAACTGTTAGAACAAATCAGAAGAACGTGGACAGAGGAGTGGTTTGTGATGTTGCGGGTGAACGAGAGGTCTTGAGTTCGAACCCAGGCCACTACAATATTCCTTTTTATTTTCAAGAAAAGCTGTTGGGCTTATGATTGCTGTTGGGCCGAGGGTCTGATTAGATTATCGATTGGGCCGGATGAATGATAAATAAGTTGGGTTTATTTTAAAAAAAAAGCGATTTTGATAGCGGACTAATTATTAATTATAAGTATGATTATAAATCAGAAATACAAGAATGGTTCAATGGTTCAATGTGTTGGTGTGTGGGCGAGAGGTCTTGGGTTCGATCCCGGGCATGGACTGCTATTTTCTTATTTGGCCACTTCCCTTTAAGGTAGTATTGTATTTATTATTACTATTATTATTATTTTTAATGTTATTGTTATTGTTATTAATAGTTGTTGTTATTATTATTAAGATAATCATTATTATTATTACTATTATAATACAAGTTATTATTATTATTACAAGTATTAGAATTGTTATCATTAGTAATACTAAAATAGATGTTAGTTATTGTTATAAATATAATTACAATTATGAATAATACTAAGATTATTATCATTTGATTTCCAAGTAACATTATTAGTGTTATTACTATTAGTATTAGTGATATTGATATAGGTATTATTATGATTAGGAATATCATTATTATCATTACTACAAAAATAACACAAACTAGTTTTATTATCATTAATATTAGTATTAGTATCACTTTTGTAAAAGTTAGTATTATTATTCTCATTATTATTATTATCACTATCATTAATACTATTATTATTATTATTATTATTATTATTATTATTATTATTATTATTATTATTATTATTATTATTATATTATTATTATTATTATTAGTAAACCATTAATAACAAGACTATCATTTTTAAACAAATAAATATTTTGTACAATAAAACATAGTTATTACATATACTATAATTATATTAATATTCCATATAAATATATATAAAACATATTAACATTTCTTATATAAAAACTTATACACAAATGAAGTATTTATAATATAATACTAAATATATATAGATATTAATATAACTATATTAATCACTTTATATACATATACAAAATAAATATATATAACATATAATTTAAGGTATAAAATTAAGTATATGTTTTTAAATAGAATCTAGTATAAATCTTAAATAACTACGAAATATAAATAAATAATATATATAAATAAATAAAATTATGAGATTTCTATTATATGTTTTAATAGAAATACAATTGATATAGGTTCGTGAATCCGAGGCTAACCCTACACTTGTTCATTGTCGTAATATGTATTTTTTACTACAAAAATACAGTATGGTGAGTTTCATTACTCCCCTTTTAAATGCTTTTGCAATATATATTTTTGGGACTGAGAATGCATGCGCTTTTATAAATGTTTTACGAAATAGACACAAGTAATCGAAACTACATTATATGGTTGAATGATCGAAATCGAATATGCCCCTTTTTATTAAGTCTGGTAATCTAAGAATTAGGGAACAGACACCCTAATTGACGCGAACTCTAAAGATAGATCTATCGGGCCCAACAAGCCCCATCCAAAGTACCGGATGCTTTAGTACTTCGAAATTTATATCATGTCCGAAGGAGGATCCCGAAAAGATGGGGATATTCTTATATGCATATTGTGAATGTCGGTTACCAGGTGTTCAATCCATATGAATGATATTTTTTGTCTCTATGCATGGGACGTATGTTTATGAGAAATGGAAATATGAAATCTTGTGGTCTATTAAAAATTATGAATTGATTATTTATGATAAACTAATGAACTCACCAACCTTTTGGTTGACACTTTAAAGCATGTTTATTCTCAGGTACGAAAGAAATCTTCCGCTGTACATTTACTCATTTTAGAGATATTACTTGGAGTCATTCATGACATATTTCAAAAGACGTTGCATTCGAGTCATTGAGTTCATCAAGATTATTATTAAGTCAATTATAGTTGGATATATTCTGAAATGGTATGCATGCCGTCAATTTTCGTTGTAAAGAAAGTTTGTCTTTTAAAATGGAATGCAAATGTTTGTAAAATGTATCATATAGAGGTCAAATACCCCACGATGTAATCAACTGTTGTAAATCGTTTATAATCGATATGGACTTCGTCCGGATAGATTAGGACGGGTCTTGACAGTTGGTATCAGAGCGGTGGTCTTAGCGAACCAGGTCTGCATTAGTGTGTATAACTGATAAGTTGTTAGGATGCATTAGTGAGTCTGGACTTCGACCGTGTCTGCATGTCAAAAGTTTTGCTTATCATTTTTGTAGGAAATCATCTGCTTATCAGCCTTAGGAAATTACCTGCTCATTATTCTTAGTCTAGACACGTTTTACTACATTGACTGCATAATAGTGCATAGACAAAATTCATATCTTAGCGTATCTGACAATTCATATCTTAGCGTATCTGTTACTGAAGACCTTGCTTGATATCCCACGTAAACCTCTCCGTAATTTAAGGGATCCTGGTACTATATATATCTATGCATATTATGCATTGGGAATACATCTAACTATCAATTATTGTCACTAAACTCTTCATACAAAAAAAAAAATTCTTTTCTGTGATCGCGTAAGATGGCCTCTACGAATCAACCACGTTCCTCTGACTCCGAAGACAGCGTGACAGGAGCACACCAACCAATTAACTACCGTGATTACTGGATAAAATGGGGGTGGGTTCGCGACATACTCACCCTATGGATAAGGGAAGAAGGTACTCCATATCATGAAACGAATCTACCACCTAACCTTGGAGTACTCGACCCGCTCACCGGCGAACCTGTTCGCAACACCGTTTATACCCTGTTTGCCAGAATTTTTCATCTTGAGACTACCATTAACGGAACTAGAGAAGATATCCGATCTCTACCTCACACTGATAACCAACCAGGGTTAGTAGAAGAAGTTAAAGAACTCCGAGCTCGAGTGTTAACTTTAGAGAGCACGGTACACAAATTGCAAGCACCAGCAGTTTCACCAACACCAGTAACATTACCAACCTCAGCACCAACAGCACTAGTACCACCAACAACAACATCCGCATCACCAGCTTCGACATCTCATTCTGTACCTCGAGTATAATCATCGTTCTACATGACGTTCTACATCAATTATCTTCGTTCTTCATGGCGATTATGTAATCTCTAATGTTTTAGAGATTATATATCCTTATTTTAACCGAAAATCATATGAGTTTAATATCATATTAATTCATTAAATCCATGATTACACCTGAAGAAAATATATAAGTATATATGTTTTCATAAAGATTGTAATTAAAAATTCTTTTGTACAAACTGTTAATGGTGAAAATATTTTAACGGGTAGGTAATACCCGAGGAATATTTAGATTTCACATTAATAAGTTACACTGTACATTCTTCGAATTTGATTCAACGATCATTTACTATCCTATTTACAACCACCGATTTACGTATCCGTTCACCAAAGAATAACTATTTTCATTCAAATTCAATTTCGTATGTGGATTTGGATCTATCAGAATCCAATAAGTGGCATAATGAAGAAATAATGGACACAATAAAAATTGATTAGAAACAGACTAATTAACAATATAAAATTTTGTTAAGAAACCACGTTAACAAGATCCTAGCTAATTGTTCCTAGCTAACTGTTAATTCCGTATTATATTTTATTTTATCGCAATTTAATTATCGCAATTTATTTATCGCAGTTTATTTATCGCAATTTATATTCTAACAATTTTATTTATCGTCATTTAATTTCTGTATTTATTTTACGCACTTTAAATATCGGGACACGTATACAAGGTTTTGACATATCATATCGACGCATTTATATATATTATTTGGAATAACCATAGACACTCTATATGCAGTAATGATCGAGTTCTCTATACAAGGTTGAGGTTGATTCTACAATAATATATATAATTTGAGTTGTGATCGAGTCTGAGACGTATACGGGTCACGACACGTATTAATTAATTCGAATATTGTATATTAAACTATATATGAATTATTGGACTGTTACTGTGGACTATCAACTGTGGACTAATATCATTGGACAATTAAAAGGAATTAAAATATTGATTATAACATATGAAACTAAACATTCTTCAAGTTTGCCACTTGAATTCATCTTAAACTTCATTTGTATCTCGACGATTACAATCTGCGTTCAAATCTTTCATGATTCTTGAAACCTCTCAATTAAGAAACAACTGAGAAGATGAACCAACCGCACTTCATCTATGGAAGGAAAGATTTATGCATATAGTTATGCACCTGAAAACTCCTGGACCCTAAGTAAAAGTTTAACACGTGTCTGTGTTAGCTCCTTTGGCATTGTTATTACCGAAAATAACATTGCAACTCTTTTTTCAAATTAGCCAATTGTATCACAGCTTCAACAAATCAACTTCAACTTCCATTCGAATTAGCCTTATTATAACCTCGATATATAAGTTTGCCTGTCGTCATTGTTACCGGAGAAGCGTTTATATTTCACCACATTAGTAGTAAAATTACCAGCAACTTCAATGAATTTGGACTTACCGAAAAATCATTATATTCATTGAAACCCCATCTTGTATTCATCTATACCCTGTAACAATAATTGCCATACCAATTACCGAGAATCAGCAATCAGTATTTCGAATCTCGTAGCATTTCTACATCAATAGTTATATGTATACATATAACAATTATCTCCTAGGATTACGATCTTCAATTCTTAAATTTTGAAAAGGCACCCAGTTTACGAATCGATACTCTGAATGTTGGAAAAGCTCAGAAACGTTGGAACTGGAAAACGGATAAAGTTAACGATGAAGGAGACCAAGGAAAAATACAAGGACCATACCCTATATTCAAAGAATCCAGATAATTCTGGATCCGTTGAAATCTTTAGAGAATATCTTGCTCCGAAGACATGTTAAAATCTTGCGAAAAATCTTTCTCCATCAACCATCAAACTTAGAAATTCCAAAATATCATCATCAATATCTTTGATATTTCTGAGGATATTTTCATAAATATTCTCGTTCGAAATTATATACCTCTTCGTGCTTCCTGTGTATCATTATATTGGAAACATTCAATAGAAAATTTAGTACCGAAAAGCAGATTATGCGAAACTATGAAGAAAGCCGTGGACAAATCACAAAGAATAAGTTTGACTTCAAAGAATCCAAATAATTCAATGTCTGCTAAAGTCTTTAGTGAATATCTTGCTCTTTACTCTAAACCCTTGCAGACAATAGTTTCTATCATCCTCTGATCTTAGATATTCTGAGATATTATCGTATCTTTCATTGTAAATATCCTCCATATTTCTGGAGATATTTTTATAACTATTCTTATCTGAAATCATTAATCTCTTAGTGCTATCAGTATTACATCATATAGAAACTGTTAGTTTCTATATTCTGTAAACTTTCGAGCTTAAAATATGAATGTTATTGAAGTAATGTTGGGAATTGATGCATGAGTTAGTATAATATAATGACACTTGATCAACGTGATTATATTACAGTAAGTCATGCTGAGTTTCTAATGGGACGTGATGATTCACAGATCATAACGTCATCATGTGCTATGTTACATAACTCTATCATTCTGCTTAATTTTGGAGCAAATCAAGAAAGTAAATTCTTGATAGTTCTATCCTCAGTGATTTTGATAAATTTGAAAATCAAATCGTACTATCACGTTTCTTCCTGCTTAGAACATTATAATCATTCAAAACTCTATATCTACGAATTCCGGACCATTATTCGCTTGACTTGAAGCCGGGAAGAGAAAAACAAAAGCATAGAGCTTTGAAATATAAGGGAGAATATAAAGCCCGATAACAATACATAAATTACAAACCGTGTATATCAATATTTATCGCAACATAAAGACACGGGAGAATTAAAAACATTATAATCCTAAGGGCGAACTAGAAGAAAGCAGATTTCTCTGGTGGAAGTTGGAAAAGGAGAATGATTGTTGCGATAGTAAGGATGAGGACAAGGATCAGAACTAGATTAAGCATTTTCAGAATCTTTTGGATGTATGAAACAAGAAGGAAAGTATGGGAATGGTGAGAATAATGGAACGGAAGAGTTTAATTTATAATGGAAATATCAGACAGAGTAATCGAAGCAGATCACCGTATTTAATTAGAGAGATCTTAATTTCCTTATTCGCCGAAGAATGAGATCTTATAGATTTCCAAGATTTTCTTTTCAATCCCTTGAATTCCGGAATTCAACTATGGCAACGTCAAAAGTTAAAACGAAACTTCATTTATTCATTTCACACTTTGTGATAGCTTCACTCATACGCTTCGAATAATCGAATTGTTTTATCTGTATTACTCACTGATGATAAAAACTCTTTTTATCAACTCATTTTCGTCATGAAAACATTCTTATGGTTAGCCATGATCACCACACTCAAATTTCGGGACGAAATTTCTTTAACGGGTAGGTACTGTGACGACCCGAAAATTTCCGACCAAATTTAAACTTGATCTTGATATGAAACCGATACGACAAGCAAAGTCTTTAATATTGAGTCTCAAAAATTATGAAACTGTGTTCATATATACATTTGATCTTTGACCACTTCCGACGATTCACGAACAATTGCGTTTTAATAACCATGTAAATAGATATATAGATATATAAATATATATATAAATATAAGTATATATAATAATTTGAAATAATAAGAAACAATTTAATCATTTAAATCGAATATGTAAAATAATAATAATAATATAAATAATAAAGATATGATAATAAAGTTATGATTAAAATAAATCTACATGAAAATATATATGATTTCTATACATAGTTAGCATTATATACATATGGTAATATATATAAATATTAAATGTATATATATGTTATTATATGTATGTCATAATTAATAAAATGTAATATTAAGTTTGATTACTGGGTAATAATATAATTAAGTATAGTTGTTATAGATACTTTCAATAATTTTATTATTAATATCACTGAGATTATTAAAATTATTATTAAGTATTGTTATTGTACTAAGATACAAACTTATTATTGTTTTCATTAATATTATTGTTATTTCTATTATTATTATTATTATTATTAGTTTCATTATTATTATTAATATTAAATATTAATGTTTATATTATTAATATTATTATGCTCTTTATACATATAATATGCAAACACAGTTATACAGTCGATATATAGATATATGATTAAAGCTCTGATACCAACTGAAAGGACCCGTTCATATACATTATAAACGATTCATAATAGTTGATTACATTGCGAGGTATTTGACCTCTATATGATACATTTTACAAACATTGCATTCGTTTTTAAAAGACAAACTTTCTTTACATCGAAAATTGACAGGCATGCATACCATTTCATAATATTCACTATCCAACTATAAATTGATTTAATAATAATCTTTGATGAACTCAATGACTCGAATGCAACGTTCTTCGAAATATGCTATGAACTTTTTTCTTCAGAAAGGATAGCAAATCTTGTAAACCAACATCACGAATGTCGATATCCTCAAATGAAATACTGTCGCCCCACTCATATTCCTTCATTTGATTACGGAAATCACCTCCGTAATGAACATCGAATGAAACAATCATTGGGGGAAGTGTTAACATTTTGCAGTTTGGGAGTGTTTGATTTTGATCTTGAGAAAGATGGAAATATAAAAGAAATATATGTTTGAGTGTATAAAATGAAGTATATGGTTGGTGTTTATATAGTGTAAAAGTGACCGTTGGGATAGCCGTTGGAATTTTTTTTTTTTTATTTTACTAACGGCTAAAAATTTGGGCAAGTTTTTGGGCGAAGGTGGACGATGCCCGTTGGGACCTCTCTCATGATAGTTTCATTCGTGCTCTTCGAATAATCGAATTATTTTATCTGTATTACTCAATAATGATATAACTCTATTTATCAACTCATATTCATCATGAAAACATTTTTATTGTTAGCCATGACCACCTCACTCAAATTTCGGGACGAAATTTCTTTAACGGGTAGGTACTGTGATGACCCGAGAATTTCCGACCAAATTTAAACTTTAATCTTTATATGTTTCCGACACGATAAGCAAAAATCTATAATGTTGAGTCTTGAAAATTTTGGAACTGTTTCATGTAATCATTTACCTTCGACCATTACCGACGATTCACGAACAACTGTAGGTTAATAATATGTAAATACATATATATAAATATAAATATAATGTGTATATATAACAATTTGAATTAATCAATTTGAATTAAAAATGTAAAATAATAAATTGAATAATTAATATATATATATATATATATATATATATATATATATATATATATATATATATATATGAATTCTATAAATAATAAATAATTATTATATTGTAAAGTATAAACAGTAAATATTCGATATATATATAATTATCAAATATTACATATTTAATTACAAGTTAAAATGAAGGTTATATTAATATTATTACCTTTAATTTCATTATATTAGTATTTATATTAATATTAATATTATTGTAATACTATTTAATAAAATATATAAAATTTATACATTTATTTTGTTATAACCATTACAATTATAAGTAAAAATTATAATTTGAAGTTATTATAATTATTTGTTATTATTATTTTCTTTATCAATAATATTATTAGTATTATTATTATTTATAATTATTATTCATATAAGCATTGTTATTACTAACATATTTATTAATTATTAATAATAATTATATATAGACTATATAAACTAAAAATCGTGTAATCTATTACTTGTATCAATCAAGCTGTAGCTAATTTTGGAATTGTCCCTAAAGTGATTATCAATTGACTGCAAATCTTCACTAAACAGAAATCTTGATCAATTATATATAATACTTTCATCTTAGCTGTGAAATAAATAAATAAAAGAAAAAGCTAGTACGAATCTGTTTTGGGTCACGATCAATCTGTTTGAAATTTTTGTTTCTCTCTGATAAGTCTTCTGGCACGTTCAGCAACTTTACGAGTTTGTTTGATGTCATTTTCCTATATTATTTTTATATTTATTCGATTATTTTCTGTTTAATATTTTTTTGTTCACCACTAGTACTATAAGTGAATCAAATTTAGTTGATAAGTAATACCCATCGTCTTTGCAATATCAATTATCAAACAAAATTCCTTTAAACCGTTTTTGCTTAATTGATTTCAAACAGAAACTGAAGAAACTACACAACACCTCTGTTATTGGTTCGTTTTATCAAAAGCTTGATTTCAAGTAAAAATTAAAAATCTAAAAATGCAGTTTAGTTATAAATCATGTATTTAAACTGTCTGAAAAGTTTCAAGATCCAATTTTTGTTATCGAACTCTAATTATTAGGTCAAAGTTTAAATTTCTAAAAGTCAAACAAAGTTCTTCAATTAAATTTGAATTTCGTATTATGATTCGAGTGAAATCGAGGATTGAGATAGATTCTAGGAATGATTTTGAACGTAATTCGTGTTGTAACAATTGCCTAAAACTTTCTCAAAAGCGAAAATCAAATTTTATTTTTTTTGAAACCATCGAGGTTCAACAGCAGGTTCTTATACAGCATTTTTTTATTTATTTCTTTTGTTTTAAATTAATTTGACTATCTTCTAATCGATTATGTATCAAATTTAATTCCTAAATTAATTAAGCAACATAAGACTAGTTAAGAATATCTCTACTGATCGATCTACACTGGGAAAAAGGAAGAAGAAGGAGAATAGTTGTAACGGGTTTTATATTTTTAGTTTGAGTAGTAAAACAGAATATGGGCAATAGTCCGATGGTTAAGGGAGTGTGTAGCGAGCGGAAGGTCTCGGGTTCGACCCTTGCTGAGTACAATTCTTTTTAAGAGGTAGTTTAATTATCATTTATTATTTTTATTATTAATACTATTATTATTATAGTTAGTATTATTATTGTTAATATTATTAGGATTATAATTATAATTATTATCATTATGATTTTAAACTACTAGTATCATAATTATATTATCATTATTACTAGTAGAAGTATTAGATATCAAATATTCTTTTTATTATAAATATAGTTTCAAATATAATTATTATTATGATTATTATTATTAGTAGTATAGTAATTATTATTAATATCATAGTTGCAAGTATTATAAGTATTACTAATGTTATTATTATTACATTTATTATAAATTGTCATGAATATTATTATTATTATTATTATTACAATAATTAGGTATTAGAATTATAATTATTATTGGTATTATTATAATTATGTATTACAAATATTAGTTATTGGTATTAGTGTTATCATTTTTACTAATACAAGTATTAGTAACATTTATAAATTTTATTATTATTATTATTATTAACAAAAGTATTATTATTAAGTTTACCACTAATAATAAGATTATTATAATTCTTATTATTATCACTAAGTATTAGGTATTATTATCAAAATTATTATTTTCATTACCATTACTATTAAACTATTTATTTAAAAAAAATATACTTATATTAATATTATTATGAAAATTATTATAAAAACTATCGTTAATATTATCATTTATAGAATTATTAATCCTATTATCATTATTATTAATATTAGTACTATCATTATTATTATTGTTACCACTTAAAATAGTATCTTAGCATTAATAAACAAATGATATTTATATATAAATATATTAATACATATAACATAACAATTATTTAATATTTTTATGAACGAAATGAATATACGAAATATACATATATTATTAATATAAAAATGATATAACTAATAAAGTTATATATATATATATATATATATATATATATATATATATATATATATATATATATATATATATATATATATATATATATATATATATATATATATATATATATACGTGTTCGATTACAATTATATGTGTTAATATAAATACAAATGATATAGGTTCGTGAATCCAAGGCCAACCCTGCTTTATTCAGTTGTTCAATACCGTCATGTGTATTTTTACTACAAAATACAGTATGGTGAGTTTCATTTGCTCCCTTTTTACTCATTACATTTTTGGGCTGAGAATACATGCAAATGCTTTATTAACTGTTTTACAATATTTATATGCGTGAGTTTCATTATTCCCTTTTTATATATATTTTTGGGCTGAGAATACATGCAAATGCTTTATTAACTGATTTACAATATTTATATGCGTGAGTTTCATTATTCCCTTTATATATATATTTTTGGGCTGAGAATACATGCAAATGCTTTATTAACTGATTTACAATATTTATATGCGTGAGTTTCATTTGCTCCCTTTTTAAATGCTTTTGCAATATATATTTTTGGGACTGAGAATGCATGCGCTTTTATAAATGTTTTACGAAATAGACACAAGTAATCGAAACTACATTATATGGTTGAATGATCGAAATCGAATATGCCCCTTTTTATTAAGTCTGGTAATCTAAGAATTAGGGAACAGACACCCTAATTGACGCGAACTCTAAAGATAGATCTATCGGGCCCAACAAGCTCCATCCAAAGTACCGAATGCTTTAGTACTTCGAAATTTATATCATGTCCGAAGGAGGATCCCGGAATGATGGGGATATTCTTATATGCATATTGTGAATGTCGGTTACCAGATGTTCAATCCATATGAATGATATTTTTGTCTCTATGCATGGGACGTATGTTTATGAGAAATGGATATATGAAATCTTGTGGTCTATTAAAATTATGAAATGATTATTTATGTTAAACTAATGAACTCACAGACCTTTTGGTTGACACTTTAAAGCATGTTTATTCTCAGGTACTAAAGAAATCTTCCGCTGTGCATTTGCTCATCTTAGAGTTATTACTTGGAGTCATTCATGACATATTTCAAAAGACGTTGCATTCGAATCGCTGAGTTCATCAAGATTATTATTAAGTCAATTATAGTAATATATATTACGAAATGGTATACGTGTTGTCAACTTTCAATGTAATGAAAGATTGTCTTTTCAAAAACGAATGCAATGTTTGTAAAATGTATCATATAGAGGTCGAGTACCTCGTGATATAATCAACTGTTGTGAATCGTTTATAATCGATATGGACATCGTCCTAATCCAACTAAAATGTCCCGTTCTTATTGATTAAAAACGTTCCATATTAATTGATTTCGTTGCGAGGTTTTGACCTCTATATGAGACGTTTTTCAAAGACTGCATTCATTTTTAAAACAAACCATAGATTATCAAATAATGATAATCTAAAATATCCTGTTTACACACGACCATTACATAATGGTTTACAATACAAATATGTTACATCGAAATTAGTTTCTTGAATGCAGTTTTTACACAATATCATACAAACATGGACTCCAAATCTTGTCCTTATTTTAGTATGCAACAGCGGAAGCTCTTAGTATTCACCTGAGAATAAACATGCTTTAAACGTCAACAAAAATGTTGGTGAGTTATAGGTTTAACCTATATATATCAAATCGTAACAATAGACCACAAGATTTCATATTTTAATACACATCCCATACATAGAGATAAAAATCATTCATATGATGAACACCTGGTAACCAACATTAACAAGATGCATATATAAGAATATCCCCATCATTCCGAGACACCCTTCGGATATGATATAAATTTCGAAGTACTAAAGCATCCGGTACTTTGGATGGGGTTTGTTAGGCCCAATAGATCTATCTTTAGGATTTGCGTCAATTAGGGTGTCTGTTCCCTAATTCTTAGATTACCAGACTTAATAAAAAGGGGCATATTCGGTTTAATAATCTAACCATAGAATGTAGTTTCATTTTCTCCCTTTTTACTTATTACATTTTTGGGCTGAGAATACATGCAATTGCTTTATTAACTGTTTTACAATATTTATATGCGTGAGTTTCATTATTCCCTTTTTATATACATTTTTGGGCTGAGAATACATGCAAATGCTTTATTAACTGTTTTACAATATTTATATGCGTGAGTTTCATTTGCTCCCTTTTTAAATGCTTTTGCATAATAATATTTTTTTTATTTTTAGTATTATTACTATCATTATTATTATTACTTTTACCATTATTATTATTATTACAGCTATATCATTATTATCAATTAATATTATTTATTACAATAAAAGTTAGCTATATAAAAAAAATATACTTAATAAAACTATATTTTATAAATTATTTATTTAAAGTATATAAAATAAATATATTTAAGTTAATAATGAAACACATGAATTTCTAAAATAACAGTTATATTAATACGTAAATTTATTCGACTTCCATTATATGTGTTAATAAATATATAAATGATATAGGTTCATGAATCCAAGGCCAACCCTGCATTGTTCAGTTTCGTAGTATGAATATTTTTACTACAAAATATTGTATTGTGAGTTCATTTGCTCCCTTTTACTCTTTACATTTTTGGGACTGAGAATACATGCGCTGTTTTTACAACTGCTTTATTAAATACTATTGAAATATATTTTGAACTGCGAATATATTAAATGCTTTTATAATTGTTTGACGAGATAGACACATGCAAAACATTCCTTGAATGAATTATTATGCAGACAGAAGTTCTGTAGATTATTATTGAATTATGTGGACATGATAATTGCCACCATTGAATTATGTGGACATGATAATTGCCACCATTAAATTATGTGGACATGATAATTGCCACCATTGAATTATGTGGACATGCTAATTGCCATCAGTTGATGTGAATGTTATATATCAAGAGAATGATTTTATACACAGGTTATGTGTATGTTATTTTTGTGCACAAGATATGTGTACGGTTACTATGATTTATGAAAATGGTCTTGTACATGAGAAAGATGTACCGTATTTAAAGATATCGCATGTACATTACAGGTGGATATAGGATTCGGGCCCATTTGTACCATGCAGCATTTAAATCTTGTGGTCTATCAAAATGATGAATTTTATTGTTTTATGATAAACCTATGAACTCACCAACATTTTGGTTGACACTCGAAAGCATGTTTATTCTCAGGTATGAAAGAAACATTCCGCTGTGCATTTGCTCATTTTAAAGACTTTATTTGGAGTCGATCATCGCAATGGAACCAGATGTTGGTGACTTCGTCCAGATGGATTAGGACGGGTCCTTTCAGTGAATTTCCGAATTGATTCAGGAATTGAATTTTAATTATATATAACCTGAGTTGAATAATTTAATTAAATCAAAAAAAAATATTTAATATACAGCTCGCTGTTGCTGCTGCTGTAGCGATATGCAAAAAAAAATTATATTGATTTTGATTTCTAGGATGTTTTAGCTAAAGGTTGTAAAACGAAATATGTTTTAAAACTTTCCTATAATCTTTATCAACCCTCAATTTCGTTTAATTCTTAATACAAAATGCGAATTTAAGTGAAGAACAGTGTTTGACTTTTTTTTTTACTTAGATTAATTATCCAATGAAGGAGATGAAGAAGATTAATTATCCAATGAAGGAGATGAAGAAGGACAACTATTTTATATGGGTTACATATTTTAACTGTTAGAACAAATCAGAAGAACGTGGACAGAGGAGTGGTTTGTGATGTTGCGGGTGAACGAGAGGTCCTGAGTTCGAACCCAGGCCACTACAATATTCCTTTTTATTTTCAAGAAAAGCTGTTGGGCTTATGATTGCTGTTGGGCCGAGGGTCTGATTAGATTATCGATTGGGCCGGATGAATGATAAATAAGTTGGGTTTATTTTTTTTTTTTAAAAACGATTTCGATAGCGGACTAATTATTAATTATAAGTATGATTATAAATCAGAAATACAAGAATGGTTCAATGGTTCAATGTGTTGGTGTGTGGGCGAGAGGTCTTGGGTTCGAGCCCGGGCATGGACTGCTATTTTCTTTTTTGGCCACTTCCCTTTAAGGTAGTATTGTATTTATTATTACTATTATTATTATTTTTAATGTTATTGTTATTGTTATTAATAGTTGTTGTTATTATTATTAAGATAATCATTATTATTACTATTATAATACAAGTTATTATTATTATTACAAGTATTAGAATTGTTATCATTAGTAATGCTAAAATAGATGTTAGTTATTGTTATAAATATAATTACAATTATGAATAATACTAAGATTATTATCATTTTATTTCCAAGTAACATTATTAGTGTTATTACTATTAGTATTAGTGATATTGATATAGGTATTATTATGATTAGGAATATCATTATTATCATTACTACAAAAATAACACAAACTAGTTTTATTATCATTAATATTAGTATTAGTATCACTTTTGTAAAAGTTAGTATTATTATTCTCATTATTATTATTATCACTATCATTAATACTATTATTATTATTATTATTATTATTATTATTATTATTATTATTATTATTATTATTATTATTATTATTATTATTATTATTATTATTATTATTATTATTATTATTATTATTATTAGTAAACCATTAATAACAAGACTATCATTTTTAAACAAATAAATATTTTGTACAATAAAACATAGTTATTACATATACTATAATTATATTAATATTCCATATAAATATATATAAAACATATTAACATTTCTTATATAAAAACTTATACACAAATGAAGTATTTATAATATAATACTAAATATATATAGATATTAATATAACTATATTAATCACTTTATATACATATACAAAATAAATATATATAACATATAATTTAAGGTATAAAATTAAGTATATGTTTTTAAATAGAATCTAGTATAAATCTTATATAACTACGAAATATAAATAAATAATATATATAAATAAATAAATTTATGAGATTTCTATTATATGTTTTAATAGAAATACAATTGATATAGGTTCGTGAATCCAAGGCCAACCCTACACTTGTTCATTGTCGTCATATGTATTTTTTACTACAAAAATACAGTATGGTGAGTTTCATTACTCCCCTTTTAAATGCTTTTGCAATATATATTTTTGAGACTGAGAATGCATGCGCTTTTATAAATGTTTTACGAAATAGACACAAGTAATCGAAACTACATTATGTGGTTGAATGATCGAAATTGAATATGCCCCTTTTTATTAAGTCTGGTAATCTAAGAATTAGGGAACAGACACCCTAATTGACGCGAACTCTAAAGATAGATCTATCGGGCCCAACAAGCCCCATCCAAAGTACCGGATGCTTTAGTACTTCGAAATTTATATCATGTCCGAAGGAGGATCCCGGAATGATGGGGATATTCTTATATGCATATTGTGAATGTCTGTTACCAGGTGTTCAATCCATATGAATGATATTTTTTGTCTCTATGCATGGGATGTATGTTTATGAGAAATGGAAATATGAAATCTTGTGGTCTATTAAAAATTATGAATTGATTATTTATGATAAACTAATGAACTCACCAACCTTTTGGTTGACACTTTAAAGCATGTTTATTCTCAGGTACGAAAGAAATCTTCCGCTGTACATTTACTCATTTTAGAGATATTACTTGGAGTCATTCATGACATATTTCAAAAGACGTTGCATTCGAGTCATTGAGTTCATCAAGATTATTATTACGTCAATTATAGTTGGATATATTCTGAAATGGTATGCATGCCGTCAATTTTCCTTGTAAAGAAAGTTTGTCTTTTAAAATGGAATGCAAATGTTTGTAAAATGTATCATATAGAGGTCAAATACCTCGCGATGTAATCAACTGTAGTGAATCATTTATAATCGATATGGACTTCGTCTAGATGGATTAGGACGGGTCTTGACACCACCATCCATTTGTGAAATTCCGGTGGTTAGTGAATTCGAAGACGTTTTTCCGGATGAATTACCAGGTGTTCCGGAGGAAAGACAAGTTGAATTTCGCATCGAGTTGGTTCCGGGTGCTACTCCCATTGCTAAAACTCCTTATCATTTAGCACCAATGGAAATGCAAGAGTTTTTAAATCAAACCCAAGAGTTACTTGAAAAGGGTTTTATTCGACCGAGTGCTTCGCCATGGGGCGCTCCGGTTTTATTCATGAAGAAGAAAGATGGTAGTATGCGGATGTGCATCGATTATCGGGAGTTGAATAAAGTGGCAATCAAGAATCGTTATCCATTGCCTCGGATTGACGATTTGTTTGATCAATTCCAAGGCGCAACTTATTTTTCTAAAATTGACTTACGGTCCGGCTATCACCAAATGCGGGTCCGTGAGGAAGATATTGAGAAAACGTCCTTTCGAACGTGTTATGGGCATTTTGAGTTTGTAGTTATGCCTTTTGGTCTTACGAATGCACCGGCGGCATTCATGGATCTTATGAACTGAGTGTGCCAACCTATGTTGGACAAGTCGGTGATTATGTTCATTGACGACATACTTGTCAATTCGAAGAGTATGAAGGAACATGAACATCATTTCCATGGTGTGTTGAAGACGTTGTGAAAGGAGAAATTGTATGCAAAATTCTCCAAATGTGAATTTTAGCTAAGGGAAGTTCAATTCCTTGGCCATATTGTGAACAAAGATGGTATTCAAGTAGATCCGGGGAAGATTGAGACGGTAAAAAGTTGGGTACGACCGACTACGCCTACGGAAATCTGAAGTTATCTCGGATTGGCCGGTTATTATCGTGGGTTTATCCAAGACTTTTCTAAGATCGCTTCTTCGTTGACGAAGTTGACGAGAAATAACGCGAGAGTTAATTGGGAAAACGAGCAAGAAATTGCTTTCCAATTGTTAAAAGAGAAGTTGTGTCAAGCTCCGGTGTTAGTGTTGCCGAAAGGTGTAGAAGACATGACGGTTTATTGTGATGCTTCTTTAAATGGGATCAGGTGTGTTCTAATGCAAAGAGGTAAAGTCATCGCTTATGCCTCACGACAATTAAAGGAACACGAAAAGAGATACCCGACTCACGATCTTGAACTGGCGGCGGTGGTTCATGCGTTAAAAATTTGGCGCCATTACTTGTACGGTGTCAAGTGTACGATTTATTCGGATAATAAAAGTTTGAAACATCTTTTCGATCAATGAGATTTGAATTATCGTTAACGTAGATGAATGGATGTGGTAAAAGATTATGATTGTGAGATACTTTATCATCCGGGTAAGGCGAATGTGGTCGCGGATGCGTTAAGTCGGAAGAGTCAACATCCGGCGATACGAGTAGGATCGTTACGCATGATTATTACTAACAATTTTCTTGTAAAGCTCGGTGAGATTCAAATTGAAGCTTGTGTTAACAATAAGCATGAGGAACGAATCGTGGGACAAACTGAGTCTATTACTTTAGGTCCGCATGGTTTGTTGTCTTTTCAAGGAAGAGTGTGGGTGCCTAGAATGGGAGATTATCGACGAGTGCTACTTGATGAAGCACATAAGTCAAAGTATTCCATTCATCCGGGCACAACGAAGATGTATCTCGATTTGAAGAAAGAGTATTGGTGGTCGGGCATGAAACGTGATGTTGTAAAATATGTTGAACAATGTGTCACTTGTTTGCAAGTTAAGGCCGAGCACCAAAATCCGTATGGTAAGTTACAACCGTTGGAAGTCCCGAAATGGAAATGGGAGCACATTACCATGGATTTCATTGCAAAGTTACCAAAGACGGTGAGAACCCAATTTGATTCGAATTGGGTGATAGTTGATCGGTTGACGAAAAGCGCTTTGTTTCTTCCCATTCGGGAAACAATATCGTCGGTGGCTTTGGCAAAGTTGTTTATCAAGGAGGTGATATCAAGACATGGGGTTCCTATATCTATTATTTTGGATCGAGATACTCGTTTCACATCTCGGTTTTGGAATAAGTTTCATGAAGATATGGGTACACAATTGAGAATGAGCATGGTGTACCATCCTCAAACGGACGGTCAAACCGAACGTACGAATCAAATATTGGAGGATATGTTACGGGCGTGCATTATTGATTTCAGGGGTAGTTGGGATGAGCACTTACCATTGGTGAAGTTCTCGTACAATAATAGTTATCATACTAGTATCGGGATGCCACCTTACGAGATACTTTATGGGCGTAGGTGTCGAACTCCAATTTGTTGGGGTGAAGTGGGTCAAAGAGAAATCGGGAGTACCGATTTGGTTTTGGAGACGAATAGCAAGGTTGAGATGATTCAGACTCATTTGAAAGCGGCTCAAGATAGACAAAAGTCGTATGCAGACAAACGTAGGCGATTGATTGAGTTCCAAGAGGGTGACATGGTGATGCTTAAGGTTTCGCCATGGAAGGGTATTATTCGGTTTTGAAAATGGGGAAAGTTAGCTCCTCGGTTGAAAGGACCCATTCATATACATTATAAACGATTCACAATAGTTGGTTACATCGCGAGGTATTTGACCTCTAAATGATACATTTTACAAACATTGCATTCGTTTTTAAAAAAGACAAACTTTCTTTACATCGAAAGTTGACGACATGCATACCATTTCATAATACATACAACTATAATTGACTTAATAATAATCTTGATGAACCCAATGACTCGAATGCAACGTCTTTCAAAATATGCCATGAATGACTCCAAGTAATATCTTTAAAATGAGTAAATGCACAGCGGAAGATTTCTTTAATACCTGAGAATAAACATGCTTTAAAGTGTCAACCAAAAGGTTGGTGAGTTCATTAGTTTATCATAAATAATCATTTCCAATAGTATAATAGACCACAAGATACTCATATCTAGAAAACAATCTGTGCAGGTCTACTCCTGCTATAAAATCATTCGTATGAAGAACACTGGAACCTTTAAAAACAACTCACCAATGGTAGCTAATGCGTGCGTGCAATGCAAAATCATCTCACTGTGGTAGTTAATACAATATAATTTTACAACGGGAGCTAATGCGTGCGTGCAATGTAAAATCATCTCTCCGAGGGTAGCTAATACGGGAGCTAATGCGTGCGTGCAATGCAAAATCATCTCTTCGTTACTAACTACAAGATCGAATACAATACAATACAATACATCGGGAGCTAATGCGTGCGTGCAATGCAAAATCATCTCGCCAATGGTAGCTAAAACGGGAGCTAATGCGTGCGTGCAATGACAAAATCATCTCTCCGTTACTAACTACAAAAGTGAATACAATACAATACAATACATCGAGAGCTAATGCGTGCGTGCAATGCAAAATCATCTCGCCGATGGTCGATAATACAATCTTTATATAAATCGAACCTCTGAATCCAAATAATTCTATCATAGAATGTAGTTTTAAATATTTATGCCTATTTCGTCAAACGTTTATAAAAGCAGTTCATGTATTCTCAGTTCAAAAATATATCTCAAAGCATTTAGTAAAACAGTTATAAAAACGGCGCATGTATTCTCAGCCCAAAAATGTAAAGAGTAAAAGGGAATCAAATGAACTCACAATATTGTATTTCTTAGTAATTAAGCATATGATGGCATTGAACAAGTGTCAGGCTGGCCTTAGATTCACGAACGTATCAATATTGAGATTCATTATTGCAGGAAAGGTACGTAGACGCAACGAAGATGATAAACACTAAATTGACCTCACGAGCATACCCATGAACCATACCCATCACCTCCATAGTTATAACCCATAATTTCCTTAGTTCTATCCTGCTCATAAAACCCATTTTGAAATAATTCATTCCTGACTCCGTCGTAGTATTTTATGTATAATACTAATATTAATAATACTAATAATAATAATAATAATAATATTAATAATAATATTAATAATAATATTAATAATAATAATAATAATAATAATAATAATAATAATAATAATAATAATAATAATAATAATAAGATTTATAATAAATAATAAATAAAAATAAATACATATTAAGGAGTATATGCAAGATCAGAGGGATAGATGAAAATGTTAAATGAATCGAGCAAGGACGATCGAGCTTTAAAACCTTGACCTGCTCCTCATAGCTCCGTAACTGCGGAGCTTGTGTGTGTACTTGTGCTGCGATTGCGGAGTCCCCAGATCCAGCTCATTCCTCAAATGATTAAGGCTGTCGACGGTTTTAATTAATATTTAATATATAATATATTTAATTTATATAATTAATTATATATTATATTATATTTACGTGCATAGTTAACTCGTAATTTTTGTTCTAATGACTCATACGTTGTCACTCAACTCATGTCCTGCTTCTGGTTTTTCGAACGACGTTTAGTACGCTGAGGAAGCTAACACTTTGTGTTTCGCGATGTGTACCATTATCAAAAATTAGATTCATACATCGATAATTTATCTTACAATAAATGTAACTTATATATATGAGTGTTATGGTCATTTGCTTCTATAAATCAAATCTCGTTGTTTATCCAAATATATTATTTTAAATCAATTGTTAAATATTATATTTTGTCACTTGTAAAATATATATATATATATATATATATATATATATATATATATATATATATATATATATATATATATATATATATATATATATATATATATATATATATATATATATATATATATATATATATATATATCCTAAAAAAATATAAACTTGTTCATATTGAAATATTTACTTAATAATACAATATTTAGTTTTTCAAAACTAATAATATTTTAAAGTTCATTTTGGAATCGTTTAGATAGTAGAAAAATATTACATCAAATAACATTTACGTTTTTTTTTTTTTGAAACACTTTATATATTTTTAATTTATAATATAAGCTTTATTTAAATTCTTCAAAAGTCATATACAAATTATCTTATAAAACGTCCTAATTAATAAAGTTCTTTTTAAACTGAAACATTTTTATACGTTTGAAAAATAGATTAGTCTAATATTATGAAATCCAGTTTTCCACTAACTTTTGTCTAACCTTCGTCAATTGACACATTTGTTCTTACTTGTAAATCACTTTACCAATTATTCCGAATGCCGTTAAAAAGGAAAGGTTTCCTAAATCAAAGTGCACCTCTCAATAGAGACTCGTAATCATAATTCAATGTATCTGATAATTTAATCATTTGATATTATCTTCTAAATCCACCGATAAACATATTGAAACACATACGTTCATGTAAAGTATTATACGTTTAATACTTTGTTAATATTTTCAAGTTATTATATATACATATGCCTATATATATATATATATATATATATACATATTCATATTCAATTAAATAATGGTTGGTTCGTGAATCGTCGGAATTTGGTCGAGGTTGTATCAACATAGTTTAAAATTCTTTGAGATTTAACTTAACAAATTTTGCATATCATGGCGGAATAATATAAAGATAAAGTTTAAATTTGTTCGGAAATTTTTGGGTTGTCACAGTACCTACCCGTTAAAGAAATTTCGTCCCCGAAATTTGTCTGGGATGGTCATGGCTGACAATAAGTATGTTTTCATGACGCATACAGGCTGAAAATTTAAGTTTTATCATCAATGAGTAATATAGATAAAACAATTTGATTTTGTGAAGAGTACGAGTGAAGTTATCATGAAAGAGTGAATTGAGTAAGCGTAGATTCGTCATATCTTTTGACGTAGATATGATTGATTTTCAGAGTTCAAGGGATTTGGAGAAAATCTTCGTAGTAAGATTTGATTCTTCGGAAATTAAGGAAATTAGGATCTACTTTAAATGTGATCATCTGTTTTGATTGCTTTGTCGGATATTTTACTATAAATCCACCCCCTTCATTTCCTTACAACTCACACCTTCTCTTCTTTTTCCCTCGACTCATACTTTAAAGCATTCGTCAATATGCTCCATCCAGTTCTGCTTCTTGATATATTCCTAACTTTCATATCTATCATTCTTCTTTTTCATTTACCGCCAGAAGAATCTATTTACTTCTACTATACTCTTGGTTTTATAGTATTTTTAGTTCTCCCGTGTCTTTATATTGCTATATGCATCGATATATACGGTTTGTAATTTCCAGTTTCTTGTTGGGCTTTATATATTCCCTTATATTTCAAAGTCCCTGCTTCTATCTTCTATAATCATTGTCATCTACAGTTAATGTTTTCTTCAATTTGCTGCGATTTATACTCCAATTTCTATTTCGGATATTCATTCTTTCGTTTCCTCTTCTTGCGATTAAGCACTGTAGGTTCAGAGTTTGTAGGTATGAATTTTGGAATGAACATAGTTAATGTTTTAAGAAGGAAATCATAATGGCACGATCTTGATTTGTCAAATCACCAGGATACCTCGAAAAAGACCGAATCATCAAGAAAAATATTTTCTTGATATGTTTGGAGGTTAAGTAGAATACAAGAGTCGTGTAATATGGCACATGATGACGTTATGATCTGTGAATAATCACGATCCATTTTAGAAACTCAGCATGACTTACTGTAATATAATCACATAGATCAAGTGTCATTATATTATACTATCTCATGCATCAATTTCCAACACTACTTCAAAAACATTCATACTTTAAATTCGAAATTTCAGAATTTAGAAACTAAATAGTTTCCTTTCTGATGTATCACTGACATCGTGAAGAGATAAATGATTTCAGATAAGGATAGTTATGAAAATATCTTCAGAAATATCGAGGATATTTATAATAAAAGATACGATGATATCTTAGAATTTCTAATACCGATGGATAATGATGAAGATTTGTCCGTAAAAGTGTAGAGTCAAGAGTAAGGTATTTGTTAATGAATTCAGCAGATACTAAAACATTTGGATTCTTTGAAGGTAGACTTCGTCTTTGTAATTTGTCCACAACCTCCTTCATAGTTTGCTCAATCCGGTTTTCAGTTCCAAACCTTCTCTTTTTCTGAGCTTTGCCAGCACATTATTCTTTATCATCAAACTTTTGAATGTTAAGGTCGTTTACAGTTTTTGCTGCTTCATCGGCATTTTTTAAAAATTCGGAGAACTAGTTCGCAGTTTAGGGTGTTTTTCAGAAACTTCACATTCGAAGTCTGTAAGTCTTGGAGGTAGACGTTATATGTGTATATATAACTGTTGGCGTAAAATTGATGCGAAATTCAAAATACTGATTGCTAATTCCCAGTAGTTGGTATGACAATTATTGTTACAAGTTGTAGATGAGTACTTGATATAGTTTCAATAAATAAGTATCGTGATTTTTCAGAGATGCTTAAAAATCAATGAAGTTGTTGATAAGCTTACTGCTAATGTGGCGAGATATGAAAGGTTCCTCGGTAACAATGATGAAGGGGTAATCGTTATAATAAGGCTTATTTGAATGAACAATTGAAGTTGGTTTGCTGGAGTTCTGACAAAACTGTCTATTTTTAGAAGAGATTGAAAAGTTATTTTAGCTAATAAATGCCAAAGGGTCTGACACAGATATGTATTAAACTATAACTTTGGTTTCAAGAGTTTTCAGGTACATAACTGTGGGTAACATGTGGTTGGATCATCATCTCGATTGTTCATTATTTGAAGTGTCTTCGGGAATTTTGAAAGGTTTGAACACAGATTGTAATCGTTAATATATATATGATGTTCTAGCACAGTTTTAAAGTCAAAGTATAGCTTTGAAAGATGTAGAAATCTAAGAGTGATGATACCGATTATATTTCGAATTGAATTCTGCGATTTCAAAAATCAGAATATGTAATTGGATTTGAATGAGTATGGTTGTTTTGATTTCTATAAAAGAATGTATAAAGTAGGGAGTATAGTGGATGATTTGATGAATCGGAATCTAAGAATGTAACATATTAATTATGAATTTATATATCTCTCGGGTATTACCTACCCGTTAAAAGTTTCACAAGTAATATTTTGTACAAGAGAATTTTTATTACAGTCTTTGTGGATGTAATACAGATTTGATGAGTTAATATTAAATTAAACTCATTTGATTTTCGGATGGAATTAGAAATGAGCAATCTCTAAAACTTTAGAAATTACGTAATCTTCGTGGGTTATTTCTTCAATGTAAATGAAATTATGAATCAATACTTCATTATTCATTTTTTTTACTCGGTGAATGATGTTGGTGCTCGTGGAATTCTTGCGAACTACGCAAGATATGAATGGTGTTTTCTAGAAAGTTTCGAGTATCGTGAAAATGAAAGTGTAACATCAAACATGTGTTTGAATAGTACACTTGGTGTATTACGACATGGAATTCATTGAGTTAAAACAGAGGTTGTAGTTAACGATGGTTAAGTTGTTAATCGAAGGATTATAGCATATTAGTAATATGAATTTAATTAAGTAGTATCTACCCTTTTTCAATTCATACATAATAGTTTAGTACGAAAAAGGTTATGATGGTTTCAAAATTTATATATATAAGATATACTTATAAATTCTTCAGAGGAAATGAGTTAATACTTCATAACTCATTGATACAATATACTCGTTGTTGATTCATAATAATGTCTACGGTGATTCTTTAACTGGCAGAGCTTGTGATGTTAGAGGTGCTACTGATTCTGACGATGTTGACGGTACTGTTGATGCTGTTGGTAAAACAAGTCTAACTTGTAAATCGTGCACCATTTCCGATCAAAGTTTCTACTCCACCGTCTCCGTTCAATCATCTGATTTTAGAATTAAACAATCTCTAAGATTTTGGAGATTACATAATCGCCACAAAGATATCTCTTCAATGAAGTTATGAATTAATGCTTCATCGTTTGTTGTTGTTGGTATTCCTTGATATTTACAGGACGTATGATGTTGATGCTTGAGGTACAGATTGTAAAGTTGAGGTTTACGACGCATTTGTGGTCCGGGGTGGTAATGGTACTGTTGGCGTTGATGATGGTGGTACTGGTTATGCTGCTGGTGTTGCTTCTGGTGTTTGTAACCTTTGCACCATATTCTCCAAAGCTACTACCCGAGCGCGAAGTTCGTTGACTTCTTCTATTACACTGGGGTGATTGTCGGTTCGAACGAGCGGATAAATAAAATCAAGAATTTGATGTAGTATATAATCGTGACGAGATACTCTGGAAATGAGAGAGAAAATGGTGTTTCGGACAGGTTCGCCGGTAAGTGCTTCAAGTTCTTCGCTGAGAGGGCAATGTGGTGGATGGAATGGATCACCCTCTTCTTGTCTCCAATGATTAAGGAGGCTACGAACCCATCCCTAATTCATCCAGAATAGATGATGACTGATTGGTTGATCCATTCTGGTCATTTTGCTTTCGGAGCTCGAGTGGAATTCCATATCGGAATCCGAGAAACTTGAACTAATGACGAATTCCATTTTGTACAATTGAGTAAAGGATTTTTCGATATGAAATGATTTTCCAGCTATCGGATGGTATTCTAATTACATAAAATATCTATATATAGAGCAAAAGATTTCGCAGATTACGGAGGAATTTACGGAATATGTCAGGGAAAGTTTACAGTAACAGATACGCTAAGATATGAATTATCAGATACGCTAATATACGAATTTTGTCTATACACTATTTATGTAAATAATGCAGTAAGACGTGTCTAGACTAAGAATGATAAGCAGGCAATTTCCGACAAAAATGATAAGTAAAACTTTTGACATGTAGACACGGTCAAAGTCCAGACTCACTAATGCATCCTAACGGCTATCAGTTAGACACACTAATGCAGACCTGGTTCGCTAAGACCACTGCTCTGATACCAACTGAAAGGATCCGTTCATATACATTATAAATGATTCACAATAGTTGGTTACATCGTGAGGTATTTGACCTCTAAATGATACATTTTACAAACATTGCATTCGTTTTTAAAAAAAGACAAACTTTCTTTACATTAAAAGTTGACGACATGCATACCATTTCATAATACATCCAACTATAATTAACTTAATAATAATCTTGATGAACCCAATGACTCGAATGCAACGTCTTTCGAAATATGCCATGAATGACTCCAAGTAATATCTTTAAAATGAGCAAATGCACAACGGAAGATTTCTTTAATACCTGAGAATAAACATGTTTTAAAGTGTCAACCAAAAGGTTGGTGAGTTCATTAGTTTATCATAAATAATCATTTCCAATAATATAATAGACCACAAGATACTCATATCTAGAAAACAATCTGTGCAGGTCTACTCGTGCTGTAAAATCATTCGTATGAAGAACACTGGAACCTTTCAAAACAACTCACCAACGGTAGCTAATGCGTACATGCAATGCAAAATCATCTCACCGTGGTAGTTAATACAATATAATTTTACAACGAGAGCTAATGCGTGAGTGCAATGCAAAATCATCTCTCCGAGGGTAGCTTAAACGGGAGCTAATGCGTGCGTGCAATGCAAAATCATCTCTCCGTTACTAACTACAAAATCGAATACAATACAATACAATACATTGGGAGCTAATGCGTGCGTGCAATGCAAAATCATCTCGCCGATGGTAGCTAAAACGGGAGCTAATGCGTGCGTGTAATGACAAAATCATCTCTCCGTTACTAACTACAAAATTGAATACAATACAATACAATACATCAGGAGCTAATGCGTGCGTGCAATGCAAAATCATCTCGTCGATGCTCGATAATACAATCTTTATAGAAATCGAACCTCTGAATCTAAATAATTCTATCATAGAATGTAGTTTTGAATATTTGTGTATATTTTGTCAAAAGTTTATAAAAGTAGTTCATGTATTCTCAGTTCAAAAATATATCTCAAAGCATTTAGTAAAACATTTATAAAAACCGCGCATGTATTCTCAGCCCAAAAATGTAAAGAGTAAAAGGAAACCAAAAGAACTCACAATATTATATTTCGTAGTAATTAAGCATATGATGACATTGAACAAGTGTCAGGTTGGCCTCGGATTCACGAACGTATCAATATGGAGATTCAATATTGCATGAAAGGTACGTAGACGCAACGGAGATGATAAACACTAAATTGACCTCACAAGCATACCCATGAACCATACCCATCACCTCCATAGCTATAACCCATAATTTCCTTAGTTCTATCCGGCTCATAAAACCTGTTTTGAAATAATTCGTTCCTGACTCCGTCGTAGTATTTTATGTATAATACTAATATTAATAATATTAATAATAATAATAATAATAATAATAATAATAATAATAATAATAATAATAATAATTATTATTATTATTATAATTATAATTATAATAATAATAATAATTATAAAAATAATAATAATTATTATTATTATAATTATAGTAATTATAATTATTATAATAATAATAATAATAATAATAATAATAATAATAATAATAATAATAAGATTTATAATAAATAATAAATAAAAATAAATACATATTATGGAGTATATGCAAGATCAGAGGGATAGATGAAAATGTTAAATGAATCGAGAAAGGACGATCGAGCTTTATAACCTTGACCTGCTCCTCATAGCTCCGCAACTGCGGAGCTTATGTGTGTACTTGTGCCGCGATTGTGGAGTCCCCATATCCGGATCATTCCTCAAATGATTAAGGCTACCGACGGTTTAAATTAATATTTAATATATAATATATTTAATTTATATAATTAATTATATATTATATTATATTTACGTGCATAGTTAACTCGTAATTTTTGTTCCAATGACTCGTACGTTGTCACTCAACTGATGTCCCGCTTCCGGTTTTTCGAACGACATTTCGTACGCTGAGGAAACTAACACTTTGTGTTTCGCGATGTGTACCATTATCAAAAATTAGATTCATACATCGATAATTTATCTTATAATAAATGTAACTTATATATATGAGTGTTATGGTCATTTGCTTCTATAAATCAAAGTCTCGATGTTTATCCAAATATATTATTTTAGATCAATTGTTAAATATTATATTTTTTCAATTGTAATATATATATATATATATATATATATATATATATATATATATATATATATATATATATATATATATATATATATATATATATATATATATATATATATATATATATATATATATATATATCCTAAAAAAATATAAACTTGTTCATATTGAAATATTTACTTAATAATACAATATTTAGTTTTTCAAAACTAATTATATTTTAAAGTTCATTTTGGAATCGTTTAGATAGTAGAAAAATATTACATCAAATCACGTTTACATTTTTTTTAAACACTTTATATATTTGTAATTTATAATATAAGCTTTATTTAAATTCTTCAAAAGTCATATACAAATTATCTTATAAAACGTCCTAATTAATAAAGTTCTTTTTAAACTGAAACGTTTTTATACGTTTGAAAAATAGATTAGTCGAATATTATGAAATCCAGTTTTCCACTAACTTTTGTCTAACCTTCGTCAATTGACACATTTGTTCTTACTTGTAAATCACTTTACTAATTATTCCAAATGCCGTTAAAAAGGAAAGGTTTCCTAAATCAAAGTGGACCTCTCAACAGAGACTCGTAATCATAATTCAATGTATCTGATAATTTAATCATTTGATATTATCTTCTAAATCCACCGATAAACATATTGAAACACATACGTTTATGTAAAGTATTATACGTTTAATACTTTGTTAATATTTTCAAGTTATTATATATACATATACCTATATATACATATTCATATTCAATTAAATAATGGTTCGTGAATCGTCGGAATTTGGTCGAGGTTGTATGAACATAGTTTAAAATTCTTTGAGATTTAACTTAACAAACTTTGCTTATCATGTCAGAATAATATGAAGATAAAGTTTTAATTTGTTCAAAAATTTCCGTGTTGTCACATCGGTTTATTGGGCCATTCAAGATTTTAGCTCGTGTTGGTGAAGTTGCGTATCATTTGGAATTACCCGAAGAGCTTGCGGGGATCCATAATACATTTCATGTTTCCCATCTCCGTAAGTGTCTTGCGGATGATTCTTCATGGATGCCATTAGACAAAATCGAGCTGAACAACAAGTTAGAGTATATTGAGGAGCCGATTGCTATACTCGATGAGAAGGTCAAAAGGTTGAGAAATAAAGAGGTGAGAACTTTTAAAGTTTAATGGCATCGTAGTAAAGGTTCCGAGTTTACATGGGAGCCCGAAGAGTTTGTGTTGGTGTATCTTCCCTCTTGTCATGCGGCTTGGATCACGTGGACGCGCTCCAATTCAAGTGGGGGAGAGTTGTAAGACCCAAATAATTATTTGTACAGATTGTAAATAGAGTACATAAAGTGTGGGCTGCAGTGTGTAATTATACAAGGGTCAGAGCCTGCCCAGGTCATTGTGCGCACCACGCATATGTAGGGGTGTGGGCCACGCACTGCTACTGTTGGCAGTTTCCAGCTTTTTAAATTAAAGTTAAATGAAGGGCATTGTGGTCTTTTCACATGAGAAAGATTTTGGGTACGTAATGGCCAGATGAGTGGTGGATGAAACAATCTTAACTTTATCACCAACCACCTCATCTCTCTAATTCAATTCCTAGAGTGAGAAACCCTTTAAGTGAGAGAAAGCTCAAATCTAGCAGGAAGAAGTTGATTTTCGGTTAAAACTCAAGTATTAAAGTTGTTCATCTAGTCACTAGCTACGTTGTGATTGTGGTGGTATGCTCTAATCTTGATTTCCTTATTTTAATTTGTTTAAGGGTTAGGGTTTGGGTTAGTGATGAACATAAAACCCATATTTGGTGATTTTGGGTGTTCTTGGGTAAGATTGAGTCATGATGACTCAATAGTAACTAACCTAGGGTTTCAAAGTGCAAATTGGTGGTTTGAGTCTTAAAAGGTTAGTTAATTACTAGCACATCTATTTATTAAGCAAATGGGATGTTAATTGGGTTAGTGGATGGCTCGAAATGGGTGTGTTGACTTTAACATGGTCAAATGGGTAATAATTGACCTAGTTGGGAAAGACGAGTATGAAATACCCTAATTGTGTATTAGTTGGTGTTGTTGGACCTTAATCACTAGCTTTTAGTGATTTATGATGGTCTAGACCTTAAATGGGCGGTTTTGATATAAATGAGTCATTTAATGCAAGTTGGCCATTAAATGCGCATGAGTAATTGTTGATGGTTGGTCCAATTAGTTTGTGTGTTGATTGAGTACTTATTGTATTAGGTACTTTACTTTGAAGCTTGCGGAAGTATAAAACCGTCACCGAATCGTTAAGTTGAGTGGAATAATTATATGCGTAGGTATATAATGTATTTATTTGTGTAGGGTGAGTTGTGAAGTGTCGACGTGCTAAGACACCACGTTCACGTAGTGAGTGAAGTGTCGATGTGTTAAGACACCACTCGGGGTGAAGTATCGATGTGTTATGATACCACCCCAAGTAATATGAAGAGTGAAGTGTCTATGTGTTAACACACCACTCGGGGTGAAGCATCAACGTGTTAAGATGCCACTCCAAGTAAGAACTATGACGGGTGAAGTGTCGACGTGCTAAGATGCCACTCGGGGTGAAGTATCGATGTGTTAAGATACCACCCGTGGGATTAGAGTACGATGTGTTAAGTATTCTAATGGTTGTTATGAACACCGATGGGAAATTCGAGTACCATCCCTTGTACGATTGGTTAACCATGGTTATGTGTTGTAGAATAGCATATTATATCATTCGTGTTATGTGCTATTGTTTGTGCTAGCTCGTGATATCATGGATTTAGCATTGTACTTGAAATGGTATGCTAATTTAAATATGCTAGCGGGTATGAGGTATTTGTGTAAGTGTTTGCAAGTAGGTGTATTATATATGTATGTGTATAATTATTGCATTCACTAAGCTTTTTGCTTACCCACTCGTTGTTTACCTTTTTATAGGCTCCAGCGTGGACAAGGGTAAGGGCGTTCGTTTGGATTAGTGATCCCGCTTTGTTTTGATATGTGACTCTTTTTGGATGTGTTAGCTTTTGAAGTTTGACCGAGATTTGGGTAGTTTAATCCCCCAAACATCATGCTCTAGTGTCGTTTGGAATTTAAACTAATTCGGTTGAAACTTGTATTTTGTACGAAACTCGTAATTTGGGCATACTTGGGCCCGGTGTCGTAAAACTTCTTTTAGTATTGGAATGTGTTAGTTTTACAAATTATAACATGTTGTGAAAATCGTTTCGTCTAAATACGTCGGGAAGTGGAAGACCTTTAATTAAAATTTGGCAAAACTGGACAGAAGCTGAAACAGCTTGTGCGCGCCGCGCACCCCTTTGTAAAAAAAAATTAAAAATTTCTTACTGTTTACGGTTGGATAACGGGTTGGGTTGTTACAAAACTTGATAAAATGAACGGGAAAGGCAAAATTCATGTTACCAAATGGTACGAATTTTCTGATGAATAATGTCTTGTTTTCTCTCAAATCAAAAGGAAGTTTGTTAAGTTTCTCTGATATATATATCATAATGGATATGATTATCAGTCAATGATAACAGAAAATGAGAAATATCTATGTAGCACCGAAAAGTGCATATGAAGAAAAGCGTATCGCATATGATTAAAAGCGCATATGATGAAAAGCGCATATGATGAAGAGCGCAGCGCATATGATTAAAAGTGCATATGGTGAAAAGGATATATTAATGAAAAGCGCATATGGTGATTAATGAAAAGCACATATGGTGATTAATGAAAAGTATATTGTGAAAAGGAATCACAAATATTTCTTGAAAGAATTCAAGGTGATATATATGGATTAATACATCCATCATCTGGACCATTTCGATATTTCATGGTTCTAATAGACACATCTAACAGATGGTCTCATATTTATTTATTATCAAATCGAAATGTGGCATTAGGAAAGTTTCTTGTTCGAATTATTAAATTAAGAGCACATTTTTCGATTACACCATTAAAAGGGTGAGACTTGATAATGTTTGTGAGTCCACATCTGAAGCATTTTATGATTATTATATGTCTAAAGGGATTGTTATTGAACATCCAGTTGCTCATGTGCATACAAAAAAAAATTAGTAGAGCTGAATCAATAATTAAAAGTATGCAACTAATAGCTAGCCCATTAAAAATGAGTACAAAACTCTCAGAATTTATATGGGGACATGCAAATTTACATGTTGCGACTTTATTTCACATTAAACAAAGTGCGACTCATAAATATTCTCCCCTACAACTTGATCTTGGCCAAGAGTCAAATATTTCACACCATTAAGAAATTTAATTGTGCAGTGTATGTTCTAGTTGCACAACCACAACACACTAAAATGGGTAATCAAAGGAGGATGGGAATATATGTTGAATATGAAACATCTTCAATTATAAGATATATCGAACCCATGACGGGTGATGTTTTTACATAACATTTTGCTGATTGTCATTATAATGAAAAATTGTTCCCTATATTAGGAGGAGAAATGAAAAATAAAGAAAAAGATGTTTCATGATGTGAACATAAATTAATGTATCTTGATCATCGCACAAAAGAATGCGAAAAGAAAGTTCAAAAAGAATGCATATGCAAGAACTTGCAAATAAATTACCCGATGCATTTACAAATACAAAAAGAAGTGACTAAATCATATATACCAGCAGTAAATGTTTCAGATAGAATTGAAATTACAAAAGCTGGCAATAATGTCACTCATGAGTCTTTGATACGCCAGAAACGTGGGAGACCAATTGGTTCCAATGATAAAAATTCTTGAAAAAATAAAATCAGCTGATAATGAGGTAAAAGAAAGTGTTCAAGAAGAACCACAAATCAATATTCCTTCTGTAGAGGATATTGATAAATGTAAATACATAAATTGCAATAAATTATGCAATAATATGGAACTGAAATGGAATGACAAAATATTGATGAGAATTTTTCATATAATGACATCATGAATAAAGATGATGAGCTGGAACCAAAATCTCTCATTGAATGTCAAAATAGACATGACTATATACGAGCTGAATTGGAATTGCTCAATAAAAGAAAAATTTTCGGATAAATCATTATCACTTTTAAAGATGTGAAACGTAGGGGACACAAATGAATTTTTACCCAAAAGGAAATGAGAAAAAATGAAGTTACAAGGTAAAGCTAGACTTGTAACTCAAGACTTCTCTCAAAGACCAGAAATTAATTATGAGGAAACTTATTCTCCTGTTATGGATGAAATTACTTAATCTGTTTGGCAGTTTCTAAAAATTTAGAAATGTATCTAATGGATGTTATTACTACTTATTTAAATAAATCACTTGATAGTGATATATACATGAATATACATGAAGGGTTTAAGGTATCAAAAACATCTAATATTGAATATACATGAAGAGTTTAAGGTATCAGAAGCATCTAATGCAAAACATAAGGAAATGTATTCCATTGAATCACACAGATTTTTATATGGGTTGATACAATAGTATAACTGATTAAGTGATTACTTTATTAGCAAAGGGTATACAAATAACCTTACTTACCCTTGTATTTTCATTAAGAAAACAACATTCGGATATGTGATCATAGCTGTTCATGTTGATGATCTTAACATCATAGGTACAAATAAAGAGATCCATGAAGCCATTCAACTTCTAAAGAAAGAATTTGAAATGAGAGATCTCGGAAAAACTAAGTATTGCCTTGGTTTACAAATTGAGCATGTGCCTAATGGTTTACTTGTACATCAAACAACATATACTGAAAATATTTTGAAACATTTCAATATGGACAAGGCAAAACCATTAAGTACTCCTAAGATTGTTAGATCACTCAATGTTGAAGCTGATCCATTTCATCCATGTGAAGATCATGAAGATATTTTGGGACCAGAAGTACCATATATTAGTGCAATTGGAGCTCTTATATATCTTACAAATTGTACAAGACCTAACATTTCTTTTGCAGTTAATTTGGTGGCAAGGTTCAACTCAGCTCCTACCAAAAGACACTGGAATGAGATCAAACACATATTTCGATACCTTCGAGGAACTACTGATTTAGGATTATTTTATTCTAATGAATCAAAACAAGATTTGGTTGGTTATGCAGATGCAGGTTATTTATTTGATCCACATAAAACTAAATCTCAAATTGGATATGTACTCCTAAATGTAGGTACTGTAATATCATGGCGTTCTCAAAAAACAAATACTTGTTGCAACATCATCAAATCATGCCGAAGTGATTGCATTACATGAAGCTACTCGGGGATATTTTTGGTTGAGATCAATGACAGAACTCATTATTGACTCTTGTGGACTAGAATGTGATAAAAGGCCAACAAATATCTATGAAGATAATGTAGCTTGCATAGCACAGATGAAAGAAGGGTATATCAAAAGTGACCGAACAAAACACATACCTCCTAGATTCTTCTCATACACTCAAGTCTCATTAAGGACAACCAGATTGAAATGAGATATGTTCAATCCAGCAAAAACTCTGCTGATCTTTTCACCAAAGCACTTCCAACTGCTATTTTTCAGAACGCATACTCACAATATTGGCATGAGGCATGTTTAAAAGATGTAACAGCTTAGCAATGTCTACTTGAGGGGGAGACAACTCTATACTGCACTCTTTTTCCCTTAGCTAAAGTTTTTATCCCACTGGGTTTTCTTTGGCCAAGGTTTTTAACGAGGCAGTAACTTACAGTTGATCTTCAACAAAACAAAATTGCTATCCAAGGGGGAGTGTTATAATAATAATAATAATAATAATAATAATAATAATAATAATAATAATAATAATAATAATAATAATAATAATAATAATAATAATAATAATAATAATAATAATAATAATAATAATAATAATAATAATAATAATATAGATATGGATAGTCAATTTTGGTGTATAAAGTATGCATTTTTATATTGAGATTTTAGGCTATAAATACTCATGAATGGAAGCTCAAATATACACACCATTCTAATATACTTACATCAAGTATTATACTTCTTTCTCTCATATACATTCTACTCTTATATTATAAGAAGTTTGTATTTAGATTAGCATACCAAAAGTTGTTATAAACAACTAAAATTACAACAATATGGAGTACCGAAAAAGAAATTCCCCATCAAAATGGACTATTTTCTCAACAACAACAAAAGCAAAGAGTAATAAAAAGCCACAATAAAAAAAAGCGACTTAGCTCAAGAGACTTAGCTCAGGAGAACCAGACACCAAAACTAACACCACATACAAACCTACCCAAACTACAGCCGAGTTAAGACGCTAACTACTAACACCTAATACGAGCAAACAAAATTCCCAACAAACTAAACTGAAATCAACGACTGATAGCCGGATTACTCGACCACAATTAACCTTTGCGAGAAGTAGAACCCTACATTTTATCTGCCTCATCCACCTTGTTGCCTGTTGGTACGATTTTTCGTGTAGCGGCTGTAAGGTACCAGTACAAGACAATAACTACTTAGCGTGGAGCGTATGATGCTGACTGATGTTTGCCCTCGAGAAATAATCTTTGCAGACTTGGAACACGGATAAGGGATCCGTGGGGTGGCCTCAATTAGTCAGGGGATCAATCTATAATTGATACGTCTAGCGTATTGCTGCTAAGCGACTAATGTGCGTTTAGAGTGATAAAGAACTGTGTGAGAGAGAGAAAGTGTACTTCTCTCTGACTGAAGTTCAGATGTGAAATGTGGTGACCCAGGGGGTCTATTTATAGGCGTAGAATATCCGAAATTCTCTGGATACATGTGTCAATCGCTGATTAATTATGTTATGCGAAGTATCCGGAAGGTCGGTGGTGTGTGCTGACGTGGCTGCGTGCCGTTCACGTGTTGAGTTAAAGGGCTTAAGCATAGAAGCTGCCTGGAGGGCTTACGCTTGACGTTGGGTGGCCTGCTGTACGCTGGGCGGCAAATACTGAAAACCGCCAAATTTTGTTATCTTTTATGCTCTTGGATCCATTTTTCTGTATAAAAATGATGTTTTTATGCGTGTATCCCCTAGGATACACCATTATTGCCAATGCCCACCTTTCAAATTGTTGGTTGTTGTAACACCGGCCATTTTATTTTTTCTTATAACACGGCGGAAGACTTTTATATTGAAATCACAACATTAAATACATCACAACAAAAATCCACATAATTAAGTTTAAGTTTACACGATGGTATTACTTATTACAAAATACATGTTACAAAAGTCCACATCAGAGTTCACAAGTCAAACATGTCTTCAACACTAACATCCGTCCAAACTAGCAGTACTTAAACCTGCAAGGGTGGAAATGTGGGGGATTAGCATAACGCCAAGTGAATGGAATCTATCTAACAGAGATCGCATAAGTACCACACATGCGAACAACAACACTAGCATGCTAACAACCAACTAGCATACAACATAAGGACAATACGAGGATCGGCGACTTGTACGAGCACACTACTCCTAGCTGATTGGGCTAGAGTCTACCGATAGTCCTTGCTACACGATTCACAGCATAGTTATTCGAACGCAGGGAATGCGTCATTCAATACTATACTCCATAATCGGTAATCCCTGGACCCAACCTCCTCAGGCCTGTTGACCTCATTCGAACTCTAACCTCCTCAAGCCCGGTTATGAGTCCCCAGCCTCCTCTGGCCTGGCTGGTGCCAAACACAGTGCGCACATAATATCACATAACCACAGTAAACATGCAATCATCTAATCAGCATGACAATCCTTATGTAAACATGGCAATATCACTAATTTAAAGCATGGTAAAAGAATAAATCAGAATAGCATGGCATGCTACTTAAACGCTATCCGAAGATAGACCCATTCACCAATTACCAGCAACTGCTCAGTTATTATTTCTGAGCTTCCTCCTTGTTCTTATCTCCTGAGAACAACAAAAACCAAGTTAGAATAGTGTTCCAATCAAAATTAGACACACTGACAGCACATTTCAGCAAATCAGTATAAAAAAGAGTTCGCTAAAAATTCATGCTTAACACTTATGCATTTTCAAAATTTACATCCTGAAAATCATAAAATACGCTGACAGTATAACTGCTATAATTCAACACTGAGTAAAATATTCTGCCCTCAAAGACACACGGTCGACTGTCTCACACAGTCGACCGACTGTGTCCACACACTCGGTCGAGTGTCTTCTCACTCGGTCGACTGACTAAGTCAAATCATCTGGTCAAAATTCATACACACTCGATCGAGTGTGTCACTCAATCGGTCGATCGTCTACACAGTCAGTCGAGTGTCAGGAGACACTAGACCGAGTGTGTTCATCTGATGAAAAAGATGAACACAGCTACGGGTTTAACCTAAAATTCGCCATTTCTTGCTCTAGAGCTCGTTTCCTACCTCAAAACAGACCAAATCAAGTACACTAAACATCAATAAACACAAACCCACAAGATTTTGACACAAACAACATGAAAATCAACCATTTTGACCCAAATTGAACTTTTAGCAAAATTTACACAAAAACTCCATTTTCACAAAGATTAGAGCTTTAAAAACTTCGATTCTTACCTCAAAAGACTCAGTAAACTGTAAGGAACAAGATGATACACAAGATTTGAGCTCTAGAACACTAATTACCAATCTAGGGTTTGATGGTGAAGATGAAGTGAGTACGGGTGTGTTTTGGGAAATTTCTAGACAGATGGAGAGATTAGGAAAGAAAAGGCAGCACAATACACTTATTTGGGGTTAAAATCCCATACCCCATCTCACACGAGTATTTATCAGTTAACTAAAATCTTACGTACCTTATTAGGCGGCCCTAACGGAGTCCAAATTAAATAAACAAACATGTTCTGTGACCCAAAGTGAGCTCTCTCACTCTAAAACTCTACTCTCTCTCTAAAATTTAATTTGTGTAGGTGAAAGGGTGTTAAATGTGATACGGATAAGCCTTGCATCAGTTTTTAAGATCTCAAACCGTTCATAAAGTGAAAAGACCAAAACACCCCAAAAGATACCCTTAAAAACGGGTCATTTTGGTCAGTTCAATGACTCTGTTGCGTTTCGCGACATCCTGTCACGTTACACGACAACCAAAACGCGACAAAGCTTACCCAAACATGATAAGTTGATCAGGAGAGGAGGTTTTCAGGCCATCGTGTTTCAATCCACCCTGTCGCATTTCGCGACCTACCCAGACGCGATATAACCTCCTAAAATGCGACAGTTTACCATGTTTACCCCAAATTCGAATCTTAAATCATTTAATCAACACACGCGACCAAGTATACACATTCTAAAGATCAAAACGTACCTTTGGACCATGTACGAGGAAAATGAGATGTTACAATTCTCCCCCACTTGAATCGGAGCGCGTCCTCGCGATCCAAGCCGCATGACAAGCCGGAAGATACACCAAAACAAACTCTTCGGGTTCCCATGAAAACTCGGATGCCTTTCGATGACGCCATTGGACCTTGAAAGTCCTCACTTCTTTGTTACGCAACATTTTAACCTTTTCATCAAGAATGGCTATCTGTTCTTCAACATATTCTAGCTTGTTGTTTAGAGCAATCTCATCTAACGACACCCAAGTCGAGTCATCTGCAAGACACTTACGGAGATGGGAAACATGAAATGTGTTATGAATTCTTGCAAGCTTTTCGGGTAACTCTAGTCTATAAGCAACCTCACCAACACGAGCCAAAATTTTGAAAGGCTCAATAAACCGAGGAGCTAACTTTCCTCATTTTCAAAACTGAAAAACACCTTTCCATGGCGAAACCTTAAGTATCACCATGTCACCTTCTTGAAACTCAATCGGTTGCCTTCGTTTATCAGCATAAGATTTTTGTCTATCTTGTGCCGCCTTTAATCGAGCCCGAATCATCTCAACCTTACTATTCGTCTCTATAACCAAATCGGTACTCCCGATTTCTCTTTATCCCACTTCACCCCTACAAATAGGAGTTTGACACCTTCGCCCATAAAGCATCTCATACGGTGGCATTCCAATACTAGCGTATAGCTATTGTTGTACGAGAATTCCACCAAAGTTAAGTGCTCATCCCAACTACCATCGAAATCAATAACACACGCCCATAACATGTCCTCCAACATTTGGTTCGTACGCTCGGTTTGACCGTCCATTTGAGGATGATACACCGTGCTCATCTTTAATTGAGTACCCATATCTTCATGAAACTTATTCCAAAACCGAGACGTGAAACGAGTATCTCGATCCGAAACAATAGATATAGGAACCACATGCCTTGATATCACCTCCTTGATAAAAAAAACTTAGATAAAGTCTCCGACGATATCGTCTCCCGGATAGGAAGAAACAATGCACTTTTCATCAACCGATCAACTATCATCCAAATCGTATCAAATTGGGTTCTCGCCGTCTTTGGTAACTTTGTAATGAATTCCATGGTAATGTGCTCCAATTTACATTTTGGGATTTCTAACGGTTGTGACATACCATACGACTTTTGGTGTTCGGCCTTAACTTGCAAACGCGTGACGCATTGCTCAACATACATAACAACATCACGTTTCATGCCCGGCCACCAATACTCTTTTTTCAAATCAAGGTACATCTTTGTCGCACCCGGATTAATGGAATACTTTAACTTATGTGCTTCATCAAGTAGCACTTTTCGGTAATCGCCCATCTTAGGCACCCACACTCGTCCTTGAAAGGACAATAAACCATGTGGGCCTAAAGTAATAGACTCCGTTTGCCCCATGATTCGTTCTTCATGCTTGTTGTTAACAAAAGCTTCAACTTGAACCTCACCAAGCTTTACAAGAAAATCGTTAGTATCCTACTCGTATTGCCGGATGTTGATTCTTTCGACTCAACGCTTCCGAGACCACATTTGCCTTACCCGGATGGTAAAGTATCTCACAATCATAATCCTTTACGACATCCATCCACCTACGTTGACGATAATTCAAATCTCGTTGGTCAAAGAGATGTTTTAAACTCTTGTGATCTGAAAAAATCGTACACTTGATGTAACATACTGAAACCCGGTCTAGTTGTAAGTGGACTATTTTGCCCTTAGAGTTTTATTATGTGTTTTTATGCTTTTATTTTAATTATGTGAATAGTGTTATTTTATTAATTGGTTAAGACCAGTTTGTAACAAGGGTTATAGAACAAGTTTGTTTATTTAATTTGGACTCCGTTAGGGCCGCCTAACGAGGTACGAAAGATATATGATAACTGATAAATACACGTGTGTTGCACAGTGTGGGAATTAACCCAATTAGGTGACTAGTGTGCTGTATTTTCATCCCATTTTCTAGAAAATTCACCAAAAACACCGTACCTTCATCCCTCCCACCTAACCAAACCCTAATTCCTCATTGTTGATCTTGAGCTTGAATTGGTCTTGAAATCACGTTCTTTACACTCTATTGATTCTTTTAAGGTATGAATCATGAGCTTTCATGATCAATTTAGTGTTAAAATGGTGTTTTTAAGTGTATTTGTTCAAAAGCTTGATTTTGTGTCAAAATCCATGGATTTGATGTTGTTATGGTCAAAACTTTGTGGGTTTATAGTCTATAACATGTAGTAATTGAGTTGTGATAAGTTTTGGTGTCGAAAACGAGCTCTAGATCGAGTTTTGGTGAATTTAGCTTGAAGTCCGTAGGTTGTGTTCAGAATCTGCAGATGATGAACACTCGGCCGACTGTCGGCCGACTGTCGACCGACTGGTGAGTGAACCGGCTGACTGAGTTTGACTTTTGGCCGATTGTGGATATACCAAATAAGTTGACCGATTGGGAAAGTTAGTCGACCGGTTGTGTCAACAGTTAACCGACTGTCTACGTCAGTCGACCGATTGAGGAGACAGTCGACCGACTGTGTGTCCAGGGCAGAATGTTTTACCAAAGTGCCTTTTTCTAGCCGTTATGCTGCCCGTTTGCATTTTGATGTTCAGGATGTAAATTTTGAAAATGCATAAGTGTTAAGTAGACCTTTTGTGGCGCTTTTTGTGACTGATTTTCTGTACTGTGCTGTTTTGTGTTAACGGACAGAAACTAACTTGATTTGCCTTATGTTCAGGTGATAAGGATAAGGAAGCCGCTCAGTGATAGATTATCTGTGCTAGTTGCTGGTATTCGGTGAGTGGGTCTATCTCCGGATAGAGTTTAAGTAGCATATCATGCTACTGTGGTTGACTCCTTTACCATGCATAGTGTAAAAATTGCCATGTTAGAATAATATAGTATGCCTGATGTTGTATGTGAATTATGTGCACACTGTGTGAATGGCACCAGTCGGGCCTAGGGAGACTGGGGACTCGAGACCATGCTTAGGTGAGGTTAGAGTCCGTATGAGGTCAACCGTGCCTAGGGGAGGTTGATTCCATTGGCTACTGATTGTGAAGTATAGCGTGAATGATGCACCCCCTGCATCAGGATAACTATACTGTGAATTGAATAGCAGGGACAATCGGTAGACTCAGGCCCGATCAGCTGGGAGTCGTGTGCTCATACAAGCCGTCGATCCTCGTATTGTCTTATTGTTTGCTAGTTGGTAGTTAGCAAGTATTGGTGATGTACATAGCTTTTGTGTGGCTTAAGCTATATCTATTAGATATATTCCATTCACTTAGCAGTGCGCTAATCCCCCACATATTCTTCCCTTGCAGGTTTAGGTACTGCTAGTCGGGATGGGTGCTGTTGCAGAAGACATGTTTGACAACCCAACTCTGATGTGGACTTTTGTATAAGTAATTTTTTATAATAACGTAACACCGTTGTATAAACTTAAACGTAATTACACGGATTAATGTAATGACGTGACTTATATTGTGTTTGTTAATAAAGTCTTCCGCTGTGTTTTAAAAAAAATGGCCGGTGTTACATTTGACAGCATACAAGTAGTGGCGCCAAATTTTCAATGCATGAACCACTGCCGCCAATTCAAGATCATGAGTCGGGTATCTTTTTTCGTGTTCCTTCAATTGTCGAGAGGCATAAGGGATGACCTTACCTCGTTACATTAGAACACACCCGAGCCCATTTAATGAGGCAGCACAATAAACCATCATATCTTCAATTCCCTCCGGTATTACCAACACCGAAGCTTGACACAATTTCTCCTTTAATAATGGGAAAGCGATTTCTTGCTCATTTTCCCAAGTAAACCTCACGTTCTTCCTTGCCAACTTTGTCAAAGGAGAAGCGATTTAAAAAGTCTTGGATAAACCGACGATAATAACCGGCCAATCCGAGAAAACTTCGAATTTCCATAGGCGTAGTCGGTTGTCCCCAACTCTTCACCGTCTCTATCTTCCCCGGATCTACTTGAATACCTTCTTTGTTCACAATATGGCCAAGGAATTGCACTTCCCTTAGCAAAAATTCACACTTGGAGAATTTAGCATACAACTTCTCCTTCCACAACGTCTTCAACACTTCGCGCAAATGGTGTTCATGTTCCTTCATACTCTTAGAATAGACAAGTATGTCGTCAATGAACACAATTACAGACTTGTCTAACATAGGTTGGCACACTCGGATCATAAGATCCATGAATGCCGCCGGTGCATTCGTGAGACCGAAAGGCATAACTACAAACTCAAAATGCCCGTAACGCGTTCAAAAAGCCATTTTTTCAATATCTTCCTCACGGACCCGCATTTGGTGATAGTCGGACTGTAACTCAATCTTAGAAAATACGTCGCACCTTGGTGTTGGTCAAACAAATAGTCAATCCGAGGAAATGGATAACGATTCTTGATCTTCACCTTGTTCAACTCCCGATAATCTATGCACATCCGCATACTACCGTCCTTCTTCTTCACGAATAAAATCACAACACCCCATGGCGAGGCACTCGGTCGGATAAAACCTTTTTCAAGCAACTCTTAGGTTTGATTTAACAACTCTTGCATTTCCGTTGGTGCTAAACAATAAGAAGTCTTAGCAATGGAGGTAGCCCCTGCAACCAACTCAATGCAAAATTCAACTTGTCTTTCCGCCGGAACACCCGGTAACTCATTCGGAAAAACGTCTTCAAATTCATTAACCACCGGAATTTCATGAATGGATGGTGGCTCTTCACGAGTATCAACTACATGGGCAAGAAAGACCATGCCACCACTATTAAGGAAACGTCGTGCACGTGCATAAGTTCATAATGGTACGAGTCTCCTTCGCTTATCATCATGAATAATTAACTCTACCCCACTTGGGGTCTTTACATGAATAAACTTTTCGTGGCATGCGATATCAGCTCTATAACGATCGAGCCAATCCATGCCAACAACAATATCAAACTCACCCAAAGTCATTGGAATGAGATCGATTTTAAACGTTTCGGTACCAAACACAACATTACAATCTTTACAAACATCAACCCCTAGCACCGTCTTACCATCCGCTATTTCGACTTCAACCGGATGACTTAACTTAGCTAGTGGTTTATTAAGTTTAGGCACAAATCTTGGAGACATGAACGACAAATTAGCACCGCTATCAAATAGTATCCTTGCCGGATTAGAGTTAACCATGAAAGTACCTGAGACAACTTCATTGGATTGTTTGGCCTCATCATTGGTCATCAGATAATTTCGTCCCCTTACCTTACCCGCCGCCTTCTCCAACCTCTTAACTTGATCACCCCGCAACTCGGGACATTCCGTCCTTCCGTGCCCTTCCTTTTGACAATTGTAACAAGTGAGTTTGGGTGTTAAGGAGGAGTTTGTACAATCACGAGACATGTGTCCTTGTCGTCCACAATTATAACATTTAGGTCCATAACCCCCGGACGCACCCTTCTTCACACTACTAACACTCTCACTCGCACCCTTACTTTTCTTGTTGGAATGACTAGTAGCTTCAAACTTTATTTTGCTAAAAATAAAGTCACGCTTTTTCATAGCGAGCAACTCAAAACCCTTAGCTATATCGAACAACTCATCAAAAGTTTTCACCGAGTTCCTACTAATCTTCTATTGGTAGTTGTCATTCAAGGTTCGATAGAAGTCTTCCTTCAACATATGATCATTCCCGACATACTCCGGGCAAAATTAGGTCTTTGATAAGAAAGTGGACTTGAGAGTGTTCAAATCCATTGACCCTTGCCTCAAAGCACGCAACTCGTCCTTAAGCCTAGAAAGATCAGCCGAAGTTCGGTACTCCTTGAAAAATTCCGCTTTGAACTCATCCCACGTGAATTCCATACATTGTTCCTCACCATAAAGCCAAATTTTTTCGCCCCACCACATTTTGGCATCACCCCTTAACATGCTACTTCCGTACCTCGTCTTCTTATCGAGAGGGCATTCACAAGTACGGAAAGCCCCCTCCATATCGGAGATCCAATGATTGCTCTTTAGTGGATCCCGTTCACCATCAAAAGTGGGAGGTTGAGCATCCTTGAAATTCTTATACTGGAAGTCTCGCCTCCCCACATTATCACCGTGAATAATAGCATTAATTTGTTCCTTTATTAGATCGGTAACTTGATCATCTACCGACTCTAGAAACATCTTCTTAACGTCCGCTAGAAAGGACGCATGATGCTTTTGCAAGATGGCCTCAACCTTGGCCATAAACTCGGAATCTTCACTCGTACCTCCGTTATCGGTATGATGTCCGTTCCTCATCTTCATTCTATAAAACGGAATAGGTTAAACAACGAAATGAATGGAAATGACATATAACATACCACACCACCCCATCTTGCTCAACACTCATCGTACATCGCTGGTTTGACACGATTTGCACCCGTAACAATAGTAGCTAGTCATTATTACGCCAGCACGTCGCGTTAACTTGCTATTACATTGCCTATCTTGCTTGATGATTGCAAACACAATACAAAACAATTAACACAAAGTTAGTTCACCTAAGCCTAGGCACTAACCAAACCCGGTCCGACCCGTCTTCTACAAGTCCCACATAAAACGCATACACAATAAAGTCTAAGTATAGGTACCTATCTCAAGTCGCCTAAATCCCTTAGACCATGATATGATACCACTTGAAATGACCCAACCCGTCTTTAACCCGACAAATTTTTGTTTATATAATAATAAACCATTAGCGCGCCACTTAAATGGTTACATGGTATTGACCCGTTCATTCAAAATATTTAAACACTAACAAGTTTAAATTTTACATCATCGGCACGAAGGCCCTTAATCAAATGTATTACAAGTTCGATCCATAATATGATAGTTTTAAACCAAACGACACTCGAGCATGGTTTGGGGCTAAACTACCCAAAACGATAGGCCGACTTCCAAAAGCAATGCCTACACGATCATCATGGGAACATCTAATTCCCGGCAACCCCTTTTCCTTTCTCCAAACTTGTTCCTAAAAAGTAAACAACGAGAGGGGTAAGCAAAATGCTTAGTGAGTGCAATAAGTATACACATGTATATATAATATACCTACTTGCAAACACTTACTGTAACGACCCTACTTTTTCCGTTATCTTTTACCGTTAACTATTTAACGACCGTTAATTGTTATTCGTGCCACGTCATTTCTATGACCTATATTATTATTTTTGTAATAATATATTAATTATTATGTGTTATATGAATATTTGTATTCATATTTTAAATTATACGTTCCTACGAGTCGCGGATTTCTATCCGGCGAATCTTTTCGGTTTTCAAACCAACGGTCGAACTTTTGGAATTTTTAAGTCCTAATTATTTTAAATATGATATTTTGATGTCATATGATTATATATAGTGTTTATATATTTTATTCGTCGCGTACTTATTATCTCTTCGAAAAATCAATCGCGTAGTAGCGTTTTCGCGTTTCGGGCTTCGATCGGGCGTTCGGGCTAAAAGAAATTACATATTTATCATTGTGGGCCATGTGGGGCCCACCCCATTCAGTTGTTGGCCGAAAATTCCCTTAGGGAGGGGGTGGTTTGTGATTTTATTTCATTATTCCATTTTTCATTTTCTAAACACTAGCATTTCCTCTCAAACCTAATTACTCCCATTTTATTTTCTTCCTCCTCTTCTATTTTTTTTGAGCCGTCACCCTAGCTCCACCAAATCATCATCATCTTCATCTAATCTTGCATGGATCATCAAATAGATTGCATAATCGGATTCTACACGTTCTTCTCTACAAGTTAACATCTCTTGATTATTGATTAGGGTATAAACCCTAACCCTAGATTTTTTTAATTTTTCTTTATTTTTCTGTATTTTGATTATATTTTATTAGTATGATGATTATTAGTTGTTGTAATGTTGATTGTGTTCGTAGAATTACTCGATTGCATATTTTTCGGTTTGATAAAATTGGAACAGCAGCTTTTTCGTGTGTTTCTGATATTTTAACTGATGTTGATCATAAAATATAGTATATAAATGAGTTCCTCTCATCAAGACATTAATTTTAGACTCCGGATTCATGTCGTTTCGATTCCCGGAGCTTAAGATATGCTTAAATTGGTGTTTTGTTAAGATTAAATCATGAAAACGAATTGGTTCAGTTATGGTCCGACTTTGTGGTCATTTTTAGAGTCCTTAGGGTGTACTAGTGTGTTAGGATTGATGATGGGATGAACTTTCATGTTCGGGTCATCGAAATCCGAGCCACGGATCACCCGTTATGACTAAAAACACGTTTTGAGCGGATTAAAGGTCCAAACTGATTAAGAGCTGTAAGTCACGACTTGGTGACTGTTCTTGGGATGTTCTTGAGCACACTAGTGTGTCGGGTGGATTGGTTAGGCGAAGATATATATAAGGCTCGCCGAAAACTGATTCCCGGGGCTCAAGTTATGACCCGATGAACTTTTAATTAAAACTTATGGTTATTAAATATGACTTATGATAAAAATAATGATTTTCATTATTAATAAATTACTTATGATATAAGAAGTAATTAATTTAATTTAAGACTTATGATATATTTATTATATCATTTATTAATTACTTATGATTTAATTAAACTTATGATTAATAATACTTTTATTATTAATGGGAAAATACTTATGATAAGTATTAAACTTATATTATGAGATTATTATTATTAGACTTATAATAAGGATTAATTAATTATTTAATTATTATAAGGCTTAGTTATTATTTAATTATAATTTAATTATTAAATACTTATGATTTAATAATTATAATTAGAAACTTATGATATGATTAATAATTCATTATTAATTAATAATACCTTCGAGGTGATTTAAAATCTATTATTAATTAATAATACTTATATTATGATTAATATTTAATTAATTAATTAAATACTTATGTTATATTAATTATATCATTTAAACTTATGTTAACTTTAATAAATCATTTTAATTTAATTAAACTTATGTTATGACATAATTGTTCATATTTAACTTTAATAAACATTATAACTTATGTTATTATTATAACTTACACTTTTAAAATTAATGTTGACTACGTTTGACTAAGTTGACTTTTGAGTTGACTTTCGGTTGACTTTGACTTTTAGTTGACTTCTGTTGACTTTCTAAATAAGGAAACTTTCCTAACTTAAAAACTTTCTAAAAATAGAAACTTTCCGAAAATAGAAACTTTCCTAAAATAGAAACTTTCCTAAAATAGAAACTTTCCAAAAATGGAAACCTGCTAAAAATAGAAACTTTCTAAAAATAGAAAGTGTGTGTCCGTACGCTGTTCCGATCAAACCGATGCATGTTGAGTATTGTTCTATGTCTACTTGCAACATGTACAATAGCTATCATACTAAGACTTGGCCTAAGTTAGTTATTTATATCGACCTGCTTTATTTATAGGTCGGCGTTGTGATCATTCCTGATCACTTTACCTTGTTGCTGTTCGCTTATTTGTGTGGTTACTTCGTTTGCTATTAAGGTGAGTTATAGTCCCATTTTTCTATTTTAAATCTTTTGGGATGAGAATACATGCAATTTATTTATATTTTGGACACAAGTGGAAGTTGGTTTAAATTATTCATTGTGAGTTGAACAAAAATATTCCCTAGTCTGGTAACTGTAATCACTGGTTTCTACTGGTGAACGCGAATCCTATGGATAGATCTATCGGGTTTGACAACCCCATTTCGAGCTAGTCGCGCTAGCAATTTGTTATCGGAATGTTTAGTACTTCGTATTTTGTTGTAGATACACTTGTTCGGTGTATATTATTTATTGTGTTTGGCAAGGGTAAATAAATGGTTAAGTGGTTACCAGGTGGCTCACGGAAAATGGAATAATGTTTTATTATATGTTTTCTAGCATATAATTTGGTGGTTCAAAAAGGAGTTTTTATGTTTTCAAACATAAATTTTTATTGTTTAAATTAAATATTGTTTGCAATATTAAACCTATAATTCACTCAACATTTTTGTTGACAGTTACTCGCATGTTTTATTCTCAGGTTCATGATTGATTGCTTCCGCTGTGCTTAGAGAGTCTGCATATTTATGATGGCAGCTTTTGTTAAACATTAACTTGCATTCTATTTTGTTACATTAAAAAGTGGTTGTTTGTTGACTTTATTTTGGTCAACTTTTGGTTAAAGTATTATTGTATAGTTTTTCTAAACTTATACATTTTAGTAGATTTCCTTTATAGGAAATCATTTTTAAATAAAGAGTGCAAGGTTGTTTTATTAAATTCATATAGAGTTTCGATCAAGCTGTGGGACCAAGTGACGGAGCCGTTAAGTGTTTTGACGGAGTCGTCACAGTTGGTATCAGAGCTCTGGTTGTAGGGAATTAGGCTGCATTGATGTCGTTACCCGGGTCAATAGGGTGCATTAGTGAGTCTAGTCTACAGCCCGGCCTATTATATATTATTATATGTGATTATTTGTGTCGTGTTGGTATGTATATTGTTATCATACATACATTTCTATTATGTTCTGAATCCGGGAGGAACTCCCATTCTGATTTAAACGTATTCTCCGACTCATGCGAGTTCATCTTTTAAAGGAACACCTCGGTTAGTGAAACCGAGGGGGTGTCATTCTTGACTTCTGGTATTCTCGACATTTCTATGTCATAATTAGTGTTTATTGATATAACGTTTAAGTTACATTACGTGTTCTAGAATTCTCGGCATTTCTATGTCATCTATTATGGTTATATATATAACGTTTGAGTTATATTGCGCGAGATGTCATTCTTGACTTCTAAATGCTCGGCATTTCAATGTCAGCTATTATGTTTAGGTATATAACATTTTTGTTATATTACGTGCATTTGTGCCGTTGTGCCTATGTGCTTTGGTTGTTGAAACGGAAAACGTCATTCTTACTTTTAGAGATTCTTGGTACTTCGAAGACATTTTTATGTCATCGTTACTCCTATTCATTACTTTCGATGTCTTTGTCTCTTGTGCTATCCTTAGCACATTGTTAAGAAATTGTTTTAGGGAAATTGTGTTGAAATTCGAGGTTGACCGCGTGTCCCGACCTCATGTAGTGCTATTGGAATGGAACTATGACTTAGTGAAATATAATGGCGTCAGGCCAACGTGATTATATTACGTTAATTCATAAAGAAGTCCCAATATTGTGACATGAGGAATAGAAAGCGAGTCAAAGAAAATTTGTACACCACTCATTCGGAAATTCTAACGTTATTACATGAGTAAGGAAGATACTCATTATCTTATTTGTTGATATGCGAGAGACTCATCTTAACCGAACTACCTACCCCATGTTTTATCATTTATAACTCGCTTGTTAGTGACAGCTTCGCACGTGAATAGTTTTGACCCAAGGACTTGTGTTCTGATAAAAGTCAAGACATTATTTAACTCTTTGGTTTTCATGACCTCGTAGCATTTATTGAAGAGATGTCGCAAGACGATTCAAGTCCATCACCCGAGCTTTAACGATCTTACTTCAACTCGTAACCTCTGTGATGCGGATACCCTGCTTTTCATTAAAAATTTTACACATTTGTGTAATTGGGCGGTTCTCACGAGATTTATGGGCGAATAGAAGTAATGAAATACTTTGTCATGTATACTATTTATAAAATCATATATGTACGTATGAATTCAAATGGACAAATTTACCCTTACCTATTTTGGCTAGTATACACTAATTTATACCTTCAAAATTATTTTAAAACCACTCTTATTGAGTTGTCTAGTTAACTCAAATTGATTTACGTAAAATGGTACACGTTGTACATACTTCTAAATTTACTAAGAGCTTCGCTCCATTTATGGGGTTACATTAGACGTTTAAAGCTTTTTCAAAACTTCTTTGATTGATTACATTAGAATTTTCGCATTACTCTACAGAGTGTTTGGATCACATTTCTTCTCATCCTCCGTTTAAGGATGAAAATTTACCATTAAGTCCATTGATAGAAATTCTTACACCAGTTTGAATGCCGGTTTTATAAAATTTGTTGGAAAGACTTTACGCTCATAGAATTTTCCCTCTTATGGTTGGACATGGCTGAAACGCAGACCGATAAATCAAGTTTCTGGGGTACACTCGATGGTCACCTTATTGTAGAAAAGGCGCTAGGTGGGTTTCTACCCCAACTGTTGTTATAATGGGTATCATGGATATATATTACTCTAGACCGTTTGAGGAGTTTCTACTCTCAATTTTCGCTGTCAACCGCAACACCCTCGTAAACATCAATCCTAGGATTCGATACTTTAGGGTGCACGAAATTATTTTTGGAGATTCATCTCACCTGGAGTCGGCCATTCTTTATAACCCATGATTCGCGTTCTTTTCATCCGCACATAAATTTAAGAATATGGATGAATCCTAGACTTCCTCGCTCATTGTACAAGGAAGTTCACTCTCGTTGAATTATCACACCTTTCATACGTCTTCCTTTTGGAAATATAATGAAAATTTACTTTGGAGTCCATGATCCTCGTTAACTCCTTTGAGAGAATTGCCTTAAATATCTATGCCACCGATGTGACTACTCCATATTTATTTCTTCCTTCATTATTGCAACTTTATTTCATCCGGCCCAGTTCGTCCCCTTGGGGAGCTCCCGTTTTGTTCGTTGAGAAGAAAGATGGTTCATTTCGTTTGTGTATTGATTATCGTGAATTGAACGAGCTTACTGTTAAAAACCGTTACCCTCTTCCGAGAATTGATGATCTGTTCGATCAACTTCAAGGTTCGTCCGTTTATTATAAGATTGATCTTCGTTCCGGTTATCACCAATTACGCGCTAAAGAAACTGATATTCTGAAAACTGCTTTCCGCACCCGTTACGGTCACTTTGAATTTCTTGTTATGCCGTTCGGATTGATAAATGCACCTGCTGTATTTATGGACCTCATGAACCGTGTGTGCAGACCCTATCTGGACATATTCGTTATTGTTTTTATCGACGACATCCTTATTTATTCTAAGAGTGATGAAGAACACGAAGAATATTTGAAGTTGGTGCTTGATTTATTGAGAAAAGAAGAATTGTACGCTAAGTTCTCTAAGTGTAATTTCTGATTAAGAGAAGTTCAATTCCTTGGATATATTGTTAGTAAACAAGGAATACTAGTTGATCCCGCCAAGATTGAGGCAATTGAAAAGTGGGAAATTCCGAAAACTCCTACTCAGATTCGCCAGTTTCTAGGATTAGCAGGCTATTATAGAAGGTTCATTCAAGATTTTTCATGAGTAGCGAAACCTCTGACTGCTTTAACGCATAAGGGGAAGAAGTACGAGTGGAAGAGTGAACAAGAGTCTGCTTTCCAAACTCTGAAGAAGAAGTTAACTTCTGCACCGATATTATCACTACCTGAGGGTAATGATGATTTTGTTATCTATTGTGATGCTTCGTGTCAAGACTTTGGTTGTGTTTTGATGCAACGAAAGAAAGTTATTGCGTACGCGTCACGTCAGTTGAAGATTCACGAGCAGAATTACGTAACCCATGATTTAGAGTTGAGAGCTGTTGTGTTTGCGCTTAAGATTTGCAGACATTATCTATATGGGGTCAAAGGTACATTGTACACTGATCACAAAAGTCTTCAACATATTCTTGATCAGAAACAGTTAAATATGAGGCAACGAAGATGGGTTGAGACGTTAAATGATTATGATTGCGAACTTTTATATCATCCGGGAAAGGCCAATGATGTGGCTGATGCATTAAGTCGTAAAGAAAGGGCTGAACCTCGCAGGTTTAGGGCCTTGAATATGACAATTCAAACAAACCTCGCTAGGCAGATCCTTGAGGCACAATAAGAAGCCTTGAAGGAGGAAAATTTTGTAACGGGAAGGTCCGAGGCTTGAGTAAACAGTTAGAGGTACAAACCGATGGTACTCGGTATTTTGCGGGATGCCTTTGGGTTCCGAAGTTTGGTAATCTACGAAAACTTGTTTTAGATGAGGCTCATAAGTCTAGGTACTCTATTCATCCTGGTTCAGGAAAGATGTATCATGATCTTAAGGAGCTGTATTGGTGGCCTAATTTGAAAGCTGATGTGGCTACGTATGTGGCTAAGTGTTTGACCTGCGCTAAGGTTAAAGCTGAACATCAGAAACCGTCTGGACTTTTGGTGCAACCTGAAATTCCCGAGTGGAAGTGGGAAGGTATTAAGATGGACTTTATTACGAAGTTACCGGGAGTTGTGGGTGGTTATGATATCATTTGGGTGATTGTTACCGACTCGCTAAGTTAACTCTTTTCTTGCCAATTAAGGAAACATATTCAATGAAGAAGTTTACTCGTTTGTATTTGAAGGAGATTATTTCGAGACATGGTGTTCCCGTATCGATTATGTTGGACTGAGGCAGTCCTAACAAGGTGCTCTAGGAACTAAATTGGATATGAGCACCGCTTATCATCCACAGACGGATGGTCAGAGTGAAAGGACCATTCAAACGTAGAAAACATGTTAAGAGCGTGTGTTATTGATTTTGGAAATGGGTGGGATAAATATTTGTCGCTGGATGAGTTTTCTTATAACAGCAGTTATCATGCAAGTATTAAAGCCGCACCATTTGAAGCTCTGTATGGTAGAAAGTGTAGGTCTCCTGTCTGTTGGAATGAGGTTGGGGATGCTCAACTCACATGACCAGAGATCATTCACGAGACTACCGAGAAGATTGCACAGATTAAGAAAAGATTGAGAACTGCCAGGAGTAGGCAAAAGAGTTATGCTGATAAGAGAAGGAACGATATCGACTTTCAGGTCGGTGATCATGTTATGTTGAAAGTTTCACCTTGGAAGGGTGTGGTACGTTTTGGTAAAAGGGGAAAGTTGAATCCTCGATTTGTTGGACCTTTTGGGATTATTGAGAGAGTTGGACCAGTGGCTTATCGTTTGAAATTGCCACAAGAACTCAGTGCTATTCGTGACGTTTTTCATGTATCGAATTTAAAGAAGTGTTTGGCCGAGGCCAATGAAACTATTCTTTTTGATGAACTTCATGTTGATAAGCAACTTTATTTTATTGAAGAACCTGTTGAAATTATGGACCGAGAGGTAAAGACTCTTAAGCAGAGTAAAATTCCTATTGTTCGAGTTAGAGGGAACACCGGATGCGGTCCCGAGTTCACTTGGGAGCGTGAAGATCAGATGAAGAAGAAGTACCCGCATTTGTTCCCAAATGCTGAGTCAACCCCTGCACCTGCTTAAATTTCGGGACGAAATTTCCGTAACGGGAAGGTACTGTAACGACCCTACTTTTTCCGTTATCTTTTACCGTTAACTATTTAACGACCGTTAATTGTTATTCGTGCCACGTCATTTCTATGACCTATATTATTATTTTTGTAATAATATATTAATTATTATGTGTTATATGAATATTTGTATTCATATTTTAAATTATACGTTCCTACGAGTCGCGGATTTCTATCCGGCGAATCTTTTCGGTTTTCAAACCAACGGTCGAACTTTTGGAATTTTTAAGTCCTAATTATTTTAAATATGATATTTTGATGTCATATGATTATATATAGTGTTTATATATTTTATTCGTCGCGTACTTATTATCTCTTCGAAAAATCAATCGCGTAGTAGCGTTTTCGCGTTTCGGGCTTCGATCGGGCGTTCGGGCTAAAAGAAATTACATATTTATCATTGTGGGCCATGTGGGGCCCACCCCATTCAGTTGTTGGCCGAAAATTCCCTTAGGGAGGGGGTGGTTTGTGATTTTATTTCATTATTCCATTTTTCATTTTCTAAACACTAGCATTTCCTCTCAAACCTAATTACTCCCATTTTATTTTCTTCCTCCTCTTCTATTTTTTTTGAGCCGTCACCCTAGCTCCACCAAATCATCATCATCTTCATCTAATCTTGCATGGATCATCAAATAGATTGCATAATCGGATTCTACACGTTCTTCTCTACAAGTTAACATCTCTTGATTATTGATTAGGGTATAAACCCTAACCCTAGATTTTTTTAATTTTTCTTTATTTTTCTGTATTTTGATTATATTTTATTAGTATGATGATTATTAGTTGTTGTATTGTTGATTGTGTTCGTAGAATTACTCGATTGCATATTTTTCGGTTTGATAAAATTGGAACAGCAGCTTTTTCGTGTGTTTCTGATATTTTAACTGATGTTGATCATAAAATATAGTATATAAATGAGTTCCTCTCATCAAGACATTAATTTTAGACTCCGGATTCATGTCGTTTCGATTCCCGGAGCTTAAGATATGCTTAAATTGGTGTTTTGTTAAGATTAAATCATGAAAACGAATTGGTTCAGTTATGGTCCGACTTTGTGGTCATTTTTAGAGTCCTTAGGGTGTACTAGTGTGTTAGGATTGATGATGGGATGAACTTTCATGTTCGGGTCATCGAAATCCGAGCCACGGATCACCCGTTATGACTAAAAACACGTTTTGAGCGGATTAAAGGTCCAAACTGATTAAGAGCTGTAAGTCACGACTTGGTGACTGTTCTTGGGATGTTCTTGAGCACACTAGTGTGTCGGGTGGATTGGTTAGGCGAAGATATATATAAGGCTCGCCGAAAACTGATTCCCGGGGCTCAAGTTATGACCCGATGAACTTTTAATTAGAACTTATGGTTATTAAATATGACTTATGATAAAAATAATGATTTTCATTATTAATAAATTACTTATGATATAAGAAGTAATTAATTTAATTTAAGACTTATGATATATTTATTATATCATTTATTAATTACTTATGATTTAATTAAACTTATGATTAATAATACTTTTATTATTAATGGGAAAATACTTATGATAAGTATTAAACTTATATTATGAGATTATTATTATTAGACTTATAATAAGGATTAATTAATTATTTAATTATTATAAGGCTTAGTTATTATTTAATTATAATTTAATTATTAAATACTTATGATTTAATAATTATAATTAGAAACTTATGATATGATTAATAATTCATTATTAATTAATAATACCTTCGAGGTGATTTAAAATCTATTATTAATTAATAATACTTATATTATGATTAATATTTAATTAATTAATTAAATACTTATGTTATATTAATTATATCATTTAAACTTATGTTAACTTTAATAAATCATTTTAATTTAATTAAACTTATGTTATGACATAATTGTTCATATTTAACTTTAATAAACATTATAACTTATGTTATTATTATAACTTACACTTTTAAAATTAATGTTGACTACGTTTGACTAAGTTGACTTTTGAGTTGACTTTCGGTTGACTTTGACTTTTAGTTGACTTCTGTTGACTTTCTAAATAAGGAAACTTTCCTAACTTAAAAACTTTCTAAAAATAGAAACTTTCCGAAAATAGAAACTTTCCTAAAATAGAAACTTTCCTAAAATAGAAACTTTCCAAAAATGGAAACCTGCTAAAAATAGAAACTTTCTAAAAATAGAAAGTGTGTGTCCGTACGCTGTTCCGATCAAACCGATGCATGTTGAGTATTGTTCTATGTCTACTTGCAACATGTACAATAGCTATCATACTAAGACTTGGCCTAAGTTAGTTATTTATATCGACCTGCTTTATTTATAGGTCGGCGTTGTGATCATTCCTGATCACTTTACCTTGTTGCTGTTCGCTTATTTGTGTGGTTACTTCGTTTGCTATTAAGGTGAGTTATAGTCCCATTTTTCTATTTTAAATCTTTTGGGATGAGAATACATGCAATTTATTTATATTTTGGACACAAGTGGAAGTTGGTTTAAATTATTCATTGTGAGTTGAACAAAAATATTCCCTAGTCTGGTAACTGTAATCACTGGTTTCTACTGGTGAACGCGAATCCTATGGATAGATCTATCGGGTTTGACAACCCCATTTCGAGCTAGTCGCGCTAGCAATTTGTTATCGGAATGTTTAGTACTTCGTATTTTGTTGTAGATACACTTGTTCGGTGTATATTATTTATTGTGTTTGGCAAGGGTAAATAAATGGTTAAGTGGTTACCAGGTGGCTCACGGAAAATGGAATAATGTTTTATTATATGTTTTCTAGCATATAATTTGGTGGTTCAAAAAGGAGTTTTTATGTTTTCAAACATAAATTTTTATTGTTTAAATTAAATATTGTTTGCAATATTAAACCTATAATTCACTCAACATTTTTGTTGACAGTTACTCGCATGTTTTATTCTCAGGTTCATGATTGATTGCTTCCGCTGTGCTTAGAGAGTCTGCATATTTATGATGGCAGCTTTTGTTAAACATTAACTTGCATTCTATTTTGTTACATTAAAAAGTGGTTGTTTGTTGACTTTATTTTGGTCAACTTTTGGTTAAAGTATTATTGTATAGTTTTTCTAAACTTATACATTTTAGTAGATTTCCTTTATAGGAAATCATTTTTAAATAAAGAGTGCAAGGTTGTTTTATTAAATTCATATAGAGTTTCGATCAAGCTGTGGGACCAAGTGACGGAGCCGTTAAGTGTTTTGACGGAGTCGTCACACTTACACACCTACCGTATACATGCTAGCAATATAATTAGCATACTAACTCCAAGTATAACGCTAATAACCTCCAATACCGCAACTAGCATAAACCATAGCATATACGCCAAAAATATAATATGCTACACTACAATACTTACATAACTATATGGTTAACCATACGCACACCATGGTGCTACCGGCTCCTTAGTTCACACCATACGCATTGTCACGATGCTACCGGCTCCGTGGTTCACATCACAACTCGAGTCATACTCTCATTGAGGCGATACCGGCTCCGTGGTTTACACCTCAACACTCGTGTTATAGTGCTATCGGCTCCGTGGTTTACACTACAACACACTTACCTTAGTGCTACCAGCTTTGTGGTTCACACTACAATACACGTACCTTAGTGCTACCAGCTCCGTGGTTCACACTACAATACACGTACCTTAGTGCTACCGGCTCCGTGGTTCACACTATAATACACGTACCATGATGCCATCGGCTCTGTGGTTCACATCATAGCACACTTGCACATACTATGGCACTTTCGGCTCCGTGGATCATGCCATATCATACAAATAAATATACTATATACATACATGCATAATTATTCCACTCACCTTAACGCCTAGGTGACGATTACACAATCCGCGAGCTTCAAAGTAAAGTACCTATTACATTAGATACACAATCAACATACAAACTAGTTGGACTAACCACCAACACTTGACTCTTGTGCATTTAATGACTTAATTGCATTAAATGACCCATTTACACCAAAACCGCCCATTCAAGGCCAAGACTTATCATTAATCATTAAAAGCTAGTGATTGAGGTCCAATAACACCAACTAACAAAATTTGGGGTATTTTCATACCCATCTTGCCCAACTAGGTCAACCATTACCCATTTGACTCATTTTAACATCAAGACCCATAATTTGGTCAAACTTGAACCGATTACAAAACCTTTCACTAACACATAAGTGTATTAGTGATTTAACAACACAATTAACTCTATAAACACCAAATCACATGGCTAAACCCTAGATTACAAACCTTAGGGTTTCCATACATTAATTTTACCCAAATTCACCCATTTAACACTAAATTGGGTCTTACAAGCTTTAAATGAACAAACTCTAGCTATAAATCAATTTGAGCTCAAAACTTGGAGTTAAAACTTACCAACACTATCAAAACGTAGCTATAGATGTAGGGAACAACTTTAAAACTTGGATTCGGGCAAGATTTGGTCTTCTTCTTCCCCAAAGTGAGCTCTCTCACTCTAAAACTCTACTCTCTCTCTAAAATTTAATTTGTGTAGGTGGAAGGGTGTTAAATGTGATATGGATAAGCCTTACATCAGTTTTTAAGATCTCAAACCGTTCATAAAGTAAAAAGACCAAAATAACCCAAAAGATACCCTTAAAAACGGGTTAATTTGGTCAGTTCAGCGACTTTGTCGCATTTCGCGACATCCTTTCGCGTTATGCGATAACCAAAATGCGACAAAGCTTACCCAAACACGACAAGTTGATCAGGAGAGGGGGTTTTCAGGCCATCGCGTTTCAAACCACCTTGTCGCGTTTCGCGACCTACCCAGACGCGACATAACCTCCTAAAACGCGACAGTTTACCAGGTGTGTCCCAAATTCGAATCTTAAATCATTTAATCAACACACGCAAAAAAAGCATACACATTCTAAAGATCAAAACGTACCTTTGGACCATGTACGAGGAAAATGGGATGTTACAATATCTAATTCTGCAACACGAACCTGATGATACCCTGACCTTAAGTCTATCTTTGAAAAGTATGAAGCACCCTGCAACTGATCGAATAAATCGTCTATTCGAGGTAAAGGTTACTTATTCTTCATTGTTCTTTTGTTCAACTCGCGATAATCGATACACATACGCATTGAACCATCTTTCTTTTTTCACAAACAATACAGGAGCACCCCACGGAGACGAACTCGGTCTAATAAACCCACGATCTAACAGTTCTTGAATCTGAGACATCATCTCACGAATCTCAGATGGAGCTAATTGGTACAGAGCTTTCGCAACTGGAGTAGTTCCTGGCATTAACTCAATCTTATATTCCACTTCCCTCACTGGAGGCAGACCTGGTAACTCGTCTGGAAATACCTCTGGGATTCAGAAACCAATGGAGTATCGGAGACCGTTTTCTTCTCTTTCTTGGCATCAATTACATACGCAAGAAACGATTCACAACCCTTAGCAAGTGACTTCTTTGCCTTCATCATTGAAATTAGCGAAAAACTGAACCCACCCCATTCCCCACGGGCCACAACACAGATTCCATCGATTAAATGGAAGGTCACAATCTTCTTATCACACTTAATGTGGGCCTTATATAGGCTCATCCAGTTCATCCCTAATACTACGTCAAAACTAGGGATAGGCAGCACTAAATAGAACATAGCAAATGGTCTACCATCAATTTCTATACTAGCTCTAGACACATATGTTGTGACTGGAACCGTCTTACCATCAGCTACCTCTACTCTAATGGGCTCAGGCAGCACAGTAGCAGGTAACCCTAGCTTAGTACAAAAATCTAAAGACATAAATGTCCTATTCGAGCCATAATCAAACAATACTCTAGCAGGTATTGAGTTGATTAAGAACATACCGGTGATCACATCGTCAGTTGCAGTAGCTATCTCAACTGACATCTGAAAAGCCCTGGCCTCTGCTGATGGAGGGTTCTTCCTCTTCTGCCCACTCGAGGCAGTAGACCCTCTGGCTTATGCCGAACGCACACCTGACCCTGCCATGGAACTAATACTCTTGGATGGATAACTTGCTGTACGATGCCCAGATTGATGACAATTCTAGCACACACTACTTGGGAATGAGCAAGCTTGTGAATCGTGCCCAATTACACCGCATCTTATACACCGCCTAGTCGCATCTGAACACTGACCATTATGTGGAGATTTACAATTACGGCACCAATCCCCTCTACCAGATCTAGACCCATAACTACTCTGACCACTTTTACCCTTTTATCGAAAACCACCTGATTTCTTGTACTTAGATCCCGACTGACTAGACGCCTGTCTAACCTGATTCACCACGTTACCAAACATCCTACTTCTAGCTACCTTAACATCACTTTCCACCATCTTGGCTAGCACCATAGCCTGAGATAATGATGTAGCTATTCTCACAAAGGTTCTGTATTTCGGTAAAATCACATTCACAAAATGCTGAATCCGAGATGATTCATCCGGCACCCACTGTTGCACAAATCTTAGCTTATCCATATACTTCTCCGCTACCTCATCAATCGACATTTGAGGCGTCATCTTCATTTCTTTAAATTCAGTTTTGATGCGATTCATATCAAAAGGATTGCAGTAATGTTCACAAACTTTCCCATAAAATTGCTCCCACGTTATCAAACTTACTTGTTCCCTTGGTATGCTTGATATCAAGGAATCCCACCAGACCATTGCCCAACCTTTCAACATCCTACTAGCATATATAACTCGTAGCTCGAGTTCACACTGACAAGCTTCAAATACCCGCTCAATTTCTCGCAACCAGTTAAGAGTTTCTGTCAGATCTGTACTTCCTGAAAACTCTGGTGTTTACAATCACAAAAATTCTTGTAAGAACACTTTTCGGAGGTGGAATGAACTATTGTGGAAACAACGACATTTGATATTGATTCATCATATTGGGATTTTGATAAGGATAAGTATTTTGAGGTTGCACATAGTATTGTTGAGGAAGCTGATTCTGCATCGGGTACATGAACTGTGTCTGATTCGCATTAGGAAATGTCTGGGATTATGCAGTTGGGAATCCAGGTGGTGTATCATCATTTCCTGAATGCCTCGTCAATTCAAGCTCATTAATTTTATCTTCAGCCTCTTTTAGCTTGCTCTCTAACTCAAGGATGTAACTATTTTGATCATCATCAGACTCAACAACCCCATCTGGTGCTCTGTACATTTCGGGGTTAGATGGGCCAGTTATGTTTCTATCAGCCATTCATGTGCTATAAAACAACTCACATAAAAGCTTAGTGGATAACGGTTAGTTCAAGCACAACTAACACACACGTATCCTACATTCACATAACCAAGGTTGCAAAATTCGCTATTCGGGGATTAATCGATCGGGCCTTTAGAAGGATTAATCGGCAATTCGGGGACTAATGTGAGATTAATCGGATGGTACTGTATACATTTAAATATTAAATTTTAAAAATTATATGTGTAACTATAGGAAAAAATCAAAAACATAAAGATAATTTTTAACATAATTGTCTAAAATTGTTCATTTTGCTTCAAACCTATAAAATTTTAGTTTAAATTCATGTTAAAATATTAACCATTTTTCACTTCAACTGACTTTGATTACCAAATTCGATTTTGATATATCAATTGACGTTGACCGTTTAATTAAACGGATTTTTGAAAATCGGAACGGATTGCTTCTAAAAATGATTAATCGGGGATTAATCGGCGAGAAATCGGATTTTTTACAACACTGCACATAACCCCCACCCCATTGACATGTTTGACTAGTCACAAGGTTTGGGAACAATATACACACATGTACATGCTGCCAAACCTATGCTCTGATACCAACTTGTAACACCGGCCATTTTTTTTATAACACATCGGAAGACTTTTATATTGAAATCACAACATTAAATACATCACAGCAGAAATCCACATAATTAAGTTTAAGTTTACACAACGGTATTACTTATTACAAAATACATGTTACAAAAGTCCACATCGGAGTTCACACGTCAAACATGTCTTTAACACTAACATCCGTCCAAACTAGCAGTACTTAAACCTGCAAGGGTGGAAATGTGGGAGATTAGCATAACACTAAGTGAATGTAATCTATCTAACAGAAATCGCATAAGTACCACACATGCGAACAACAACACTAGCATGCTAACAACCAACTAGCATACAACATAAAGACAATACGAGGATTGACGGCTTGTACGAGCACACGACTCCTAGCTGATCGGGCTAGAGTCTACCGATAGTCCTTGCTACACGATACACAACATAGTTATCCGGACGCAGGGGATGCGTCATTCAATACTATACTCCACAATCGATAGTCCCTGGACCCAACCTCCTCAGGCCTGGTTGACCTCATACGAACTCTAACCTCCTCAGGCCTGATTACGAGTCCCCAGCCTCCTCAGGCCTGTCTGGTGCCAAACACAGTGCGCACATTGTGACAACCCGGAAATTTCTAACCAAATTTAAACTTTAATCTTTATATGTTTCTGACACGATAAGCAATATTTGTTAAGTTAAATTTCAAGAATTTTAAATTATGTTCATACATTCATTCAACCTCGACCAAGTTCCAACGATTCACGAACCATTAAACGAATATGATTATATATGTATATGTGTATATATATTATAACTTGAAACGTAAACAAAATATTAGATTAAATACTTTATATGATTGTATCTGTTTCAAAATGTTTATCAATGGAATTATAAGATCAAATGATTGAATTATCAGATATATTGAATTATGATTACAAGACTCTGTTGAAAGGCCCACGTTGATTTGAGAAATCTTTCCATTTTAACAATATTCGGAAAAATGGTAAAGTGATTTATAAATAATAAAAAATTGTCAATCATTGAGAACTAGACAAAGGATAGTGGAAGATTGAATCTCATAAAGACTCGATTGATCTATTTAGTTTCAAACGTACAAAAACATTTTCAGTTTAAAAAGAACTTTATTATTAAAATGTATATAACTTTTATAAATATCTAGAACTACTTTTGACAACTCATTACTTAACTAGTATGATAAAGATAACGATATTTATATTTTATTTTATTAAATATATATAATGATTTAAATTAATATTATATATTTATACGTGTATTATACGTACATAGTTTTATACTTTTAATATACTTAAACTTTACCTTTAATTTATTTTTACTTTACTTTAACTTTAATAATTCACTTTAATAATTCACTTTAATAATTCACTTTAATAATTCATACTTTAATAATTCACTTTAATAATTCATACTTTAATAATTCATACTTTAATAATTCACTTTAATAATTTAAAAATCTATTATAAATAGAATTCAATAGGTTTCATTATTTCATAGAAACTTGAAAATATTTTTCTCTAAAATCTCTCAATCGATTTACAAATATATATTTACTCCGTATTATTTCAAGATATTATTAGTATACATAAAATATTACGACGGAGTGCTATCCGATTGATTTCGAAATTGTTTTTCGAGTAGGATAGGATTAAGGAAATTATGGGTTATAGCTATAGAGGTGATTGAGTATGGTTCATGGGTATGCTCGTGAGGTCAATATAGTGTTTATCATTTCCGTTGCGTCTACGTACCTTTCCTGCATTATTGAATCTCAATATTGATACGTGAGTACTCATAATTTAACTTTTACATACTAATAGTGTATCCCTGACTAGTGCTCGAGTATTTAGGATTATGCATGCTTGTACTTTTGATATTGCCCTTAGACAGGTTAGGTTGAATCTTGAATTGGTCACACTTGCGGTTGAGATAAGGTATAAGATATGCATGCCCTTGGAAAGCTAGCGAAAAATTAAGAACTTTTCCTTTAGATATCGAATGGTTTCAATGAACGGATTAGAAGTTATAATCAATTGAATTTTCTATATTTTTATTAAAAATGATTATTATTATCGTCGTTTTTATCGTCGTTCTAGTTTTATCTTATTATTATCATTATTATTATCTTTATCAATAAAAGGAATTTATCATTAAAAATTGTTATTTTTTTTATTATTACTATCGTTATTATCGTTAAAGTTATAATTAGTATTATTATTATTATTATCCAATTAATATTATTATTATTATTATTATTATTATTATTATTATTATCATTATTAATATATATATATCATTATTTAAAAATGGTTATTGCTATTGTTATTATTATTATTACTATATTATCATTAAGATAATTATTAGTATTATCGTTAATAATGTTATAGTAACTATCATTATTAATATTAGTGTAATTAAAACAAATATTTGTAACACCTAATTATTTTGATTACTATTATTATCATTATTATGAACACGATATAAAAGACGATTAAAAGCTTTTAAACGAAATGATTAGGAAATAATGAGTAAGAGTATCATGATGAAATTAAAATATTATAAGATATTGATTTAGATAAAATTATCGTTCTTATTATTTTTATCATTACTATTATTATTAAAAGTATCGTTAGTATTAAAACTATCATTTTAACAAAAATTATCATTTTAATAGAAATGTCATTGTTACTATAAAATATTATTATTATTATTATTATTATTATTATTATTATTATTATTATTATTATTATTATTAGTATTATTATTATTATTTTAAATAGAATTATTATTTTAAAGATAATATTAAAAATTATCGTAAATATTAAAGTTAACATAATTAGAATTATCGTTTTATCATAATGTCATCTTAGTAATTATAAATATTGATATTTTTATAATAATTATTACTATTACAAAATAATACAACTTTTACTTACTACCATTATAGATATTATTTTATCAAATAAATATGTGATACAAACATATTTTACTACGTGTAATAACTTACTTTAATAATACCTATCATATTATCTTTATGATATTAAATGAACCCTATAAATTTTATTACTTAATATATATAAAAGTATATTTTATTATATAAATTTAATATAAAATTTTATTTATTAAAAAATAAATTATATTATTTACTCTAATAAATCTTTTAAAAATATTTAAAAATATAAAACAACAATATTTAAACTATATATTAATCATGTATAGATTTTTAGAAATTATTTTGAGTCAAATTTACTTTTGTTGACTTTTGCATATTAGTCTCGAGCATTAGGATTGTGGTACACTATGACTTGACGTAATTTGTTAGACAAATATTGACCAACACATAAATATATATAATTAATTTAGGTTCGTGAATCCGAGGCCAACCTTGCACTTGTTCAATGACGTTATATGTATTTTTACTACGAAATACAGTATGGTGAGTTTCATTTGCCTTTTTACCCTTTACATTTTTGGGCTGAGAATACATGCAAATGCTTTATTAACTGTTTTACAATATTTATATGCGTGAGTTTCATTTGCCTTTTTACCCTTTATATTTTTGGGACTGAGAATACATGCGCTTTTATAAATGTTTGACGAAATAGACACAAGTAATTGAAACTACATTCTATTGTTGAATTATCGAAATCGAATATGCCCCTTTTTATTAAAGTCTGGTAATCTAAGAATTAGGGAACAGACACCCTAATTGACGCGAATCCTAAAGATTGATCTATTGGGCCTAACAAACCCCATCCAAAGTACCGGATGCTTTAGTACTTCGAAATTTATATCATGTTCGAAGGAGGATCCCGGAATGATAGGGGATATTCTTATATATATCTAGTTAATGTCGGTTACCAGGTGTTCACCATATGAATGATTATTTTTATCTATATGCATGGGACGTATATTTATGAGAACTGGAAATGAAATTCTCGTGGTCTATTAAAATGATGGAAATAAATGATTATGATAAACTAATGAACTCACCAACCTTTTGGTTGACACTTTAAAGCATGTTTATTCTCAGGTGTTAAAGAAATCTTCCGCTGTGCATTTGCTCATTTTAAAGATATTACTTGGAGTCTTTCATAGCATATTTCAAAGAACGTTGCATTCGAGTCATTGAGTTCATCAAAGATTATTATTAAATCAATTTATAGTTGGATAGTGGATATTATGAAATGGTATGCATGCCTGTCAATTTTCGATGTAAAGAAAGTTTGTCTTTTAAAAACGAATGCAATGTTTGTAAAATGTATCATATAGAGGTCAAATACCTCGCAATGTAATCAACTATTGTAAATCGTTTATAATGTATATGAACGGGTCCTTTCAGTTGGTATCAGAGCGGTGGTCTTAGCAAACCAGGTTTGTATTAGTGTGTCTAACTGATAAGTCGATAGGATACATTAGTGAGTCTGGACTTCGACCGTGTCTGTATGTCAAAAGTTTTGCTTATCATTTTGTGTCGAAAATTAACTACTTATCATCCTCAGGAAATTACCTGCTTATCATTTTTAGTCTAAGACACGTCTTGCTGCATTGATTGCATGAATAGTGTATATACAAAAATTCATACCTTAGCATATCTGCTAAATCATATCTTATCATATCTGTTACTTTAAACTTTGCCTGACATATCCCGCAAAGTCCTCCGTAATCTACGAAATCTTTTGATCTATATATATATATATATATATATATATATATATATATATATATATATATATATATATATATATATATATATATATTCTATTTAATTAGAATACCATCCGTTAGCCAAAATCATTTCATATCGAAAACTAACAATCCTTTATCCAATCGTACGAAATGGAATTCGTCATCAGTTCAAGTCACTCAGATTCCGAAATGGAATCCCATTCAAGCTCCGAAAGCAGTGTGACCGGAATAGATCAACCAATCAGTCATCACCTATTCTGGATGAATTGGGGATGGGTTCGTAGCCTCCTGAATCATTGGAGACAAGAAGAAGATGATCCATTCCATCTACCACATTGCCCTCTTGACGAAGAACCTGAAGCACTTACCAGCGAACCTGTCCGAAACACCATTTTCTCGCTCATTTCCAGAGTATCTCGTCAAGATTATATATTACATCAAATTTTAGATTTTATTTATCCGCTCGTCTGAACCGACAATCACCCCGGTGTAATAGAAGAAGTCAAAGAGCTTCGCGCTTGGGTAGTGGCTTTGGAGAATATGGTGCAGAGATTACAAACACCAGCAGCAGCATCAGCAGCATAACCAGTACCACCATCATCAACGCTAACAGTACCATTACCACCTCCAACCACAACCGCGTCGTAAACCTCAACTTCACAATCTGTCCCACGAGCATCAACATCATACGCACCATAGATACCAAGGAGTACCAACAACAATAACTGACGAAGTATTAATTCATAACTTCATTGGAGAAACATTTCGCGGTGATTATGTAATCTCTAAAGTCTTAGAGATTATCTAATCTAGCCTTAACCATAAATCAGTTAAGCGAACCAAAATTATATAAGGAAGAGTAGAAACCCTGACAGAAATGGTGTGTGATTAACAAGCTAAACTTGCTTTACCAACAGCATCAACAGTACCGTCAGCGTTACCAGCATCGTCAGTACAGTCAACATCCGAATCAACAACACCGATAACATCACAAACTCCGTCAGTTCAAGAATCACTGTGGACATCATTACGAATCAATAACGTGTATATTGTATCATTCCCTCTGAAGAAATTATATGTATATTATATATATATATATATATACATATATATATATATATATATATATATATATATATATATATATATATATATATATATATATATATATAATATACATATAATATATATATATATATATATATATATAATATACATATAATATATATATATATATATATATATATATATATATATATATATATATATATATTAAAATAAATCTTTCCGTGCTAAGCTATTGTGTGTGAATCTTAACTACTAGGTTAATTCATATTACAAATATGCAATAATGTACGTCCTTCGGCCGCAACTTAACCAGCGTTAACTACAATCTCTGTCGCAATTCAACAAATTCCAATTCATAATAAATCAAGTATATATTTGATTTTACACTTTCATCATCGATGTACCCGAAACTTTTCAGATAACATCATTCGTACTTTGCGAAATTCACAAGAATTCCACGAACCGAACATCATACATCAATAAATAACGAAGTATTGATTCATAATTTCAATGTCATTAAAGAAATACTGCGTAAAAGTTATGTACTTTTTAAAGCCTTTCGGGATTATTCAATTCTAGTTTCAACCGTAAATCAAATGAGTTTAATTTAATATTAACTCATTAAATCTATGTTACATCTGAAGAAAATATACATATATATATTTTCATAAAGACTGTAATAAAATTCTTTTGTACAAAATATTAATTATGAAATTTTTTTTTAACGGGTAGGTAATACCCGAGAGATATATAAATTCACAATTAATATGTTACATTCTTCGAATCTGATTCAGAAAATCATCCATTATACTCCCTACTTTCACAACAATATACATTCTTTTATAGAAATCAAAACAACCATACTCATTCAAAATTTAATTACATATTCTGATTTTGAAATCTCAAAATTTAACTTGAGATATGACCAAAATCATCACTCTTAGATCCTTACATCTTTCACAAGCTATATTTTGACTTCAAAACTGTGTTAGAACATCAAATGTATGTTAACGATTACAATCTGTGTTCAAACCCTTCAAAAATTTTTGAAGACACTTCGAATGATGAGCAATCGAGATGATGATCCAACCACATGTTACCCACAGTTATGTACCTGAAAAACTCTTGAAACCAAAGTAAAAGTTTAAACAACGTATCCGCGTCAGATTCTTTGGCATTTATTAGCAAAAATAACTTTGCGACTCCTATTCAAAGTAGCCAGTTTTGTCACAGCTCCAGCAAGTCAACTTCAACTTTTCAGTCAGACTAACCTTATTATAACCTTGAGATATACACCATCGTTACCAGGGAACCTTTTACATTCCATCACATTATTAGCAGATGTACCAACAACTTCATTATCCTTTGACTTTAGCCTCTCCAAAAAGTCATTATAATTATTCATTGAAACCCCATCATTTACTCATTCGCATCTTGTAATGAAAATTGCCATACGATTCATTGGGAATTAGCAATCAGTATTTTGAAATCTCACAACATGTCTACGCCAACAGTCATATGTGTATATATAATGTCTATCTTCTGGACTTAATATGAATGTGAAGTTTCTGAAAAACACTCCGAACTACGAATTGGTTCTCCGAAAAAAAAATGCTGATGAAGCAGCAAAAATTATAAACGACTTTAAACAGTAAAAGCTGGATGATAATGATGAAGTGTGCTGGCAAAGCGCAGAAAAAGAGAAGTTTTGGAACTGGAAAATGGATTGAGCAAAGTAGGAAGGAGGCTGTGGACAAATTACAAAGACTGAACCAGACTTCAAAGGATCCAAATGATTCAGTACCTGCTGAAGTCATTAACGAATACCTTGCTCCTGACTCTAAACTCCTGCGGACAATATTCTTCATCATCATCATCTGATATTAGAAGTTCTAAAATATCATCATATCTTTCATTATAAATATCCTCCATATTTCTGAAGATATTTTCTTAATTTTTCTTATTTGAAATCATTTACCTCTTCGCACTATCTGTATTACATCATAACAGAAACTATTTTAGTTTCTAAATTCTGAAACATTTAAGTTTAAAATAGGAATATTTTGAAGTAGTGTTGGGAACTGAAGCATGAATTAGTATAATATAATGACACTTGATCAATGTGATTATATTACAGTAAGTCATGCTTCACAGATCATAACATCATCATGTGCCATGTTATACGACTCTTGTATTCTATTTAACCTCTAAAATATCAAGAAAATATTTTTTGATGATTCGGCCTTTTCCAAGGTATTCTAGTAATTTGACAAGTCAAGATCGTGCCATCACAATTTCCTTCCTAGAACATTAACAATGTTCATTCCGAAATTCATATCTGTGAATTCTGGACCATTACAAGCGGTGCTTAATCGCAAGAAAAAGAAACGAAAGGACAAAACTCCGAAATAGAAAGTAGGGTATAAATTGCAGCAAATAAAAGAGAGCATTAATTGTGAATGATAATGATTATAGAAGACAGAAGCAGAGACTTTGAAATATAAGGGAACATACAAAACCCAGCGACAAACCAGAAATTATAAACCATATATATCGATGCATATAGCAATATAAAGACACGGGATAACTAGAAACACTATAAACCCAAGAGTGTAGTAGAAGTAAATATATTCTTCCGGCGGTAGATGAAAAAGAAGAATGATCGATATGAAAGTTAGAAGTATATCGAGAATCAGAACTGGATGGAGCATATTGATGAATACTTTAAAATATGAGTTGAGAGGGAAAGAATAGAAGGTGATGAAACATGACTAGGAACTTAGAAATCAACAGATTTAACTCACACAATGGCGGAACAAGTGAATCAAACCCTCTAGTGAATAGGTTAAGTTTTTTTTATTAATTTAGTCAAACCACAACTAAATCAAGTGTGATTAGATCAACACCTAGAGCTATTATTCACCACCTGGGTGATTTAGACTGAGAGAGAATCGGAGGATCTCACTAGATCTGAGTGTGTGTAATAAATGAGAGGCTTAACCTAAAATGAAGAACATAAGACTTTATATACCCCTGCTGTTGACTCAACCATACGATTCATTCATCACACGTACGAGTTAACTTCATCAGCCGTACGGGTGATCACTCACTCGTGTCTTCTCATTTAGGTTGTAATTGTGACTTAGCTCAGCATCAACCGTGCGTATGAGCCTGTCAACCGTACTAGTGAGGCTTCACTCGTATGTATGACTAAGTTTAACATAGTCAAACATCTAAATCTCGTTCCTGCAGTTCCTGTAACTACATACAAATACGGATATGATAATAACGAACAATCATGGTGGCCTGTAAACTGTTGTACCTGCAATGGACGTGGGTAGATGTCTAGGGACTTGCATAAAATGCATCAACAGAAGGTGTGAGTTGTAAGGAAATGAAGGAGGTGGATTTATAAGAAAATCTTCGACAGAACAATTAAAATGGACGATCGCATTTAAAGCGGATCCTAATTCCCTTGATTATCGGAGAGTCAAATCTTATTAAGAAGATTTTTTTTAAATCCCTTGAAATCTGGGAATCAATCATATCTACGTCAAATGATAAGATGAATCTACACTTACTCATTTCACTCTTCTATGTTAGCTTCATTCGTACTCTTCATATAAATGGATTGTTTATCCAAATTATTTGCTGATTATAAAACTCTAATTTTCAGCCCGTATGCATCATGAAAACATACTTATTATCATTCACGACCTTTCCACTCAAATTTCGGGACGAAATTTCTTTAACGGGTAGGTAATGTGACAACCCGAAAATTTCCAACCAAATTTAAACTTTAATCTTTATATGTTTCTGACACGATAAGCAATATTTGTTAAGTTAAATTTCAAGAATTTTAAACTATGTTCATACATTCATTCAACCTCGACCAAGTTCCAATGATTCACGAACCATTAAACTAATATGATTATATATGTATATGTGTATATATATTATAACTTGAAACGTAAACAAAATATTAGATTAAATACTTTATATGATTGTATCTGTTTCAAAATGTTTATCAATGGAATTATAAGATCAAATGATTGAATTATCAGATATATTGAATTATGATTACAAGTCTCTGTTGAAAGGCCCACGTTGATTTGAGAAATCTTTCCATTTTAACAATATTCGGAAAAATGGTAAAGTGATTTATAAATAAGAACAAATTGTCAATCATTGAGAACTAGACAAAGGATAGTGGAAGATTAAATCTCATAAAGACTCGATTGATCTATTTAGTTTCAAACGTACAAAAACATTTTCAGTTTAAAAAGAACTTTATTATTAAAACGTATATAACTTTTATAAATATCTAGAACCACTTTTGACAACTCATTACTTAACTAGTATGATAAAGATAACGATATTTATATTTTATTTTATTAAATATATATAATGATTTAAATTAATATTATATATATTTATACGTGTATTATACGTACATAGTTTTATACTTTTAATATACTTAAACTTTACCTTTACTTTATTTTTACTTTACTTTAACTTTAATAATTCACTTTAATAATTCACTTTAATAATTCATACTTTAATAATTCACTTTAATAATTCATACTTTAATAATTCATTTTAATAATTCATACTTTAATAATTCACTTTAATAATTTAAAAATCTATTATAAATAGAATTCAATAGGTTTCATTATTTCATAGAAACTTGAAAATATTTTTCTCTAAACTCTCTCAATCAATTTACATATATATATTTACTCCGTATTATTTCAAGATATTATTAGAATACATAAAATATTACGACGGAGTGCTATCCGAGTGATTTCGAAATTGTTTTTCGAGTAGGATAGGATTAAGGAAATTAGGTTATAGCTATGGAGGTGATTGAGTATGGTTCATGGGTATGCTCGTGAGGTTAATATAGTGTTTATCATTTCCGTTGCGTCTACGTACCTTTCCTGCATTATTGAATCTCAATATTGATACGTGAGTACTCATAATTTAACTTTTACATACTAATAGTGTATCCCTGACTAGTGCTCGAGTATTTAGTATTATGCATGCTTGTACTTTTGATATTGCCCTTAGACAGGTTAGGTTGAATCTTGAATTAGTTACACTTACGGTTGAGATAAGGTATAAGATATGCATGTCCTTGGAAAGCTAGTGAAAAATTAAGAACTTTTTCTTTAGATATCGAATGGTTTCGATGAACGAATTAGAAGTTATAATCAATTGTATTTTCTATATTTTTATTAAAATGATTATTATTATTGTCGTTTTTATCGTCGTTCTAGTTTTATCTTATTATTATCATTATTATTATCTTTATCAATAAAAGGGATTTATCAATAAAAAATTGTTATTTTTTTTATTATTACTATCGTTATTATCGTTAAAGTTATAATTAGTATTATTATTATTATCCAATTATTATTATTATTATTATTATTATTATTATTATTATTATTATTATTATTATTATTATTATCATTATTAATATATATATATCATTATTTAAAAATGGTTATTGCTATTGTTATTATTATTATTACTATATTATCATTAAGATAATTATTAGTATTATCGTTAATAATGTTATAGTAACTATCATTATTAATATTAGTGTAATTAAAAAAATATTTGTAACACCTAATTATTTTGATTACTATTATTATCATTATTATGAACACGATATAAAAGACGATTAAAAGCTATTAAACGAAATGATTAGGAAATAATGAGTAAGAGTATCATGATGAAATTAAAATATTATAAGATATTGATTTAGATAAAATTATCGTTCTTATTATTTTTATCATTGCTATTATTATTAAAAGTATCATTAGTATTAAAACTTTCATTTTTACAAAAATTATCATTTTAATAGAAATGTCATTGTTACTATAAAATATTATTATTATTATTATTATTTTAAATAGAATTATTATTTTAAAGATAATATTAAAAATTATCGTAAATATTAAAGTTAACATAATTAGAATTATCGTTTTATCATAATGTCATCTTAGTAATTATAAATATTGATATTTTTATAATAATAATTATTATTACAAAATAATACAACTTTTACTTACTACCATTATAGATATTATTTTATTAAATAAATATGTGATACAAACATATTTTACTACGTGTAATAACTTACTTTAATAATACCTATCATATTATCTTTATGATATTAAATGAACCCTATAAATTTTATTACTTAATATATATAAAAGTATATTTTATTATATAAATTTAATATAAAATTTTATTTATTAATAAATAAATTATATTATTTACTATAATAAATCTTTTAAAAATATTTAAAAATATAAAATGACGATATTTAAACTATATATTAATCATGTATAGATTTTTGGAAATTATTTTGAGTCAAATTTACTTTTGTTGACTTTTGTATATTAGTCTCGAGCATTAGGATTGTGGTACACTATGACTTGACGTAATTTGTTAGACAAATATTGACCAACACATAAATATATATAATTAATTTAGGTTCGTGAATCCGAGGCCAACCTTGCACTTGTTCAATGACGTTATATGTATTTTTACTACGAAATACAGTATGGTGAGTTTCATTTGCCTTTTTACCCTATACATTTTAGGGCTGAGAATACATGCAAATGCTTTATTAACTGTTTTACAATATTTATATGCGTGAGTTTCATTTGCCTTTTTACCCTTTATATTTTTAGGACTGAGAATAAATGCGCTTTTATAAATGTTTGACGAAATAGACACAAGTAATTGAAACTACATTCTATGGTTGAATTATCGAAATCGAATATGCCCCTTTTTATTAAAGTCTGGTAATCTAAGAATTTGGGAACAGACACCCTAATTGACGCGAATCCTAAAGATAGATCTATTGGGCCTAACAAACCCCATCCAAAGTACCGGATGCTTTAGTACTTCAAAATTTATATCATGTCCGAAGGAGGATCCCGGAATGATAGGGGATATTCTTATATGTATCTAGTTAATGTCGGTTACCAGGTGTTCACCATATGAATGATTATTTTTATCTCTATGCATGGGACATATATTTATGAGAACTGGAAATGAAATTCTCGTGGTCTATTAAAATGATGGAAATAAATGATTATGATAAACTAATGAACTCATCAACCTTTTGGTTGACACTTTAAAGCATGTTTATTCTCAGGTGTTAAAGAAATCTTCCGCTGTGCATTTGCTCATTTTAAAGATATTACTTGGAGTCTTTCATAGCATATTTCGAAGAACGTTGCATTCGAGTCATTAAGTTCATCAAAGATTATTATTAAATCAATTTATAGTTGGATAGTGGATATTATGAAATGGTATGCATGCCTGTCAATTTTTGATGTAAAGAAAGTTTGTCTTTTAAAAACGAATGCAATGTTTGTAAAATGTATCATATAGAGGTCAAATACCTCGCAATGTAATCAACTATTGTGAATCGTTTATAATGTATATGAACAAGTCCTTTCACACATAATATCACATAACCACAATAAACATGCAATCATCTAACTAGCATGACAATCCTTATGTAAACATGGCAATATCACTAATTTAAAGCATGGTAAAAGAATAAATCACAATAGCATGGCATGCTACTTAAATGTTATCCGAAGATAGACCCACTCACCAATTACCAGCAACTGTTCAGTTATTATTTCTGAGCTTCCTCCTTGTTCTTATCTCCTAAGAACAACAAAAACCAAGTTAGAATAGTGTTCCAATCAAAATTAGACACACTGACAGCACATTTTAGCAAATCAGTAAAAAAAGCGTTCGCTAAAAATTCATGCTTAACACTTATGCATTTTAAAAATTTACATCCTGAAAATCATAAAATACGCGGACAGCATAACTGCTATAATTCAACACTTAGTACATTTCAACAAACCTGTTCTGTGACCCTTGTCGCAAACTGGTCTTAACCAAATAATAAAATAACACTATTCACATAATTAAAATAAAAGCATATAAAAAAATAATAAAACCCTAAGGGCAAAATAGTCATGTAAGACCCGATTATTTATTGTACAGAGATGTAAATAGGGTACATAAAGTTTGGATAACAGTGTGTAATTAACCTGGGTCAGAATCTGTTCAGATCACTTGTGCACGCCGCACACTACTAAGGGTGCGCGTGGCGCACTTCTCCTCGGCACAGTTTTCTGCTTTTTGATGAAACATGACTAGGAGCTTAGAAATCAACAGATTTAACTCACACAATGGCAGAATAAGTGAATCAAACCCTCTAGTGAATAGGTTAAGCTTTTTGGGATTAATTTAGTCAAACCACAACTAAATCAAGTGTGATTAGATCAACACCTAGAGCTATTATTCACCATCTGGGTGATTTGGGTTGAGAGAGAATCGGAGGAGCTCACCAGATCTGAGTGTGTGTAACAAATGAGAGGCTTAACCTAAAATGAAGAACATAAGACTTTATATACCCCTGCTGTTGACTCACCCGTACGAGTCATCCATCACACGTACGAGTTGGCTTCATCAGCCGTACGGGTGATCACTCACTCGTGTCTTCTCATTTAGGTTGTAATTGTGACTTAGCTCAGCATCAACCGTGCGTATGAGCCTGTCAGCCGTATGAGTGAGGCTTCACTCGTACTTCTGACTAAGTCTATCATAGTCAAACATCCAAATTTCGTTCATGCAGTTCCTGTAACCACATACAAACACAGATGGGATAATAACGAGCGATCATGGTGGCTTGTAAACTGTTGTACCTGCAATGGATGTGGGTAGATGTCTAGAGACTTGCATAAAATGCATCAACAACTCCCCCTAGGACCTAGAACATCTATTACAATTAAGTAAATGTCTATAAACCATGCAAGTTCATAAACACAAACAGTTTAGTAAAGTTATTACAGATCCAGATTCTCTCTCGCATAAACAAACATCAAAACCTAAAAACAAACGAGCAACACAGTATCAGACATAGATCAGCTGGCTTGAACTTGGTTTGAGCTTTGAGCATCACTGTTTCTATTGAGGTATGCATAGTAGACATCGATCACACGTTGATATCTCATAGCTTCCTTTTTTTGATCATCTCTAAAAGTAATGTGATGGCGGTGAAGCGTCTCCACATCAAATCTCGATAAGTTCCTCAGCCACATGGGATCTAGAATCCTCACATTGTCGAAATCTATGCTTCTATCTTCCTTCTCAATTGCAGTCAAGATCACTGCTTCTTCCGACAACTCATCATAGAACCACCATCTGAAGTTTTTACAGATATCCTTGGGTAATGGCATCAAGGGAGATTGTTTCATATACTTAGCTGGACGGAACTTAAAAACACGGATAGGTCCTACCTTAGAATTTTTCTTTGTCGGGTGTATGGAAAACCTAGCGGCTGTTGACTTAAAGATGTCCCATTTCCCTGTCTTATACTCATATCTGAGTTTTCTTTGAAACCACCTGGAAAGGTCACAATCTTCAGCGTTCAACATCTTCAGCTTAGCAAGTTGCATGATCTCGAAGTACGGTAGAGTTTTGAAATGATTGGGATGTGCCATGTAATCAACTCTGCCTTCCCTCTTGATCGCAAAACAATTTATCTCCTTGAAATAGCCCCAACTCAAAATTTTACCCTTAGAGTACTTCTTGGTTCTTTTACCTTTCTCATAGAAACTAACAAACTTCGGCTCGAGTTCTGGCTTATCTACTTGATCAGGGTTAACAACGTTCTGTCTCCACCAACTTTGACGATCTTCGTCTTCCTTAACGTTTGTATTCACTTTAACCCTATCACGTTTGAACCATTCATTAATCTCATTCCATGTCTTGGATTTAGCTTGTTCGGCTTGGAGTTTCTTATCTTTCAATTCAGTTTCTTTTCTTTCTTTCTCAACGAGCAGTTTCTCATGTCGGATCTTCTTGTTCCTTTCTAACATAACATCCACTTCTTTCACTTGTTCTTTGTATACCTTCCTCGCCTTTTCTAACTCAATTAAGTTCTTTCTTTTCTCCTCATAACTCAGATTGAAGAAGTCACTTAAGGTGTTGAGTGACGGATGCGAGTATGGCTCAAGCAAAGGCATAACAATTTCAACTTCTTCTTCTTCTTCATCATCAGATTCTGTCACAAATTCATCCTCGGACTCAATAATCACATCCTGTTTCAAACTATCTTTGCCAACAGAATCTTCACTCTTCTCATCTTCGAACAGATCAAAATCACTTAAGTTGATATTTTGGATTGATTCGGGAGGGATACTTGACAATGACTCTTCTTGTGGAGCCTTGTTTTCAGCTTCAGCTGTCTCTGCATTCTCCGTATCATTTTCACTGTCATATGCTAGAGCAGCAAGCTGTTCCAAAGGAAACTCACTTGGTGGATCGCCCCCCTTTTGGTATATCAAAAGAGGGTCCTCCAGTTCTAGCGTCTTTTTCATCATCTTTTTCATCACCTTCACCCAAATCAGAAGAATACTCTTCTTCTCTCTCCTTAATCAACTTTATTTTACCAGAGGTAAGCTGTTCAATGTTTTCATTCAACTCCTTCAATTTCTCCTTGTTCTCACTCTTAATCGCTAAAAACTTCTTCTTCAACTTATCTGCCCTACTCTTCTGTCGATCCAACCTATTAGATAACCTTTTGTTCTCTTCCACCAACGATTCAATCTTAGCATTACTGATCTTCTTCTCCTCAGTAGCTTGATTTTCCAAATTGGTTATTTTCGTGACCAAAGACATCAACAGATTTTTCTGAGTCTTATATTCATCTGACGTGACCTGAGGTGTTGTGGTATCAGGTTTTGGTGATGTAACAGCAACCCTTGCATCCTTCATGAAACCGGATGGCTTCCTCTGAGCTTGTTGTTTTGAACCTCCTTGTGATGATCTCTGAGGTGACTCATAAGAATACTTCATTCTTTTCTCCTTCTTTTTGAGTTGTTCTGAGGTCATAGGATCCTTTCCTTTCCTTTTCCTCTGAATCAAGCTGACATCCTCCTCTGTCGCTTCATCATCACCCTCGATAACTTCGTCATTAACCTTATCTCCTCCTTAAACATGACCAGTAGCTTTTTGATTATCACCCTCACCTTCCTCATCTGTAACTTCGTAGTTAGAGTCTGAATCCTCATTCCTCCAAGCATTACCTGCTGGGCATTGTTAGTTCTCCTTGATAAGATGACAAATGAGCTTTCTATTAAAGTCAGGCTTTAAATGCTCATTCCTTGTCTCTTCCATTCTGCGAAAAGTAAACGGATTCATCGGGTTCGGGTGGATAATATCCTCTTCAAGCTTAGGTAGATTAGGTGCAGCGTCATTAATGATTAATTGAAGAAAACGGGCATAGATCATGTATCTCTGAGTAGTACTGAAGTGGTTTGCTTTGAAGTAGTATAAGACAAATCCCGAGAAATCGTATAGTGCCTTTAAAACAAGTGCCAAAAACATACTCTGCACTTTCTCGTTTAACTTATCAAAGCTATATTTGCGTCCACTCAAACAATGCATAATCAGGTGAGCAAGATATCTAAACTGTGGTGGTAGACATGTCTTCACCAGTTCGGATTTGCCACCAAGGTAACCAGAATAAGCACATCTTCTAAAGTAACCATGAATTCATTCTCTGCTGAGAGTCATGTGGGAGCAGTTCTCGTCATTAAAACCCAAAATCCTTCTAATCACATCCTTAGAAACTGTAATATCATGTCCTTGAACCTTACTAACAAGCTTATCTTCATCTACATCTAGTACAGCGTTTCTCCAGAACTCTCTCTAATGGCTGTAGTATGGTGTGCATTCAGTAGAAATAGCAGTGTGAATCCTTAATCTCTTAAGAAACTTAACAATCTCCTTAAAGTGAGAACCTCTCTCAAGATTAGTGTCATAAAGAGCAACTTGGTTGTTCAGTTCTCCCTTCTCTAGAGGAATCTCTTGCTGAGCAGGTGGGTTAATAGGATTAGGTTGAGGATTAGCTTGTTGCTCCCCCTGTCCTTCAACGTTAACAACCGGAATATTGACTTGTTGTTCAGCCATTTGATAATATCTAAACAAAAACTGAAACATTTACAGAACAGTTAGATATATAAATCAATCACCATAAAACATCATAGCATTTGCATCAAGGTGTCATAAACGTGTTAAACATGATGAACCGTGCGAGTGATCATGTCACATGTGTGGCTGAGAGATCAATCGTGCGAGTGATATAGTCACTCGTGTCACTGTTGACACGTTTGAGCAGTAATATGGTTTCAAACAATGTACACGGTTGAGGCAAAATTTTAAGCGAGTGAGTCAACCGTGTGGTGACTCGTGCGGTTAATCACACGTGTTAGCTCTTGCAGACGAGTGATCAATAAGATCAAGACAAACGAGTGAGCTCAAAGGTCCACACGGTTGATCATCAACCGTGCACTAACTCGTGTGAGTCATGTCTCACGCGTGCGAGTGACGTCACTCGTGCATGTCTGATGAAACCCGTATTAAATGCCTTTTTAAATTCAACAAAATACATGTTTGATCATTTTAGGGACCGATTTACATCACAATAGCATGTATAGGTTCCGTTTAACTTAAAACAATAGTAAACACAGATCAAAACAAGCTCTAATTACACAAAATTCGAGTTATATACCCTTAGGGTTTCGATGCATTCAATCAACAAATTAATGTACTAAAACTCGATGAAATTGTACCTATTGGGTGGCGCTGAGATCGGAATCAAGTAATGAACGAATGCTGCGGTGGAAATCTTGATTGGATAAGATCGAAAATTGAGAGAAAAATAGAAGTGGGTGCACAAGTGTGAGCTTCTGAGCTCATCACCCCTATTTATACTCTCGTGATCAACCGTACGGTTAATCACACGATCCACAATCAATCGCGCGTCTCACCTTTATCACACGTGCGTGTGACCCAATAGTCTTAGACCAATTTTGATCGGGGTCATCCGTACGGTTAACATCAAGTGTGTGGTTACCCTTACGGTTCACACATCAAACGTGCGTGTGAGCCACTTAGGCAATTTCAAAATTTCACAAACATAGGATTTCGACTCGCTTAACAATCTTAGGGCTAACTAACACTTTCATATTGAGTCATAAATCACTAAAACCTTCAAGAAATGAACATTAACACTTAGGTAATCCAAACAACTTAACCTAATTGAGGTTATTACTCCAAACATTTTGTTTATCCTGAGTAAGTCCTACGTGTAATGTCATCTTAAATTCACTAACAACCTTAAATCATTAAAGTTCTTCAAGTAATCACCAGCTCTAAAAACTTCAAACTTATGAATTTGGTGGCCAGAAATATCTTGATCTCAACAAGGTTCTTTCAGATGTCGTTATGCATTCCGAGGATAATCAGAAAACAAAGAAATGATAAAATCTTTATGGATTTTCGGATGTAAAATGTCATGCAACTAAAATTATGCAAATGAAAGACATTCTATCATGAAATGCAATAACATGTAAACCAAAATCTTTTTATTGTTTTTCAGTAATCAGAACAAGCTATTTAACAAGCATATAAATGAAATATACAAATCCACATTCTTTTTTGTGAGCAAAAATGATTAACAGTATAAAAATGGATCAGAACTGACATATTGAATCAACTTCTGTTGTTCATTCCCAATTATCCAGTTTATGTCTATTATCATGTAATTACTGATATCAATCCTCATTAAACATGAACATATTCATTCCAGACACTTCAACAATCATGTTGGCATTAAGTACTTTGAACATTATAGAGCAGTGATTTTTGAGATCACGCTAAGTTCATTAATCCTTGATTCTTCCATCACTTATGATTGTGCGTTTTTATTAGGTTGTCAATTCATTACATACTTTCCGTTATCTCTTTCCATGTATTTCATTCAAATTGAACAGGATGGTTCTCACGGCATTTTGAATAACCTTGTCAGCCTTTGGCTTCTATCAGTGTATTGATAATCTTCATTCTAGTTGAAACGGCAAATTTTAGAATATATTAGATTATCCGAATAGGCGTAATATTTACCTCGGGGGTTGGTCTACAGTTAAAGTAGACTTGCCTGATGACCAGTCGTCACACGAAATAAATCTTAAGGCCCTTAACTTCATTATATTCAAGTTGACATGGAAAATGGAATCAAAAGTTAAACTTTCATATATATATTTAATTAGAGTATATCTAGATAAGTATCTTTCCAACTTACGGTCTTAATAGGTATAACTCTATATTGCAGACGACAAGAATCTTGATAGTTCAGTGTGAACATCGTGATTAAACAATTCAAGCTGCGCTGGGGCGTCACACTAAGAATGATCTAAGTTCTTTATGAGCATATCATGAATCAGCATTCTTCATACTTTCAGGACTTTGCCATCTTGATACGCCAATTATTTTTTACTTTGATTTTCTTTGGATATTTCTTTTTCAGCATATCACTGTCTTTTGATATATTGATTTTGAACGCCATCATGAATGGATTTTCCATTTTTATGCATGAACTCATGTTTCTTTGTTGTGTGCTCAGATCACTCGAAGGTGTTCTCCCTTAAATGCTTGAACGATCTGCAATAAGGAATTATACTTTTCAACCTTAAGCGAGAAGGGACATTTACTTTCGACGTAAACTAATTTTCTCTTATATTTTGGGGTTTAGTTTCGATTATAAAGTCTTAGGCCCGTGACAACGTGGTATGCACCAGCCAAACAGATAATCCTCAACTTAAAATTCACCCCCAACTTTCTCTAACGATTATCAATTATGATAGGGGATACCCTTAACTCACTGTTGAGTTCCTCAACAATTATCATTAGATACGGTTTCGGAGATAATTAGGTGACTACCTTCAAACGCAACAGATCGTTCATGACTTCTGAATCTCAGATGATCGTTATTCTTATTATGATTGTCTAATGCCAAGAATTCATAAGTCACATCTATCAGTACATCACACAACAGATAGACATAAACGTTCAAATCAGTCATTACTAATCAAATATATCAATTCTCAGTACAGTAATTTCTTCATCTCCAACAGATTAATTAAAACAAGCTCATTTTCGGATTTTTCAAGTTTTTAAGATTTTATGGTGAGGCATTTTTCACTTTTTAGGTATTTTCTGCTGATAACATATACTCCCCCTAAAATACTAAAATATAAAATCTTTTTGTGTTTTAGCATTTTAACCAAACATAAAACATCTACAGACTAGCATGCAACCTTGAATAAAATCAAGTAAAGAAATGCAGGCAGGAAGCAAAAATATGCAATACAGATAATTAGAAACTAAAAATCTATATGGCATGCATCCTACATGCAAAGCCTAAAAGTCTTGACTAAACCTCGCACACAACATCCGAAATCACTTTGTCTCGATCAACAATGTCATTCATCTCTAGTAGGAATAAGAACCTAGGTCTATCAAAAGCCTTAGTAAATAAGTCTGCCCTCTGATCCTTAGTACCTATTCTCTTAACCTCAATAATCTTTTTCTCATGGCAATCCCTAAGAAAATGATATTTAACACCTATGTGTTTGGTCTTAGAATGTTGAACAGGATTCTTAGTGATCGCTATAGCAGCAGTATTATCAATATAAAGAGGAAAGAAAGAGATTCTTAGCCCATAATCGCGAAGTTGTTGTTGGATCCAAACAACTTGCGAACAACAACTAGCAGCAGCTATATATTCAGCTTCACACGTGGAAAGAGCAACTGCAGTTTGTTTCTTGCACTGCCAGGTCACCAGCCTTTCACCTAAAAATTGACATCTTCCTGATGTAGATTTGTTGTTAATTTTGCAACCTGCATAATCTGAATCGCTGTAAGCTACAAGATCAAACTTCTCATTGTTCGAATACTAGATGCCGAGATTTGGCGAATGCAACAAATAACGTAGGATTCTCTTGGCAGCTGTAAGATGAACTGTATTCGGATTAACTTGATAACGAGCACACAGACATGTTGCGAACATAATATCCAGCCTAGATGCAGTGAGATACATAAGCGACCCGATGATTGCTCGATAATACGTAGGATCAACAGGTTCTCCTTCGCACTCTAGGAAAATACCATGATTCACAGCTAATGGAGTTGACAGAGGACATTCTTGAGTCATACCGAAACGTTCCAGTATATCATTCACATACTTTGCCTGATGAAGAAAAATTCCATTTTCTGTCTGTTCGACTTGTAAACCAAGAAAGTAGTGTAGAAAACCCAATTTACTCATTTCGAACTCGTCCTTCATCACCTGTTCGAACTCATCAACAAGTTCCTGCTTAGTAGCATCGAAGATAATATCGTCAACATAAACGTCATCTTGAACTTTTGTGAACAGAGTACAGTCTACCGTGCCCATTTGATATCCTTTTTCGATAAGATAACTCGATAATCGTCCGTACCAAGCTCTAAGAGCTTGATGTAAACCATAAAGTGCTCGTCGTAATCGGTAAACTTTGTCAGGATGAAGATGATCTTCAAAACCCGGAGGTTGGCTGACATATACTCGTTCGTTTAGCTTGCCGTAAAGAAATGCACTCTTAACATCCATTTGATAAACTTTAAACTTCATAAAAGAAGCGAAAGTCAAGAAAATGTGAATCGCTTCCAATCTGGCAACATGAGCAAAAACTTCATCGTAATCAAAATTAGGATCTTGCTGATAACTTTTAGCAACTAATCTTGCTTTGTTACGGGTAACATTGCCATCTTCGTCGAATTTGCACTTCCAAACCCATTTGAGATCAATTACTTTAGCACCATGCGGCTTAGTAACTAGCCTCCAAATATCTAAACGATGGAATTGCTGAATTTCTTCTTGCATAGCCATGACCCAGTCAACATGCTTCAAGGCTTCCTTTGTAGTCTTTAGTTCAATCCTTGAGATATGACATAAGTACTCGTAATATGCAGCAAAAGCTGTCATATGAGCATCAACTTGACCATCAAACTGAACTTTTCTTCTTGTCCTAACGCATGCATTTGGATCTCCAATTATATTTTCTCTAGGATGAGCAGCTGTAGTTCTGGGAACTGGGTGTGCGGGAACAGGTATCTCATGGTGTAGATTCGTGGTATCTCCTTCTTCAGGATTATTAGAATTCTCACTTAAAATATCAGATCCGCAGGTATCGTACACTGGATCAACATCATGATCTGAATCTTGTGCTGGTTCAACGACAGTAGCTAATGGAGTTGGAGTAGGTGCAGACACTTCTGGCTCGTTTTGTAAATCAAACAGCATTTGTAACTCTACTTCATTCTCCGTCTGATCTGGAGCAAGATTAAATGAATCAATCAGCTCATCATAGTTGTAGATCCAAGGATGACTTTTGGTAGCAGTCTTTGTGTAATTCCGTTGGACATCAACTTCAGACCATTCTTCAACACATCTTATCTCATTTTCAAAAATCGCTTGTTAGGAGAACTATACCCTAGAAACACTCCAGTAACCACTTTCGAATCAAACTTATTTCCTTGTTTTCTCTTCAAAATGGTACACGGGGTACCAAATGGTTCTAGATGCTTCAAAGAAGGTTTTCTCCCATGCAATAACTCATAGCATGTTTTACCTAGTCGTTTAACGGTTAAAACTCGATTTATAGTGTAACAAGCATTTGCAACAGCTTCACCCCAAAAATGAACAGGTAAAGATGAATCAGCTAGCATAGTTCTAGCAGTCTCAATCAAAACCCTATTCTTTCTTTCAGCAACACCATTCATCTGTGGAGCGTATGCAGAACTGAACTGCATATTGATACCTTTTTCAATACAGAAACCTGCGAGATACTGATTCTTAAATTCTGTACAGTTATTGCATCAAATCTTTCTAACTTTCAAATTAAAACCTGTCTCTAATCGATTGATTAGCACTTTCAAATTCTCAAACGTATCAGACTTCTCTTTTAAAAACATAACCCATGAGAATCTCGAATAATCATCATTTACCACCAGACAATACTTACTACCATCAATACTTTCAAAGCGAATTAGACCAAATAGATCCATGTGCAATAACTCAAGCGGAGCAGAGATTGGATTATACATCACCAACTTGAGTGCTTTCTTGCTCTGCTTACCCTTCTTACAAGGAACACATGTGCCTGAAATTTGAAATGAACGAAGATCAACACCTTCTACGAGATTGTTGTGAACCAGATGGTTCATCTTCCGAAAACTTAAATGACCCATGCGTTTGTGCCATGTAATAGAGTCTTGTTCAGTCGCTTTAGAAACAAAAGCTTGATGATGTTCGACAGTTGAAGTAGCAACATTCATATCTAGCATGTATAAATCAGCTTGTCGAGGAGCCTTCATCAAAATCATTTCAGGAGAAATCACAAACTCTGGTTTCAAGATGTAGCTGAATTCGTCATCAAATGCTACTTTGAAGGATTTTTCACAAATTTGTGAAACTGATAACAAATTATTTGCAAGCTCTTGACAATAGTTCACTTTATCAAAACTGACTTTATCATTTTTCAATAAACCCTGAGCTGAAATATGACCACCCTTATCTCCAGCAAATGCAACATAACCTCCCTTAATTGGGTGTACATCCGAAAGAAGAGATAGATGTCCAGTCATATGTCTCAAAGCGCCGCTATCCACAATCCAGGTGTTGTTTGCAGGTAGCCTGGTTCCCTGCACATCACATTAAGAAAATTAATTGATAATGGGAACCCACGCACGAACGGAAGTAGGTTGTCCATTCACACCCATAGCTTGAACTTCCATCCATTTCCCGTTTGAGTCCGGAGGAATCTCATCATTAGAAACCTTAAACTTAGAAAATTTGGAAGGAGAGGTGTCACGCTCTTGGCGTTTGACATTCCTCTCTGAATCAAAATGATTCATCCGTGGTCTAGTTCTTGAAAAATACTTTCTGCGACTAGCTCTTTGAGATGGAGACCTCAGCTTTGGTTCAAAAGGTCTACCTTGCTCATTAGCATTGGCAACATTTGCCTCAAAATTTCTTTTAGGAATTTTTCCTTTCACGGGAGAAACAGATCTATTGAAGTACTTCATTTTGGAGTCTCCAAAGACAACAATTGTCTTAGATCTTTTATCATGAAGTTCATCATTTATAGGGAAACCTGTTCGATGAACATGAGATGATCTAGAATCATCATGTGATAAGTCAACTTTATGTCTTGGGGATCGGAATCTTCTAGGACAATAAGCAGCAATGTGTCCAAAAACAGCACAATTAAAATATTGTCTAAACTCCCTATGTCCTCTAAATTGATACACATTATTAGAATTTGAAGATGACGGATCTTGTGTTCTTACTAACACAGGAGAATCATTTGATCTCTGTTTCTGAATAGGCTTAGGGGTAACAGGAGGAACAGGTCTGTTAGCAAATCTAGGATTTTTCAAAATCTTAATAGGACCTTTTGGTGTTCTAAATCTACTTGTCTTAGAGTTATCTCCTAACCCAGTTTTCATATCTTCCTCATGATCTAGAGCACCTTCAGCAGTATCATCAGAAGTTGTATTCTTAGTTGAACTACATTTTTATTCTTTTCAACATAATCTTCATAACTAGGAGGGATACAATCTTCTGGTCGACCGTCAACTACGTTAGCATTAACAAATGTGTTCTGAAAAGGAGGAGATGCAGAATTATATCCAATACCCTTTCCCTTGGTGTCATTAAGTTCCACCATTAATGCATTCCATTGTGACGCACTTTCCCAACATTTCATTTTGATTGAAATTGCCTCTAAATCAGCTTTAACGCATTCATTTTCTTTCTTTAGCTCATTAATTGTATCAACATGTTTAATTAAAGCTTGATTTATTTCAAAGTTATAGCATTTAAGATCGTGAAGTTGTTTTTTATAAACTTTGATTTGCTCTTTCAACTCATTTTTAACCTTAGTGGTCACATGGTCAGCATGCCATTTAACCTTAGTGGTTACCTTAGATTCAGCACATTTAACACATTCAATAACAGTAGATGGATCAGAAGATACCTGTTGAGCGTTATTTGATGAGAGGAAGTCTCAGCCATAAATGCAAAGAAATCTGTCTTCTTCCTATCATCGAGCTCATCTTCTAATTCTGACGAGTCTGTAAGAAACTCTGATGTATCAGCATCTTTACCCAAATGAATCTGCTCAAGTCTATCCCATATATCCTTAGCTCTTATCAAACCGGAAAACTTTTCAAGATCACTTTTAGATAAGCACATCTTTAGTAAATCTACTACTTGCTTGTTCAATGCTTCAAACTCAGATTGATCTGCTCCAGTATGATCAGCTTTAACTTCTACCTCTGATTCTGACGTCTTGTCCGAATCATCATTATCTGTACTTACACTTTCAAGATCTGAACCTTCACCCATGAGAACTAACATTTCCAATTCAGCAGTAAACATTATACCCCATTTGTCTAGTTCTGTAGCAGAATCAACCAATGTCTCTTCACTCTGATTAGTCTCTAGACTTTCTTCAAACACAGAGGTATCACCATAGTTATCCTTCCAACTGTTGAAGTAGTAGTCCCCTGACGATGTTGGTGAAATACTTTCAGATTCAGGTGTACGAGGAACTGAATCACGTGCCTTCTTGAATTTATCTTTAACCATCTTTTGAATCTTCTCTTTCTGAATGATTTGTGATAACTTTTCAGCTCTTTCAGCATGAGCAGTCAGCTTCTCAATTATACTTTGACCAATAACACAGTTTTCTTTTTCTTCAGAAATCTTGGCCATGTTAGCTTTAGGTTGTTGATCATCAACATTCAATTTGATAGACCAGTCATCATCGTCTCCATGAATGAGAACTAAAGCTTTGTTCGGACTCTCAGCTGTATCAGCTTCATTTACTTTATCAGCAATGTAAATCTCACATTTTGTAGATTGACTCTAAGAACTGTAGTTCTGATTCGTGAATGGATTACGATTACCCTGCTTCTTCTGTTTTGTGCACTGTCTTGAAAAATGACCTAATTCTCCACAGTTGTAACAAGTAACAGAATTCATATCAAAACTCAGTTTTGTATCTTTGGTTAGACTGATTGGTTTTCTAGTTTGCTCTTCGTAATCTCTAGCTCGTCTCACAAGATTTGCCATACCCCACATAATATCCATCTTTTCTGCTTCATCTTTATCAAGCTGATGATAATCATCTGTTGTTAGATGAATGTTACCCATACGACCATCAAGATAATTGTCATAAGAATTAACAAGGCTTGACAACAAGGCTATATCTTCACTAATCTTTTCTTTTCCAGCTTTCCTCAAGTTCTCGATCTTAAGAGCAGAAAGAACATCTGATGTAGTCGGTGTAGATGACGCTGTAGTATTGGTAGTAGGCTGTGATTGAGTATTGAGAGAACATGGTGAAACTTGTGGTGGATACGAAGACTGTTGGATAGGTGTACTGCTGACATTCAAACCATACATATTCTGATTGCTCGTAGCAAAAGCTGTTTGAAATGGTGCATGAGCCAAATTAGGCGGTGTATAACCATTTGGACAATACATTTTCGTGTCTTGAACTTGTTTAGACCTCTTGACTTTGTTTAACAATTCTAACTCTTCTTCATGAAGTCTTGCAATAAACGAGTTCACTGTAGCAGTAGCAAGTTCTCCACTGGTTTTCATAGTTAAAACGAAACCATTCCATTCTAACGGTAATGCTCCAGCTAGACATGTTACTTTATCTTTCTCTTCAATGATTACATCATGCTTGTGTATTTCAGCTAGCAAATGACGATATCTTTCAACCAATTCTGTTATAGACTCTCCAACTTGCCAGTTAAAATGATCAAACTCAGCTTTCAGTTCTAACCCTTTTCTTGTTCTGTAAGATGAATTCCCTTCATTGAAGGTATGAAGTGCTTCCCATATCTTGAATGAGTTATCATGACACAGAAATTGATGGAAAATCGGACCATCAAGAGCACTTGTCAAGTTACAGTACATCTTCTTTTCCAAGTTATACTCATCACGTTCTTCCGAAGGCATATTATGTAACATATATAGTTCATTTGTCACAGGTGAACGTGGCCATTGAAATTTGGTTTCAATATACTTCCAAAGTTTCGTGTCCTGACCATCAGACCAAATCTTAAACCTCGACTTCCAAGTGGAATAGTTATCCATATTCATTAATCTTGGACATTTCGTGCCACTTCCGGATTCGTTTTCAGTAAGAAGTAATCATTGAGTCATATTCGTAATGCTCTGAACTAACGATGCAACTAACGCATAGTCGTTTGAATTAAACATCTTGAAAACTTTACCAAAGGTAAACCGTGTGATTCAGGATATCAACCGTACGTGTGATAGTATCAACCGTACGTGTCACAGTCTCAAGCGTACGTGTCACTACTCAATCGTACATGTCACAACTTAACCAAAAGAACCAGTCACAAAGTCTCAAACGTGCAAGTGACAATCACCCGTGTGATTACTCGTACGTGTCACTATCAACCGCGTGATCACTCGTGTGATCAGACTTGTAGTTTCTTAAACTAAAAGGTTATGCTTACCCGTGCGTGTGAGTTCACGAGTGATGTCAACCATCTGGTCAACCGTGTGTGTGATTAAAAATCTTAACCCACTCGTGTGAGGTGCTGTTCACACACAAATCACTCAAAAACCCTATAAATTAAAGCTAAACCTCAATTTCTTCGTTCACAAGCTGGATTAGCACTAAACTAACATAAATACACTCTCTAAAAACAATTACACACGTAAAAATGATTCCTTTTTGATTAAAAATCACTTTTAACTCAAAAACCCAAACAAATAAACTCTTTAATCACCAAAAATCACTAAGATGATGTTGAAATCACAACCAACGCTCTGATACCAATGATGAAACATGACTAGGAACTTAGAAATCAACAGATTTAACTCACACAATGGCGGAATAAGTGAATCAAACCCTCTAGTGAATAGGTTAAGCTTTTTGGGATTAATTTAGTCAAACCACAACTAAATCAAGTGTGATTAGATCAACACCTAGAGCTATTATTCACCATCTGGGTGATTTGGGCTGAGAGAGAATCGGAGGACCTCACTAGATCTGAGTGTGTGTAACAAATGAGAGGCTTAACCTAAAATGAAGAACATAAGACTTTATATACCCCTGCTATTGACTCACACGTACGAATCATCCATCACACGTACGAGTTGGATTCATTAGCCGTACGGGTGATCACTCACTCGTGTCTTCTCATTTAGGTTGTAATTGTGACTTAGCTCAACATTAACTGTACGTATGAGCCTGTCAGCCGTACGAGTGAGGCTTCACTCGTACGTCTGACTAAGTCTATCATAGTCAAATATCCAAATTTCATTCCTGCAGTTCCTGTAACCACATACAAACATAGATAGGATAATAACGAGTGATCATGGTGGACTGTAAACTGTTGTACCTGCAATGGACGTGGGTAGATGTCTAGGGAATTGCATAAAATGCATCAACACTTTTTAAATTAAAGTTAAATGAGGGGCATTCTTATCCTTTCACATGAGGCCGGGTTTAGGTCATTTATGGCCAGTTTTGTGGTGGTTGATGTAGTGACCCGAACTTTTACATGTTTATATATATTAATTGAGATTGATATTTACATGATTAAATGTTTCCAACATGTTAAGCAATCAAACTTGTTAAGACTTGATTAATTAAAATATGTTTCATATAGACAATTGACCACCCAAGTTGACCGGTGATTCACGAACGTTAAAACTTGTAAAAACTATATGATGACATATATATGGATATATATATAGTTAACATGATACTATGATAAGTAAACATATCATTAAGTATATTAACAATGAACTACATATGTAAAAACAAGACTTCTAACTTAATGATTTTTAAACGAGACATATATGTAACAATTATCGTTGTAAAGACATTTAATGTATATATATCATATTAAGAGATATTCATACATAATAATATCATGATAATATAATAATTTAAAATCTCATTTGATATTATAAACATTGGGTTAACAACATTTAACAAGATCGTTAACCTAAAGGTTTCAAAACAACACTTACATGTAACGACTAACGATGACTTAACGACTCAGTTAAAATGTATATACATGTAGTGTTTTAATATGTATTTATACACTTTTGAAAGACTTCAATACACTTATCAAAATACTTCTACTTAACAAAAATGCTTACAATTACATCCTCGTTCAGTTTCATCAACAATTCTACTCGTATGCACCCGTATTCATACTCGTACAATACACAGCTTTTAGATGTATGTACTATTGGTATATACACTCCAATGATCAGCTCTTAGCAGCCCATGTGAGTCACCTAACACATGTGGGAACCATCATTTGGCAACTAGCATGAAATATCTCATAAAATTACAAAAATATGAGTAATCATTCATGACTTATTTACATGAAAACAAAATTACATATCCTTTATATCTAATCCATACACCAACGACCAAAAACACCTAAAAACACTTTCATTCTTCAATTTTCTTCATCTAATTGATCTCTCTCAAGTTCTATCTTCAAGTTCTAAGTGTTCTTCATAAATTCCAAAAGTTCTAGTTTCATAAAATCAAGAATACTTTCAAGTTTGCTAGCTCACTTCCAATCTTGTAAGGTGATCATCCAACCTCAAGAAATCTTTGTTTCTTACAGTAGGTTATCATTCTAATACAAGGTAATAATCATATTCAAACTTTGGTTCAATTTCTATAACTATAACAATCTTATTTCAAGTGATGATCTTACTTGAACTTGTTTTCGTGTCATGATTCTGCTTCAAGAACTTCGAGCCATCCAAGGATCCGTTGAAGCTAGATCCATTTTTCTATTTTCCAGTAGGTTTATCCAAGGAACTTAAGGTAGTAATGATGTTCATAACATCATTCAATTCATACATATAAAGCTATCTTATTCGAAGGTTTAAACTTGTAATCACTAGAACATAGTTTAGTTAATTCTAAACTTGTTCGCAAACAAAAGTTAATCCTTCTAACTTGACTTTTAAAATCAACTAAACATATGTTCTATATCTATATGATATGCTAACTTAATGATTTAAAACCTGGAAACACGAAAAACACCGTAAAACCGGATTTACGCCGTCGTAGTAACACCGCGGGCTGTTTTGGGTTGGTTAATTAAAAACTATGATAAACTTTGATTTAAAAGTTGTTATTCTGAGAAAATGATTTTTATTATGAACATGAAACTATATCCAAAAATTATGGTTAAACTCAAAGTGGAAGTATGTTTTCTAAAATGGTCATCTAGACGTCGTTCTTTCGACTGAAATGACTACCTTTACAAAAACGACTTGTAACTTATTTTTCCGACTATAAACCTATACTTTTTCTGTTTAGATTCATAAAATAGAGTTTAATATGAAACCATAGCAATTTGATTCACTCAAAACGGATTTAAAATGAAGAAGTTATGGGTAAAACAAGATTGGATAATTTTTCTCATTTTAGCTACGTGAAAATTGGTAACAAATCTATTCCAACCATAACTTAATCAACTTGTATTGTATATTATGTAATCTTGAGATACCATAGACACGTATAAAATGTTTCGACCTATCATGTCGACACATCTATATATATTTCGGAATAACCATAGACACTCTATATGTGAATGTTGGAGTTAGCTATACAGGGTTGAGGTTGATTCCAAAATATATATAGTTTGAGTTGTGATCAATACTGAGATACGTATACACTGGGTCGTGGATTGATTCAAGATAATATTTATCGATTTATTTCTGTACATCTAACTGTGGACAACTAGTTGTAGGTTACTAACGAGGACAGCTGACTTAATAAACTTAAAACATCAAAATATATTAAAAGTGTTGTAAATATATTTTGAACATACTTTGATATATATGTATATATTGTTATAGGTTCGTGAATCAACCAGTGGCCAAGTCTTACTTCCCGACGAAGTAAAAATCTGTGAAAGTGAGTTATAGTCCCACTTTTAAAATCTAATATTTTTGGGATGAGAATACATGCATGTTTTATAAATGATTTACAAAATAGACACAAGTACGTGAAACTACATTCTATGGTTGAATTATCGAAATCGAATATGCCCATTTTTATTAAGTCTGGTAATCTAAGAATTAAGGAACAGACACCCTAATTGACGCGAATCCTAAAGATAGATCTATTGGGCCTAACAAACCCCATCCAAAGTACCGGATGCTTTAGTACTTCGAAATTTATATCATATCCGAAGGGTGTCCCGGAATGATGGGGATATTCTTATATATGCATCTTGTTAATGTCGGTTACCAGGTGTTCACCATATGAATGATTTTTATCTCTATGTATGGGATGTACATTGAAATATGAAATCTTGTGGTCTATTGTTACGATTTGATATATATAGGTTAAACCTATAACTCACTAACATTTTTGTTGATGTTTAAAGCATGTTTATTCTTAGGTGAATATTAAGAGCTTCCGCTGTTGCATACTAAAATAAGGACAAGATTTGGAGTCCATGTTTGTATGATATTGTGTAAAAATTGCATTCAAGAAACTGATTTCGATGTAACATATTTGTATTGTAAACCATTATGTAATGGTCGTGTGTAAACAGGATATTTTAGATTATCATTATTTGATAATCTACGTAAAGCTTTTTAAACCTTTATTTATGAAATAAAGGTTATGGTTTGTTTTAAAAATGAATGCAGTCTTTGAAAAATGTCTCATATAGAGGTCAAAACCTCGCAACGAAATCAATTAATATGGAACGTTTTTAATCAATAAGAACGGGACATTTCAGTTGGTATCCGAGCGTTGGTCTTAGAGAACCAGAATTTTGCATTAGTGTGTCTTATCGAGTCTGTTAGGATGCATTAGTGAGTCTGGACTTCGACCGTGTTTACTTGAAAAATGATTGCTTAACAAATTTTGTTGGAAACTATATATTTTAACATGTGAATATTATGTGATATATTAATCTCTTAACGTTTTTGATATTATGTGATAGATGTCTACCTCTAGAACAAGTCCCATTGACTCACCTAATAATAATGAAGAGTCAAATGTAAATTGGAATGATTCATGGACTGATTCACAAGTTCCCGAAGAGGAACCGGAAGAAGAGTCGGAACCGGAAGAAGAATCGGAACCGGAAGAAGAATCGGAACCAGATGAAGAAATAGAACTGGCGGGGGAAATAATAAAACGGTTAAGTAAAAGAAAATCCTCAACCAACCGACCAAGGTTAATTATGGTCAATGGTGTTTCCGCCAAGGAAGCAAAATATTGGGAGGATTACCAATTCTCCGATGAATCGGATTCCGACGAGAATTCCGATGATGTTATAGAAATTACCCCAACTGAATTTAAAAAGGCAAAAGAAAATAATAAGGGAAAGGGCATAAAAATAGAGAAATCTAATTCCAACCCCGATGAACTTTATATGTATCGTCAACCCCCGAAGTCCTTAAGTTGTAACAATGACCCGGGAACCTCTAAACCACCAGGTTTTTCTAAACCAATGTGGAAAATTACGGCTCGTATTAGGGGAACATCATATATCCCTAGAAACTTGGCAAAATGAACCAAAACCGAAGAAGAAGAAGAAACAAGCGAGTTGGAATAAGATAGTTGTATTCGTGTGGTGTAATATATGTAATATAATGTGCTTATGCATTATGATATATGTAAAAATTGCTTGTATTAAATAAGTATTTTTTTTATGAAGCTAACTCTTGTCTATTTTACAGTATAAAAACACAAAATGGATAGATAACCCAATATTTTAAGAGACCTACCCGGAGACATGATTGATGAAATCTTGTCTAGAGTCGGTCAGAATTCTTCGGCACAACTATTTAAGGCGAGATCAGTTTGTAAGACATTCGAAGAACGTTCCAAGAATGCCTTGGTTTATAAAATGCTTTCGTTCGAAAGATGGGGGATATCACATTGGGAAATCCATAAGTTACGATGTGTTTACTTTGACGCATATATTGCGGGGAACCCAAATGCTATTTTACGCAATAGGTTAAGAAATTATTTTGACTCAATATATCCGAATATTGGACTTCGTGATTTAGAAAAAGCGGCTAACATGCAACATAAAGAAGCATGTTATGCTTACGGATTAGTAATGTTCGCTTCTCACCAAAGTGAGAATAAGAACATCGGCCTACAACTATTAAACAAAACGTTCCCACAAGTGACGGAGTCGGTAATTGGGGTAAGAAATGAGGTTTTTAGATTGTTACGGGACTGTTGGACATTACGTAACCCTCGTCCCTTTGACGACGTTACAACACGTTGTCTTATCAACGGCCATAACGGTTATGTTCCACAAGACCAAGGATGGGAAGTAGTCCTAGTAAAACCAGAATGCATGACTTGTTTCTGGACGTATGAATTACGTGTCTTTATTGCCTTTGCTGAACGACTTGTGTACTAGCTAGAATTATCTTTACAACTATCTTGTATCAAAGTTATTGTGTGCTATATTTCATGCTTTATGTAAAATAAGCGGTATTGTAAGTTTGTAAAATATTGTATAAAAGTTTGAATGCGAAATATTATTATAATCAGTTTTTCATATAGAATTGTAGTAGTTGAATTGTATATTAGCTACTAAGTATGAACTTAACGGGTAGGTACTACCCGAATTTAAACTTATAAAACGCTAATATGAAGAAAAAGCTTTTATAAATGAGTTCATATTATGCTAGGAAATACTATTAACTACTCTTAATATTCTGTATGATTAACTTGTTCCATTTGACTATTTTGAAGGAAATGGCACCGACTACTCGACACACCGTGAATATGAAAGAAGAGGAATTCCGTACTTTTCTAGCTTCAAACATAGCCGCAGTACAGGCTGCGCTACATACCAACAATAACCTTGGATCTAGCAGTACAGGAAATCGTGTAGGATGCACCTACAAAGAATTCACTGCCTGCAAACCTTTGGAATTTGATGGAACCGAAGGACCGATCGGATTGAAACGGTGGACCGAGAAGGTCGAATCGGTGTTTTCCATAAGTAAGTGTACTGAAGAGGACAAAGTAAAGTACGCTACGCATACCTTCACAGGTTCTGCGTTAACATGGTGGAATACCTATCTAGAGCAAGTGGGACAAGACGATGCGTACGCACTACCGTGGTCAGCATTCAAGCACTTGATGAACGAGAAGTACCGTCCCAGAACCGAGGTCAATAAGCTCAAGACAGAACTTAGAGGGTTACGAACCCAAGGATTTAATATTACCACGTACGAAAGACGATTCACAGAATTGTGCCTATTGTGTCCGGGAGCATTCGAAGATGAGGAAGAGAAGATCGACGCTTTTGTGAAAGGATTACCGGAAAGAATCCAAGAAGATATAAGTTCACACGAGCCCGCCTCCATACAACAGGCATGTAGAATGGCTCACAAACTAGTGAACCAGATTGAAGAAAGAATTAAAGAACAGACTGCTGAAGAGGCCAATGTGAAGCAAGTCAAAAGAAAGTGGGAGGAAAACGGTGATAAGAATCACCAATACAACAACAACAGTAATTACAACAATAATCGCAACAATTATCCCAACAATCGCAACATCAATCGCAACTACAACAAACGGCCCAACAACAACAACAACAACAACAATAGCAACTACAACAATCATCCCAACAACAATAATAACCGCAACAACAACAACAATCAGAAGCAGCTATGCTAAAGGTGTGAAAAGTATCACTAGGGGTTCTGCACCAAATTTTGCAACAAGTGTAAAAGAAATGGTCATAGCGCGGCGAAGTGTGAGGTCTACGGACCAGGGGTTAATAGAACGAAAGGAACAAATGGTGTCGGAACGAGTAATGGTGGAGCAAGTAGTGTCGGAGCAAGTTATGCCAATGTAGTTTGTTATAAATGTGGAAAACCGGGCCACATTATTAGAAATTGCCCGAACCAGGAGAACACGAATGGACAAGGCCGCGGAAGAGTTTTCAATATTAAGGCGGCAGAGGCACAGGAAGACCCGGAGCTTGCTACGGGTACGTTTCTTATTGACAATAAATCTGCTTACGTTTTATTTGATTCGGGTGCGGATAGAAGCTATATGAGTAGAGATTTTGTGCTAAATTAAGTTGTCCATTGACGCCTTTGGATAGTAAATTTTTACTCGAATTAGCAAATGGTAAATTAATTTCAGCAGATAATATATGTCGGAATCGAGAAATTAAACTGGTTAGTGAAACATTTAAGATTGACTTGATACCAGTAGAGTTAGGGAGTTTTGATGTGATAATCGGTATGGACTGGTTGAAAGAAGTGAAAGCAGAGATCGTTTGTTACAAAAATGCAATTCGCATTATACGAGAAAAAGGAAAACCCTTAATGGTGTACGGAGAAAAGGGCAACACGAAGCTACATCTTATTAGTAATTTGAAGGCACAAAAACTAATAAGAAAAGGTTGCTATGCTGTTCTAGCACACGTCGAGAAAGTACAAACTGAAGAAAAGAGCATCAATGATGTTCCCGTCGCAAAAGAATTTCCCGATTTATTTCCGAAAGAATTACCGGGATTACCCCCACATCGATCCGTTGAATTTCAAATAGATCTTGTACCAGGAGCTGCACCAATAGCTCGTGCTCCTTACAGACTCGCACCCAGCGAGATGAAAGAACTGCAAAGCCAATTACAAGAACTTTTAGAGCATGGTTTCATTCGACCAAGCACGTCACCGTGGGGAGCTCCTGTTTTGTTTGTCAAGAAGAAAGATGGTACATTCAGGTTGTGTATCGACTACCGAGAGTTGAAAAAACTTACCATCAAGAACCGCTACCCACTACTGAGAATCGACGACTTATTTGATCAACTACAAGGCTCGTCTGTTTATTCAAAGATTGACTTACGTTCCGGGTATCATCAAATGCGGGTGAAAGAAGATGATATTCCCAAGACTGCTTTCAGAACACGTTACGGTCATTATGAGTTTATGGTCATGCCATTTGGTTTAACTAATGCACCAGCTGTGTTCATGGACCTTATGAACCGAGTGTGTGGACCATACCTTGACAAGTTTGTCATTGTTTTCATTGATGACATACTTATTTACTCAAAAAATGACCAAGAACACGGTGAACATTTGAGAAAGGTGTTAGAAGTATTGAGGAAGGAAGAATTGTACGCTAAATTTTCAAAGTGTGCATTTTGGTTGGAAGAAGTTCAATTCCTCGGTCACATAGTGAACAAAGAAGGTATTAAGGTGGATCCGGCAAAGATAGAAACTGTTGAAAAGTGGGAAACCCCGAAAACTCCGAAACACATATGCCAGTTTTTAGGACTAGCTGGTTACTACAGAAGGTTCATCCAAGACTTTTCCAGAATAGCAAAACCCTTGACTGCATTAACGCATAAAGGGAAGAAATTTGAATGGAATGATGAACAAGAGAAAGCGTTTCAGTTATTGAAGAAAAAGCTAACTACGGCACCTATATTGTCATTGCCTGAAGGGAATGATGATTTTGTGATTTATTGTGACGCATCAAAGCAAGGTCTCAGTTGTGTATTAATGCAACGAACGAAGGTGATTGCTTATGCATCTAGACAATTGAAGATTCTCGAACAAAATTATACGACGCATGATTTGGAATTAGGAGCGGTTGTTTTTGCATTAAAGACTTGGAGGCACTACTTATATGGGGTCAAAAGTATTATATATACCGACCACAAAAGTCTTCAGCATATATTTAATCAGAAACAATTGAATATGAGGCAGCGTAGGTGGATTGAATTGTTGAATGATTACGACTTTGAGATTCGTTACCACCCGGGGAAGGCAAATGTGGTAGCCGATGCCTTGAGCAGGAAGGACAGAGAACCCATTCGAGTAAAATCTATGAATATAATGATTCATAATAACCTTACTACTCAAATAAAGGAGGCGCAACAAGGAGTTTTAAAAGAGGGAAATTTAAAGGATGAAATACCCAAAGGATCGGAGAAGCATCTTAATATTCGGGAAGACGGAACCCGGTATAGGGCTGAAAGGATTTGGGTACCAAAATTTGGAGATATGAGAGAAATGGTACTTAGAGAAGCTCATAAAACCAGATACTCAATACATCCTGGAACGGGGAAGATGTACAAGGATCTCAAGAAACATTTTTGGTGGCCGGGTATGAAAGCCGATGTTGCTAAATACTTAGGAGAATGTTTGACGTGTTCTAAGGTCAAAGCTGAGCATCAGAAACCATCAGGTCTACTTCAACAACCCGAAATCCCAGAATGGAAATGGGAAAACATTACCATGGATTTCATCACTAAATTGCCAAGGACTGCAAGTGGTTTTGATACTATTTGGGTAATAGTTGATCGTCTCACCAAATCAGCACACTTCCTGCCAATAAGAGAAGATGACAAGATGGAGAAGTTAGCACGACTGTATTTGAAGGAAGTCCTCTCCAGACATGGAATACCAATCTCTATTATCTCTGATAGGAATGGCAGATTTATTTCAAGATTCTGGCAGACATTACAGCAAGCATTAGGAACTCGTCTAGACATGAGTACTGCCTATCATTCACAAACTGATGGGCAGAGCGAAAGGACGATACAAACGCTTGAAGACATGCTACGAGCATGTGTTATTGATTTCGAAAACAGTTGGGATCGACATCTACCGTTAGCAGAATTTTCCTACAATAACAGCTACCATTCAAACATTGAGATGGCGCCGTTTGAAGCACTTTATGGTAGAAAGTGCAGGTCTCCAATTTTTTGGAGTGAAGTGGGGGATAGACAGATTACGGGTCCGGAGATTATACAAGAAACTACCGAGAAGATCATCCAAATTCAACAACGGTTGAAAACCGCCCAAAGTCGACAAAAGAGCTATGCTGACATTAAAAGAAAAGATATAGAATTTGAAATTGGAGAGATGGTCATGCTTAAAGTTGCACCTTGGAAAGGCGTTGTTCAATTTGGTAAACGAGGGAAATTAAATCCAAGGTATATTGGACCATTCAAGATTATTGATCGTGTCGGACCAGTAGCTTACCGACTTGAGTTACCTCAACAACTCGCGGCTGTACATAACACTTTCCACGTCTCGAATTTGAAGAAATGTTTTGCTAAAGAAGATCTCACTATTCCGTTAGATGAAATCCAAATCAACGAAAAACTTCAATTCATCGAAGAACCCGTCGAAATAATGGATCGTGAGGTTAAAAGACTTAAGCAAAACAAGATACCAATTGTTAAGGTTTGATGGAATGCTCGTAGAGGACCCGAGTTCACCTGGGAGCGTGAAGATCAGATGAAGAAGAAATACCCGCATCTATTTCCAGAAGATTCATCAACAGCTTAAAATTTCGGGACGAAATTTATTTAACGGGTAGGTACTGTAGTGACCTGAACTTTTACATGTTTATATATATTAATTGAGATTGATATTTACATGATTAAATGTTTCCAACATGTTAAGCAATCAAACTTGTTAAGACTTGATTAATTAAAATATGTTTCATATAGACAATTGACCACCCAAGTTGACCGGTGATTCACGAACGTTAAAACTTGTAAAAACTATATGATGACATATATATGGATATATATATATATATATAGTTAACATGATACTATGATAAGTAAACATATCATTAAGTATATTAACAATGAACTACATATGTAAAAACAAGACTACTAACTTAATGATTTTTAAACGAGACATATATGTAACGATTATCGTTGTAAAGACATTTAATGTATATATATCATATTAAGATATATTCATACATAATAATATCATAATAATATAATAATTTAAAATCTCATTTGATATTATAAACATTGGGTTAACAACATTTAACAAGATCGTTAACCTAAAGGTTTCAAAACAACACTTACATGTAACGACTAACGATGACTTAACGACTCAGTTAAAATGTATATACATGTAGTGTTTTAATATGTATTTATACACTTTTGAAAGACTTTAATACACTTATCAAAATACTTCTACTTAACAAAAATTCTTACAATTACATCCTCGTTCAGTTTCATCAACAATTCTACTCGTATGCACCCGTATTCGTACTCGTACAATACACAGCTTTTAGATGTATGTACTATTGGTATATACACTCCAATGATCAGCTCTTAGGAGCCCATGTGAGTCACCTAACACATGTGGGAACCATCATTTGGCAACTAGCATGAACTATCTCATAAAATTACAAAAATATGAGTAATCATTCATGACTTATTTACATGAAAACAAAATTACATATCCTTTATATCTAATCCATACACCAACGACCAAAAACACCTACAAACACTTTCATTCTTCAATTTTCTTCATCTAATTGATCTCTATCAAGTTCTATCTTCAAGTTCTAAGTGTTCTTCATAAATTCCAAAAGTTCTAGTTTCATAAAATCAAGAATACTTTCAAGTTTGCTAGCTCACTTCCAATCTTGTAAGGTGATCATCCAACCTCAAGAAATCTTTGTTTCTTACAGTAGGTTATCATTCTAATACAAGGTAATAATCATATTCAAACTTTGGTTCAATTTCTATAACTATAACAATCTTATTTCAAGTGATGATCTTACTTGAACTTGTTTTCGTGTCATGATTCTGCTTCAAGAACTTCGAGCCATCCAAGGATCCGTTGAAGCTAGATCCATTTTTCTCTTTTCCAGTAGGTTTATCCAAGGAACTTAAGTTTGTAATGATGTTCATAACATCATTCGATTCATACATATAAAGCTATCTTATTCGAAGGTTTAAACTTGTAATCACTAGAACATAGTTTAGTTAATTCTAAACTTGTTCGCAAACAAAAGTTAATCCTTCTAACTTGACTTTTAAAATCAACTAAACATATGTTCTATATCTATATGATATGCTAACTTAATGATTTAAAACCTGTAAACACAAAAAACACCGTAAAACCGGATTTACGCCGTCGTAGTAACACCGCGGGCTGTTTTGGGTTAGTTAATTAAAAACTATGATAAACTTTGATTTAAAAGTTTTTATTCTGAGAAAATGATTTTTATTATGAACATGAAACTATATCCAAAAATTATGGTTAAACTCAAAGTGGAAGTATGTTTTCTAAAATGGTCATCTAGACGTCGTTCTTTCGACTGAAATGACTACCTTTACAAAAACGACTTGTAACTTATTTTTCCGACTATAAACCTATACTTTTTCTGTTTAGATTCATAAAATAGAGTTCAATATGAAACCATAGCAATTTGATTCACTCAAAACGGATTTAAAATGAAGAAGTTATGGGTAAAACAAGATTGGATAATTTTTCTCATTTTAGCTACGTGAAAATTGGTAACAAATCTATTCCAACCATACTTAATCAACTTGTATTGTATATTATGTAATCTTGAGATACCATAGACACGTATACAATGTTTCGACCTATCATGTCGACACATCTATATATATTTCGGAACAACCATAGACACTCTATATGTGAATGTTGGAGTTAGCTATACAGGGTTGAGGTTGATTCCAAAATATATATAGTTTGAGTTATGATCAATACTGAGATACGTATACACTGGGTCGTGGATTGATTCAAGAGAATATTTATCGATTTATTTCTGTACATCTAACTGTGGACAACTAGTTGTAGGTTACTAACGAGGACAGCTGACTTAATAAACTTAAAACATCAAAATATATTAAAAGTGTTGTAAATATATTTTGAACATACTTTGATATATATGTATATATTGTTATAGGTTCGTGAATCAACCAGTGGCCAAGTCTTACTTCCCGACGAAGTAAAAATCTGTGAAAGTGAGTTATAGTCCCACTTTTAAAATCTAATATTTTTGGGATGAGAATACATGCAGGTTTTATAAATGATTTACAAAATAGACACAAGTACATGAAACTACATTCTATGGTTGAATTATCGAAATCGAATATGCTCCTTTTTATTAAGTCTGGTAATCTAAGAATTAGGGAACAGACACCCTAATTGACGTGAATCCTAAAGATAGATCTATTGGGCCTAACAAACCCCATCCAAAGTACCGGATGCTTTAGTACTTCGAAATTTATATCATATCCGAAGGGTGTCCCGGAATGATGGGGATATTCTTATATATGCATCTTGTTAATGTCGGTTACCAGGTGTTCACCATATGAATGATTTTTATCTCTATGCATGGGATGTACATTGAAATATGAAATCTTATGGTCTATTGTTACGATTTGATATATATAGGTTAAACCTATAACTCACCAACATTTTTGTTGACGTTTAAAGCATGTTTATTCTCAGGTGAATATTAAGAGCTTCCGCTGTTGCATACTAAAATAAGGACAAGATTTGAAGTCCATGTTTGTATGATATTGTGTAAAAATTGCATTCAAGAAACTGATTTCGATGTAACATATTTGTATTGTAAACCATTATGTAATGGTCGTGTGTAAACAGGATATTTTAGATTATCATTATTTGATAATCTACGTAAAGCTTTTTAAACCTTTATTTATGAAATAAAGGTTATGGTTTGTTTTAAAAATGAATGCAGTCTTTGAAAAACGTCTCATATAGAGGTCAAAACCTCGCAACGAAATCAATTAATATGGAACGTTTTTAATCAATAAGAACGGGACATTTCAGTTGAAACACATTCAACACAACCACCAACACCATCTTCAATTCCACTTCAATTTTAGAGAGAGAAACCCTTTAAGAGAGAGAAATCTCAAATCAAGGAGGAAGAAGCTTGATTCAGGTTGAAGCTCAAGTATTAAAGTTGTTCATCTAGCCTTTAGCTACGTTTTAGTTATGGTGGTATGTTCTAACCTTGATTTCCTTACTTTCATTTGCTAAATATATTGTTTAGTTGTGTTGATATGCGGTATGTGAGTAAGTGTTTGCAAGTAGGTATATTATATATGTATGTGTATAACTATTGCATTCACTAAGCGTTTTGCTTACCCTCTCGTTGTTTACCTTTTTATAGGCTCTGGCGTGGACAAGGGAAAAGGTATTCGTTTGGACTAGTGATCCCGCTTTGTGTTGATAGGAGACGATTTTTGGGACGTTTAGCTTTTGAAGTTTGACCAAGATTTGGGTAGTTTAACCCCTAAACACCATGCTCAAAGTGTCGTTTGGAATTTAAACTAATGTGGTCGAAACTTATATTTTGTACGAAACTCGTATTTCAGCATATGTGGGCCCGGTTTCGTAAAACTTGTTTTATTATTGAATCGTGTTAGTTTTAACTATTATAATGTGTTGTGAAAAGCATTTCGTCTAAAAGTTTCAGGAAGTGGAAGATCTTTAAATGAAAATTGGACATTTTGGACAGCGGGCTGCCAGGCCTTGTGCGCGCCGAGCACTACACTGTGTATAAAAAAATTTGCGTATTAAGTTGGATAACGGGTTGGGTTGTTACAAGTGGTATCAAAGCATTGTCTAAGGGATTTAGGCGACTTGAGATAAGTGCCTAGATGTGATGACCCGAAAATTTCTGACCAAATTTAAACTTAATCTTTGTATGATTAACATTTCCGACACGATAAGCAAAGTCTGTAAAACTGAATCTCAAAATTTTTGAACTACTTTTATATTTTTAAATACCCTTCGGTTGTTTTCGATGATTCACGAACAATTATATGTAAATAGATACATATATACTATAACTTGAAAAGGTAACAATGTATTAATTATTTGATACCGTGCATTAAATTTATTGGTTTAAATATCTATTTGAATATATATGATAAGTTGAAATATTTATTATTAAAATTTATTTATAAATAACTTCCAATGTGTATTTAAAAACTGATTTATGTATATTAAAAAGATATATACATATATATAATTTCAAGTAATTTAGTAAACGATAGTAACATTTTCAAATTGCTACAGTACCCAAAATGCTACAGTGTTTTCGAAAATCACTATTTGCTACAGTGAAATTGACTTCGCTACAGTGAATTGCTACAGTAAAAATTGACTTGCTACAGTAACTTGCTACAATGGTATAGTTTATGGATGATTTAAGACTATATTTTGACAAAGGTACGATTCACGAAACGTAAAGTACAAGTTTTCTCAGCGTACGAAGGGACATTCGAAAAACCGAAACTGGGACATAAGTCCAGTGACAACGTAGAATCATCGGTACCAAAATTACAAGTTAATTATACACGTAAATATAATATATTATATAATTAATTATTTAAATTATATATATTATATTTATATTTTATTATGTCGACGAACTAGATTACAAACAAGTTGTGAGCTGGAGAATCTTCCCATGCGATCGCATGGGAAATGGTCATGAAGGCCATGCGATCGCATGGCAGTCTGGGTCAGGCACTCTCTATAAATTCGATCGATTTCAGCTCAGTTTTACACACTTATATATTCATTTTACTTCGTAAATATTTATTATTATTATTATTATTATTATTATTATTATTATTATTATTATTATTATTATTATTATTATTATTATTATTATTAAGATTATTATTATTATTAATCTTATTATTATTAGTATTATTAATTAGTATTATACATAAAATACTACGACGAAGTCATGAGCGTGTCACTTTTAAAATGGTTTTCAAGCGGGATAGAGTTAAGGAAATTATGGGTTATTGCCAAGGCGGTTATGGGAAATATTCGGGGGTATATTCGCGAGTCAAACCTAGTATTTATCATCTCTGTTGCGTCTACGTACTTTCCTGCAATATTGAATCTCAATATTGATACGTGAGCACTCATATCTTATCTTTTATATATTAATAGTGTATACATGTCTAGTGCTCGAGTATATATTTATACATGCTTGTATGCTAAATTTCGTCGTTAAACAGTTTATAATGAATCACGAATTAAATACATATATTACTGGTAAAAGGTATATGATATACATGTTTTCGAAAAGCTGGCGAAAAATCAATAACTTTTCATTTAGAAATCGCGTAATTTCGATGAACGAATCAAAAGATATGGTCAACTGAATTATAATTGACGTTAATTGGAATTGCTTTTGAATCTGCAATTAATATTTAAACAACCTGTTTATGAGATTGATAAAATACTACTAGCCAAGTAATTGAATCCTTATATAAGGCACGTCTCGTTTTGTTGAACAATTGTCAAAATTGACTTTTTAAAATGACTTTTGATAACTTTTGTATGTCGATCTCGGGCATTAGGATTGTGATACACTATAACCCAACCTAGTTTATTAGACATGTATTGACCAACATATGTTCTCTAGGTTGAGATCTACAGTTAATCTTGCATTCCGAGTTACGGTCACTTTTTGATGAATGACCTTATGTGCTGCTAAGGTGAGTTTCATTGATCCCTTTTTAATTGCTTTTGCAATATATATTTTTGGGCTGAGAATACATGCACTTTATTTTAAACACAATGGATACAAGTACATACTAAATTCTACACTGAGTTTGAACCGAAAATCCCTTAGCTTTGGTAACTGTTAACTGCCAGTTATAAGAACTGGTGGGCGAGAGTAGTAGTATATGGATCCATAGGGCTTGATATCCCCGTCTGAGCTAGAGCACTAGCCTTTTAACGGACATATGTTATTTGAGAAGCGTACACGTTGGTTTGCGTGTATTTTTAAGATGATTATACAAAGGGTACAAATTATATATACGTTAAGTTTAGTTACCAGGGTGCTCAATTTCGTAGAATATTTTGATAAACGTTTCTGGATTGAACAACTGAAATCTTGTGATCCACCTTTATATACAGATTATGCGCAACATTAAAACTATGAACTCACCAACCTTTGTGTTGACACTTGTTAGCATGTTTATTCTCAGGTTCCCTAGAAGTCTTTCGCTGTTTGATTATATGTTACACAAACTATGTGCATGGAGTCTTACATGGTATATTTTTCAAGGAAACGTTGCATTCACCAAATCGTCACCATGTATCTTATTTTGACTGCATTGTCAATGGAAGTACTATTGTAAACTATTATTTATGGTGATTGTCTATATGTAGAAATCATCAGATGTCGAAAACCTTTGATTTAAATATTCATTTATGGTGTGCCTTTTCAAAAGAATGCAATGTTTACAAAACGTATCTTATAGAGGTCAAATACCTCGCAATGAAATCAATGAATGACGTGTTTGTCCATATAGATTTGGAGCGATCGTCACATTTAGTATCAGAGCGTTGGTCCTAGCGAACCAGGTCTTGCATGAGTGTGTCTAACTGATAGTTGTTAGGATGCATTAGTAAGTCAGGACTTCGACCGTGTCTACAAGTCAAAAGTTTTGCTTATCATTTTTTGTCAGAAATTACCTGCTTATCATTCCTAGTCTAGATACATTTTACTGCATTGATTACATGAATAGCGTATAGACAAAATTCATATCTTAGCATATCTGTTACTGTAAACTTTTCGTGACATCTTCCAAAAATTTCTCCGTGATTTATGGAATTTGGTATTATATATACATATGTAAATTATGTATTGAAGAATACCAAACTACATTCTATAATCTAATTCATATAAATAAAAAAAATCATCTCCCTAATTATACAAGATGGATCCCGTATCTAGTTCAAATTCCTTAAACTCTGACAGCTATTCCGATATGGATATTCACCTGAATTCCGAAGACAGTGTAACCGGAATGGATCAACCAATTAGCCATCATCTATTCTGGATGAATTGGGGATGGGTTCGTAGCCTACTTAATTATTGAAGACAAGAAGAAGGCGATCCCTTCCATCCACCACATTGCCCTCTTAGCGAAGAACCTGAAGCACTTACCGGCGAACCTGTTCGTAATACCATTTTCTCTCTCATCTCCAGAATATCTCGTCATGATCATATACTCTCTCAAATTCTGGATCTTATTCATCCGCTCGTCCGAACCGCCAATCATCCCAGTGTAGTAGAAGAAGTCAACGAGCTTCGCACTCGGGTAGTGGCTTTGGAGAATATGGTGCAAAGGTTACAAGCACCAGCAGAATCTCCGGCATCAACAGTACCACCGATAACAACACCAACAGTACCGTTACCACCACCAACAACATCCGCACCGCAAGCCTCAACATCACAATATGTACCTTGAACATCAACGTCATACGCATCATAGTTACCAATAAATACCAGCAACAATAACCGATGAAGTATTAACTTATTTTCCCTGAAGAAATTTTATGTATATTTAATATATATGAATTTTGAAATCAAAATAAATCTTTTCGTACTAAGCTATTACATGTGAATCTTTACTGGTAGGTACTACTCGGTTAAATTCATATTACTAATATGCTATGATGTACATCCTTCGTTAATGACTTAACCATCGTTAACTACAATCTCTGTTTCCAACTCAATGAATTCCATTTCATAATAAACTAAGTATATTATTCAATTATATGGTTGGTTTTATATTTTCATTTTTGATGTACTCGAAACTTTCCAGAAAACATCATCTGTGCCTTGTAAGGTTCACAAAGATTCCACAAGCATCAACATCCTTCACCGAGAAATAAGAATAAATAATGGAGTATCGATTACATTAGCGAAATACTCTTCAAAGATTATGTAATCTTTAATGTTTTAGAGATTAATCATTTCTAAGTCAAGTCAAAAATCAATTGAGCTTAATATGATATTAACTCATTAAATCCATATTAGATTTGAAAAAAAATATACATACATATATTTTCATAAAGACGGTAATAAAAAAAAATTCTTTTGTACAAAGTATTAATTGTGAAATCTTTAACAGGTAGGTACTACTCGAGAAATATTTAAGTTCACAATTAATATGTTACACTGTACATTCTTCAATTTTGATTCAAAAATTATTAACTATAGTCACTATCTTCACAATGATACACAATCATTTCATACAAATTCAATCACATATTCTGATATCGACGGATCAGAATCCAAGCCATAACTCTGAACCGGTGACATCATTCTTAGATCTTTACATCTTTCAAAGCTATACTTTGACTTCAAAACTATGCAAGATCCTTTAGCATTGTTTTTACCGAAAATAACCTTGCAATTCCTTTTCAAAGTATCCGGTATTATCAACCATTCAACCAGTCAACGACGACCTTTCAGACTTGTAATTTTGGCATATACGTTTTCGTTACTGGGGAACCTTTCATGTTCCACCACATTAGCAGTAAATTTACCAACAACTTCATTGATCTTTGACCTTTCGAAAATATCCTTATACTCATTGAAACCGTATCATGTACTCATCCACATCTTGTAATGGCAATTGCCATACCAACTATCGGGAATTAGCAATCAGTATTTTGAAATCTTGTAGCATGTCTATGCCAATAGTTATATGTGTACATATAACATCTACCTCCTGGACTTACATACTTCGAATGTGAAGTTTCCGAAAAACACCCCAAACTACGAAACTAGTTCTCCGAATTTTGGAAAAATGTTGATGAAGCAGCAAAAACTGTAAATGACCTTAACAGTCAAAAGTTTGATGATAAAGAATAATATGGTGGTAAAGCTGAGAAAAAGAGAAAGTTTGGAACTGGAAAATAGATTGAGCAAAGTATGAAAGAGGCTGTGGATAAATCACAAGGACGAAACCTGTCTTCAAAGAATCCAAATGATTCAGTATCTGCTGAAGCCATTAACGAATACCTTGCTTCCGAATCTAAACCCTTGCGGACAATATTCTTCATTATCCTCTGATATTAGAAATTCTAAGATACCATCGTATCTTTCATTATAAATATCCTTCATATTTCTGGAGATAATTTCATAATCATTCTTATCGAAAATCAATTTTCTCTTTACGATATCTGTGTTACACCATAAAAGAAACTATTTTAGTTTTTAAATTCTGAAACTTTCAAGTTTAAAATATAAATGTTTTGAAGTAATGTTGGGAATTGAAGCATGAGTTAATATAATATAATGACACTTGATCAACGTGATTATATTACAGCAAGTCATGCTGAGTTTCTAATGGAACGTGATAAAGGTTCACATATCATACCCTCATCATGAACCATGTTACATAACTCTTTCATTCTATATAATCTCTAAAAATATCAAGAAAATATTTTCTTAATGATTCGGTCTTTTTCGAGGTATTCTGGTAATTTGACAAGTCAGATTATGCTATTACCATTTCTTTCTTAGAACATTAGTTATGTTCATCTGAAACTTCATACCTACGAATTCTGGACCATTATCCGCTTGACTTGAGGTCGGGAAGAGAAAATGAAAGCATGAAGCTCCGAAATATAATGGAGAATATAAAGCCCGATAACAACCCCGAAATTACAAACTGTGTATATTAATGCGTATAGCAATATAAAGACACTGGAGAATGAAAAAACTATAACCCCAAGGTAATAGTAGAAGAAAATAACTTCCTCTGGTGGCAGATGAAAAAGAAGAATGAGGGATACGATAGCCAGGAAAATATCAAGAATCAGAGCTGGATTAAGCATTTTCACAATCTATTGGAATGTATGAAATAAGAAAGAAGATTATAGGAGTGTTCAAAATAAATGAAACGGAAGAGGTCAATTTATAGCAAAATATCGGACGCAGCAATAGAGGCAGATTACGCATTTAATCAAAGAAAATCCTAATTTTCGCAAATTCTGAAAAATCAAATCTTATTTAAATTATGAAGATTTTATATTCCTTAAAATCTGGAAATCAATCGTTACTACATCAAGAGATAAGACGCATCTCTATTCTCCATTTCACTTGATTACGATAACTTCTCTCATACGCTTCGAGTAATTGGATTATTTTATCCATATTATTCAAACATAGATAAAACTCTATTATCAACTCATATACGTCATTAAAACATTTTTATTGTTAGCTATGACGACCTCACTCAAATTTCGGGACGAAATTTCTTTAACGGGTAGGTACTATGATGACCCTAAAATTTCTGACCAAATTTAAACTTAATCTTTGTATGATTAACATTTCCGACACGATAAGCAAAGTCTGTAAAACTGAATCTCAAAATTTTTGAACTACTTTTATATTTTTAAATACCCTTCGGTTGTTTTCGACGATTCACGAACAATTATATGTAAATAGATACATATATACTATAACTTGAAAAGGTAACAATGTATTAATTATTTGATACCGTACATTAAATTTATTGGTTTAAATATCTATTTGAATATATATGATAAGTTGAAATATTTATTATTAAAATTTATTTATAAATAACTTCCAATGTGTATTTAAAAACTGATTTATGTATATTAAAAAGATATATACATATATATAATTTTAAGTAATTTAGTAAACGATAGTAACATTTTCAAATTGCTACAGTACCCAAAATGCTACAGTGTTTTCGAAAATCACTATTTGCTACAGTGAAATTGACTTCGCTACAGTGACTTGCTACAGTAAAAATTGACTTGCTACAGTAACTTGCTACAATGGTATAGTTTATGGATGATTTAAGACTATATTTTGACAAATGTACGATTCACGAAACGTAAAGTACAAGTTTTCTCAGCGTACGAAGGGACATTCGAAAAACCGGAACTGGGACATAAGTCCAGTGACAACGTAGAATTATCGGTACCAAAATTACAAGTTAATTATACACGTAAATATAATATATTATTTAATTAATTATTTAAATTATATATATTATGTTTATATTTTATTATGTCGACGAACTAGATTACAAACAAGTTGTGAGCTGGAGAATCTTCCCATGCGATCGCATGGGAAATGGTCATGAAGGCCATGCGATCGCATGGCAGTCTGGGTCAGGCACTCTCTATAAATTCGATCAATTTCAGCTCAGTTTTACACACTTATATATTCATTTTACTCCGTAAATATTTATTATTATTATTATTATTATTATTATTAAGATTATTATTATTATTAATCTTATTATTATTAGTATTATTAATTAGTATTATACATAAAATACTACGACGAAGTCATGAGCGTGTCACTTTTAAAATGGTTTTCAAGCGGGATAGAGTTAAGGAAATTATGGGTTATTGCCAAGGCAGTTATGGGAAATGTTCGGGGGTATATTCGCGAGTCAAACCTAGTATTTATCATCTCTGTTGCGTCTACGTACTTTCCTGCAATATTGAATCTCAATATTGATACGTGAGCACTCATATCTTATCTTTTATATATTAATAGTGTATACATGTCTAGTGCTCGAGTATATATTTATACATGCTTGTATGCTAAATTTCGTCATTAAACAGTTTATAATGAATCACGAATTAAATACATATATTACTGGTAAAAGGTATATGATATACATGTTTTCGAAAAGCTGGCGAAAAATCAATAACTTTTCATTTAGAAATCGCGTAATTTCGATGAACGAATCAAAAGATATGGTCAACTGAATTATAATTGACGTTAATTGGAATTGCTTTTGAATCTGCAATTAATATTTAAACAACCTGTTTATGAGATTGATAAAATACTACTAGCCAAGTAATTGAATCCTTATATAAGGCACGTCTCGTTTTGTTGAACAATTGTCAAAATTGACTTTTTAAAATGACTTTTGATAACTTTTGTATGTCGATCTCGGGCATTAGGATTGTGATACACTATAACCCAACCTAGTTTATTAGACATGTATTGACCAACATATGTTCTCTAGGTTGAGATCTACAGTTAATCTTGCATTCCGAGTTACGGTCACTTTTTGATGAATGACCTTATGTGCTGCTAAGGTGAGTTTCATTGATCCCTTTTTAATTGCTTTTGCAATATATATTTTTGGGCTGAGAATACATGCACTTTATTTTAAACACAATGGATACAAGTACATACTAAATTCTACACTGAGTTTGAACCAAAAATCCCTTAGCTTTGGTAACTGTTAACTGCCAGTTATAAGAACTGGTGGGCGAGAGTAGTAGTATATGGATCCATAGGGCTTGATATCCCCGTCCGAGCTAGAGCACTAGCCTTTTAACGAACGTATGCTATTTGAGAAGCGTACACGTTGGTTTGCGTGTATTTTTAAGATGATTATACAAAGGGTACAAATTATATATACGTTAAGTTTAGTTACCAGGGTGCTCAATTTCGTAGAATATTTTGATAAACGTTTCTGGATTGAACAACTGAAATCTTGTGACCCACCTTTATATACAGATTATGCGCAACATTAAAACTATGAACTCACCAACCTTTGTGTTGACACTTGTTAGCATGTTTATTCTCAGGTTCCCTAGAAGTCTTCCACTGTTTGATTATATGTTACACAAGCTATGTGCATGGAGTCTTACATGGTATATTTTTTCAAGGAAACGTTGCATTCACCAAATCGTCACCATGTATCTTATTTTGACTGCATTGTCAATGGAAGTACTATTGTAAACTATTATTTATGGTGATTGTCTATATGTAGAAATCATCAGATGTCGAAAACCTTTGATTTAAATATTCATTTATGGTGTGCCTTTTCAAAAGAATGCAATGTTTACAAAACGTATCTTATAGAGGTCAAATACCTCGCAATAAAATCAATGAATGACGTGTTCGTCCATATGGATTTGGAGCGATCATCACACTAGACTTAGACTTTATTGTGTATGCGTTTCAAAAAGTCAATTTTGACAGTTGTTTAACAAAATGAGACGTACCTTATATAAGGATTCATTTACTCGGTTGGTAATATTCAAAAATCCAATTTATCAATCTCGTAAACAAGTTGTTTAAATCTTAATTGCAGATTCAAAAGCAATTTCAATTAACGTCAATCATAATTCAGTTGACCATATCTTTTAATCCGTTCATCGAATTTATTCGATATCTAAATGAAAAGTTATTGATTTTTCGCCAGCTTTCCGAAAACATGTATATCATATACCTTTTACCAGTAATATATGTATTTAATTCATGATTCATTATAAACTGTTTAACGACGAAATTTAGTATACAAGTATGTATAAATATATATTCGAGCACTAGACATGGATACACTATTAATATATAATAGATAAGATATAAATGCTTACATATCAATATTGTGATTTAATATTGTAGGAAGGTACGTAGACGTAACGGAGATGATAAACACTAGATTTGATTCACAAATATACCCCCGAACATTACCCATAACCTCCTTGGCAATAACCCATAATTTCCTTAGCTTTATCCCGCTTATAAAACTATTTTGAAAGTGATACGCTCATGACCTCGTCGTAGTATTTTATGTATAATACTAATTAATAATATTACTACTAATAATATTAAGATTAATAATAATATTAATCTTAATAATAATAATAATAATAATAACAATAATAATAATAATAATAATAATAATAATAATAATAATAAATAAATAAATAATTACTTACGGAGTAATTTTAAATCAAAACAGAGGCAGATATCTCGAGCTTTTATAGGTGTGGCCTGTCCAGGACTGCCATGCGATCGCATGGCCTCCAAGACCATTTCCCATGCGATCGCATGGGATGGATTTCCAGCTCATGATCTTTTAACTTCTAGTTTGTCGACATATTTTTTAATTATAAATATAATATATTTAATTTATATAATTAATTATATATTATATTAAATTCACATGCATAGTTGACTTGTAATTTTTGTTCCGATAATTCGTACGTTGTCACTCGACTTATGTCCCGGTTCCGGTTTTTCGAACGCCCTTTCGTACGCTGAAAAAATTAGTACTTTTCGTTTCGTAACTCGTACCTTTATCAAAATATAAACTTAATCATTGATAACTATGTCACTCTAAGTGTAGCTTTAATCAATTAAGTGTTTTAGTTATTTGCTTCTATAAATCATCGTCTCGTAGTATATACATATACATATATATTTTTAATAATTTTGAAATAGTGAGTTACTGTAGAAAAGTCAATTTTTCACTGTAGCAAAGTCAATTTCACTGTAGTAAATAGTGATTTTTGAAGACAATGTAGCATTTTGGGTACTGTAGCAATTTGAAAATACTGTAGCAAATTAGTGTTTTACTGGTTCATCTTAAACGCTTTAGTTAACTTATCTAAATATCAATCGAATCAATAAATGAATGTTACTATTGTTTACTAAATAACTTGTAATTATATATATGTATATATCTTTTTAATATACATAAATCAGTTTTTAAATACACATTGGAAGTTATTTATAATTAATTTTAATAATAAATATTTCAACTTATCATATATATTCAAATAGATATTTAAACCAATAAGTTTAATGTACGGTATCAAACAATTAAT